>NC_048223.1:28894763-28978789 GCF_002007445.2 Ailuropoda melanoleuca
AAAAAAAAAAAAAAAATTTTAAAAAAAAAAAAAAAAAAAAAAAAAAAAAAAAAAGCCAGTCTCTTCAATGTATGCAATTCGTACAAATCATTAGAAGTCACCAAGATCCCAATGGAAAAAAATTAGAATAGGAACTCACAATTTATATATGAGGAAATTCAAAAGTGGTGCTCATCTGAGGACCCCGGGATCATGACCTGAGCCAAAGACAGCCACTTAATGACTGAGCCACCCAGGCGCCCCTCAAGTAGCACTTCTTACATGCACAGCATGTGCTGGGAATTGTGACAAATGCTAAAGGTACGTAAGGTAAGTCATTAAATTAAATCTAACAATGAACATGATATAAACAAATGGCATTCTCGTTTCATAAATATGAGGTCACTTGGACTGGGAGCATTGTAATACAAATAGCTAGATGGTAACATGCCAGTGGAACTAGGAGGTAATCATTTTTTGCCACAAAATCTTCATCACCTTGCAATTAATGCTGAGAAAGAACTTAACGCATAAAAAGATTCTTTATATTCTTCACTTCAGAGGCAAACTGATATAGTAAGTAGAAAGCCTAGTGATCGGAGAATTAGGATTTAGTTTTGTTTTTTAAGACTAACAGCAGGGTGACAACTGGCAAGTCATTTAAAAGCTCTAGATATCAGTTGGTCTCATCTCTTCTTTGGTAATAATCTCTTCCGGGTCTTCAGCCCCGGAGGCTTGGTGTTGATGCACTCTTGTGACCCTTTCCACTCCTAACATCTGTGACAAGATCTTAAAGATCATCTTATCCAGAGACCATGGAGGGGAAGATGTTATAAAGAATATTGTTCAGAATAGTTTCCCAGAACTGAAATTCCGAAGAAAGGAAAAACTCCTAGGAAGAAAGGAAGGAAGGGAATAAGTGGGGAAAAAGGGAAATAGACACACACCCACGCATATCACCACTACATTTCACAGTCAGGGGGATAAAGACCCCCACAGGAAACCTACAGGCTTTCAGAATGAGAAAAAAAAAAGTTGTACGTACCAAAATCAGAAGTCAGAGTGGGCTTGGGAATATTCAAGAACAATACCAGAAGCTAGAAGACCTTGGAGCAATGCCTTCAAAATTCTTAAGGAAAATTATTTCCAACCCAGAACTCAATATTTAGCCAAACTATCAATTAAATATGAAGTAAAATGCAGACAATTTCAGACATAAGGTCTCAAAAATTTACCTCTTACTTGTCTTTTCTTGAGAAGGAACTGGAAAATATGCTCCACTAAAATGAGAGAGTAAATCAAGGAAGAGAAAGACATGAGATACAGGAGACTAGGGATTCAGTTCAGCAGAAGGGTGTAGGGAGACCCCAAGTCATCCCCTGAGCAGGAGTAGAGGACAGCAAGCCCACGCTGACGCAAGCCAGAAGGTTCTTCTATTCCTATGTTTCTATAGGAATGAGAAATTGATAAGTACCTGGTATATCACACTATCTTAAGAGGAGATTTATTTATTTTTTAAAGATTTTATTTATTTATTTCACAGGATGAGAGTACAAGCAGCGGGAGCGGCAAGCAGAGCGAGAGGGAGAAGCAGGCTCCCCACTGAGCAGAGAGCCCGACACCGGCTTGATTCCAGGACCCTGGAATCATCACCTGAGCCTAAAGCAGATGCTTAACTGACTGAGCCACCCAGGCGCCCCTTAAGAGGAGATTCAAATGACTAATGGAGTCAATGAAAATTTGATTAGTGTTTTTCGTTTTTTAATCCAACAACATCAATAATTAGAGTATTACTAACTGAAGGAAAAATAAAATAAAAAATAAAAGTCATGATACTCCCATGGCTCAGCTGTAAAAAGAATCTAGTCATGTGAACACTGACTATGGTGAAACCAACAGTATAATGTGACAGTATAAGGAGATAAGACAAGTTCATGAGTGGGTGGGGGTGGCGGGGAGTGAAGGAGAGTTAAATCTTTTTCTTCCGTAGGGAAAGTACATAGAAAATAATTAAAACTACAGCACCATAATGTAGCAATATAAGCGTATTACTTAGAGATCTGGAGTTAAAACAGCCGGTAACAACAAACTTGGCTCAGTCTGACTTCAAACTCTGTTCTTTTCACTAGTGCACACATAGTCCCTAACCACAGAATGTCAAGGTCATCGTGCTCCTTTGGGACGTGGCAATAAATAACGCAACATTCAGAAAGTCGGTTAGTGATGAGCTGTTGGGAGGCTGACTGATGCAGTGGGTTGCAGAGGCATAAGGAAGAAGGGAAAAGTATTTATTGAGAGCTGGGGATATATATTTGGTTTTCTCATTTAATCTGGTTTGTCCAAAAAAACAAATAACACTTGTGTCTTTGAACATCTTAGTCTCAAGAGTAGACAGATATTAACCAATTCCTAGTTTATTTCAAAGTGACATTAGTTTCAAGATGATCACCAGTAAAGCTAATGCATAAATTTTATGTTCTATTCATCTACACAGTGTGTATGATGTTACGGGGACACTGTATATCCCAAAGATGCTAGAGGCCAGTGTTCCCACTGATTCTTTCTAAACGTTACTTTATAAAATACATTTTTGATTTGTACATTCTCATTTTTAGTTTATTCTGATTTATGGTTAAATTATAGGAAGATGGTTCTGAAACCTAGCTTAAGAAAAATACAGAAACGCAGCAGTGGACCAGACATAAAGGAAAGGGAACATTTGGTGATCTCAAAATGTTCCACCTCTTGGATGCTACCTGAAGATAGTCCATAGAGTTATAGGCTTAAAGGGGAATAGAATCCTTAATTACATTTCATCTATCCATCAAATATTAACATGTTTTTTGATTATTGGGTTTTATATGCCAATTGAGTTTTCATATCCTTTAAAGCAACACCTCCAAGCTGAGTTAATCGTAAAAAACAAAGAAAACCAGTCAAACTGAAAATCATAAGACACTTAAGGGGTGTGGATTTTCCTAACAACTTTAATAGGGGCTGTTTAAAAATCTAGTTTTAATCATTTCACCGCATTTTAGTCTTGCTTTGAAGCCCACATTTCTCCGCCTGGTTCCTGTCACTACATGAGAATCATAAAATACAGATGGCAAAAATTGTAACTATCTTCTCGACATCCAGTGGCAGAAAATGAAATACACTTCAACAATACAAAAACAGGGACTGATGGACATACACCACTTATCAGCTGTTTGAAAACAAATTCAAAATAAAAATAGAATGTATCCATGCAGGTTCTCATGCACCAAGGCCTTTAAAAAGTATTCTCAGCTAAAGCCAAGCAGTCGCAAATCTAGAAAACTGAATTGTGTTATTTTTGAAAAATAATGTTTTTGTGAATACAAAGTCTTTAAAATCTTATTAAATGCCTTAGTTTTGAGATGAGGAAAAATTGAATCACAGAGAGGCTGAAGAACCTTCCCAAGGTCACCTACTAAAGAAATTGACTTTCAAGTCAACAAATAGATAGTCTAGTCTTTTGTTGGTTTGATGGTTCATTCATTCAAAAATATTTTTTGAACACCTACCATAAGCCTAACACCAGGATATAGCGATGAAAAAAAAAATCTCGCATCAAGAAGCTCACACTCTGATGGAGAATACAGAAAAGCAATCACAACTGTAGCATTTAGCCAGAAAAAAGAAATTGAAGGAAGATAAAGAGAACATGAAAGGAGATTGGTTTGGGGAATCATGGTAGAAAATGAAATTGAAAATGGAGCCAGGGGCCAGGTCATGCAGGACTTTGTAGGCCATGACAGGCCTTTTTATTTGATTTTATTTTAGATTTTAATTTGTTTATTTGACAGAGAGAGAGAGAGCAGAAGCACGGGGAGCAGCAAAGGGAGAGAGAGAAGCAGACTCCCCGCTGAGCAGGGAGCCCAACGGAGGGCTCGATCCCAGGACCCTGTGCCCATGACCTGAGCCAAAGGCAGATGCTTCACCAATTGAGCCGCCCAGGCACCCCAGGACTTTATTTTATTTTAAGCATCATGGGAAGCTTGGTGACGGTTTGAGTATGTGCGAGACATGATCGGCTCCATTGCCATCATGTTTATTTTTGGAACTGGATGGTTTGCCTCATGCTCTGGCTACATTTTCCTTTATTTTGCTTCAAAAACTTATGTCTACCTTTTATTTCTTTATTTATTTTTAAAGATTTTATTTATTTATTCGACAGAGAGAGAGAGAGACAGCCAGCGAGAGAAGGAACACAAGCAGGGGGAGTGGGAGAGGAAGAAGCAGGCTCATAGCTGAGGAGCCTGATGTGGGGCTCGATCCCAGAACACTGGGATCACGCCCTGAGCCGAAGGCAGACGCTTAACCGCTGTGCCACCCAGGCGCCCCTACCTCTTATTTTTAAAGACATGGCAGACCATATCTACAGCAGACACCTCCTAGCTTTGATGAAGTCGACGCCCTGCAAGTGAACCAGGCAAATTTGCTGCGTCTGAGAGTCGGATGATCTATGTGTCTACAGATCTAGGTTCTTTCCACAAGATTTCTCTCTCTCTCACATGAATCTAAGTCCTGTGTCCTTTCACCCATCATTTCTAGTGATATCTAAATAGCAATAGTGACTTGTCCCAGAATAGTTTGAAATCCACTGCACCTTAAAGATACGATGCCAGCAGTGCTATAAAAGCAAAATTTAGAAACAATAAAAACTGTAACTTATCTTTTTAGGGAACATACCTCCTGGACTTTGTGGCATGATTTTTATTTCAAGTACTTTATCTTTTGTATCCCTATAAGAGGTTAAGACTCATTGCCTCATTATTTCTAGGTCTGAATTGACAACTGTCCTTATTTCACGTCTCATGACCGAATGGACTGAGATTTACTCTAAAGAATCTTGGGTTGATCTTATACAACCGTATCAATCCGCTTTCACCTTTTCACAAAGGTGAAAATTTGAGGAAAGAGAAAATACCACAACAAATGCGATTATTGAGATGTGGGTCAGGATTTTTAAGTTTGCAGATTTTATCAACCTTGGAAATAGAGATTCCTCTTCAATCTTTGGGCAATTAACAAGTTATTTTAGCCAGAAAAGCATTTTTCATGAATATTAATCTAATAGAAATTTCCAAAGAAAATAACACCCGAAGAGAGAGAAGGAAGACAGGGAACTTTCTCCTTCATGCTTCTTCCCACACCTCATGGAAAATAACTTTAGATTTATTTTTTAGGCTTATTACATCATAATTAACATAATTAACCCTCCAAACTGCAACTTTGTTCTGTTTCTCATTTCAATTTATCTAGAACTGTTGTCTTTGAACATATTTTGAATGCTGGGATTTGCTCATCTTTTTACAGTTCTAGCCTGTACCAATAAATTTTGTGTGTTATGTTATGTAGATATTTACTCAGCAGAACATGTAACAATGTAACCAGATTTAAAAAAAAAAAAACAGAACAAAAAAATATGTATTGAGAATAATCTTGGCAGAGATCAAAGATATCTTTTTAGTTTAACTCCAGCTATGGTTTCAGAGTCAACCACAGTGGCAATGCTAAGCCGCTTGTCAAATGCTTTTTTTCACAAGATTGACTTTTATTCACGTATAAATGTATCTATGAATGGTAGAAATGCAAAGGGGCCAAGCGAAGGGACACTAGAATTAGCCTTTATTAGACCTGTGAGCTTGAGTCAATTAATCTCCTTGAGCCTGTGTTTTTCCATCTGTACGTGGAAAGGAAATATCACAAATACAGTGTTTAGCACTGTATCTGACACATAGTGAGTTCCCATCAATGTGAGCTATTTGTTACAATTAGGTTGGCCCCCGAGTCCTCCCCGCAGCCCTCCTATCCAGAGACAGCTGTCCTGACACACAGCTGTGCATCAACTGTCAGGAGACCACAGTGATTTTGAGTTGGAAAGTACCTCAGAGGTCTTCAGGTTCAACCTCCCACATGTCACAGATGAGGAGCCTGAGACCCAGGTCAGAGAAAACAGCTCAGGGGTACAGGGTTAGTTATTGACAGAGATTAGAGTGTAGGTTTTCTGATGGCCAGACCCATTTTTATTTCCCATAACTCAAGCTGAACCAAATCCCCTCTTCTAAGGTGTGATATGTGCAGAGTGATGCTTCCCGCCATGTAATTACTGGCATTGTCTGGGGAGCTAACTGGTCACAGAACTGGGACTCTGACGGGCCCCCAAATACAGCTCACAGCGTGGGCTGCTGGTCTGAAGGTGGGAGTGGGAGTGGGAGGTGGTTGGGGGCCAGAGGGTAGAAATGCTCTCTGATGCATGGGGGAGACACCTAGAACCACCCTTTCAGAGTACATATCAGATCCTATCACTCCACCAAAATTTTCCAGCAGGTTCCCATCTCACTCAAATCTTAAGCATGGCCTGTGAAGCCCAGAATAAACTGGCCTCATCCTCCTCTCTGGTGTCCCCTCTTCCTGCTCTCCCCTCCTTGCTCCGCTCCTGGTCCCTCTGGCCACCTTGCTGTCCTTGAAACATAGCAGGGGCCTTTCAACCACAGGCCTTGATTTAGCATTCCCTCTGCCTGGATCACTATACCCTAGACATCCACATGGTTCTGCCTTCTCTTCGTTCACATCTTAGTTCAAACGTCATCTCACTCCAGAGGCCTTCCAGGCTCTCCCCTATACAGAACGGTGCCTCTGGACCTGCTACTCTCCTTACCTGGAAGCCTGCTTTATTGCTCTGCAGAGCACTGATCCGGAGCTGACATTAGAGGGATATGAATTTCCTTGCTTATTGTGTGTCTCCCCACTAGAACGTGAGCCCTGTAAGACCAGAGAGTTTGACCAGAAGAGTGCCTGGTGCTAGTAGGCTTGCTAACTCCATAAGAATCAAGTAGAGGAAAGGGGGCAAGGAAGAAGTTGGAGGAGAGATCTATGAGTTTAGCAGCCTCTCCTGAAGAATTCTGAGCTGAGGTGGAAGCATCGAGATAAATAACTTTAAAGGGGACAGCAGGCATCCTCTTTCTTCATAAGTCCTTAGGCCATCCACTTATTTAAATATAATGCTTATATTATCTGCCTTCTTTCTTTTCTTTTCTTTTCTTTTCTTTTCTTTTCTTTTCTTTTCTTTTCTTTCTTTTCTTTTCTTTAAGATTCCATTTATTCACTTGAGAGAGAATGAGAGAGTGAGAGAGCACAAGCAGAGGGAGCAGCAGGGGGAGAGGGAGAAGCAGGCTCCCCACTGAGCAGGGAACCCTACGTGGGACTCAATCCCAGGACCGTGGGATCATGACCTAAGCCAAAGGCAGACGCTTAACTGACTGAACCACCCAGGTCCCCTCTGCCTTTTTTCACTCTTTCACAACCTCACGAGAACAAGAACTTTAGTTCTCTGCTATGTCCCAGCACTAGACCAGTGCCTAGAACATGAGTAGTGCTCAATAAATTGATTGAATGAATCAATAAATTAGTTTATTAAGGGAGAAGAACAAATGTGGATAGTAAGTACCTCATATAGGCTTTGAATGTGAGTCATCAAAATTTAAAACTTTTCATGCATGCATTTGGGGAAAATCTACACTTTAAAGCCCATATCTAATCATTCAGTCTTGTAATCCTGACATCTAACTAGTACCATGCAGTAAGTAGATGCTAGATAAGGATTTGTTGAATGAGTATATGAATGTGTGCAAAGTGCTTTTTAAAACTCAGTCTGCTAAATGTGATATAATTCAATGCAGTGGTCGTTGAACATCTACTGTTGGAAAGCACTGTGTTAGGTTCTGAAGCATTGGATTTTAGAGCTGGAAATAAAGGAGTAAGCAAATTGCAGAATATGGAAAACCAAGCAGAAATTTTGCTTTTTATAAAATTGATCTCGTCCTCTGGAAAACGAGCCTGAGCAACCTTGGTAGAACCAAGCATTCCAAAACTTTGGCATTTGGAGTGGGTAAGCTCATTTCAGTCATTTTCACTGGGACTTGGTTCTATAAACTATATATGAGCCTTTAAATCAGGGTTGGCAGATGCTTGACATGGGTGTGACTCTTTCCCCTACTATATCTGTGACAGACATCGCCAATGCATCTCAGTAACTCAGCACTACCTAGCTCTGCGCATAGACGTGGCCTTGGAACCCATCGCAACTATCGCGTCCCAGCTGATAAGAGTTAATCCTAGAGACAAACCCCTCACCACCCTGGCTCTGAAATGTGACCTTGCATATGCCATTCCCCTGCCTAGCGTGTGAGGCGGATGTCTCATTACCCTGCTTCCATGGAG
The DNA here is from genome assembly GCF_002007445.2 of Ailuropoda melanoleuca. NCBI lineage: Eukaryota > Metazoa > Chordata > Mammalia > Carnivora > Ursidae > Ailuropoda > Ailuropoda melanoleuca. Next base: position 28,902,990 of record NC_048223.1, read on the forward strand.
AATGGCCCCCCTGGGTTCCAGGGTTCAGTGGGAAGAGGAGACTGCAGGTGCAAGGCTTCATCTGGGTCATCTTCCATCAGAGGACTGGCTCTCAAACGGAGTATTTTTCCTAGCCCTCAATAGACACGTCAGCACTCTCCCTGCCTGCTGGCTCTGGCAGAGAGAAAGGGAGAGACAGGGACGAGGAGCTGCCATGGATCCCAGGTGTCCCTTAATGCAGTCCAATGTGGCCACCGCAGGCCCTCTCTGCTTGCCTGCAGATATCCTTTTGAGCGTTCAATTAAAAGGGACATTTGCTGACGTCCGTAGGTGGTGCACATGGTCCTGGCAGTTTCAACATGTTGGCTTCCAGCATTGATGCTTATAAGATTTGGGGGGGCGGGTTTCGTGTTTGTTTAAATGCAAACATTAATGTTTAGAGGAACCCGGCAATTGTGTGTTTATTTAAAGACTGAGAAATAACAAGACCACTGTCTTTAACACCTGCAGTGGCCACAGGTGTTTTTGCATGAAAATTTGAGATTCGGAGCCAAGTGCAAAGAATAACCCTCACAAATCTCCCAGCAGAAGTTTGCAAAGTTACGCTGAGAAGAGGGATTCCTTTTCTTATTCCTTGAATCAGGTTCTGAAAAAGTTTAGGAATATGGGAGGCTTAGGTCTGAATCTTGGATTCCATTTTCTTAGCCATAAAATAAGGCTAATGGTATCTGCTCAAGGACCTTTGAAAAGATGTAAGTAATGAGGGAGTGATTTTGTAACTTTACAGTAGTGAAGGCTTTTAACAATTACTCAAAATCCAGGGGCCATAAAGAAAAATTGATACATTCAAATACATTTTAAAATTAAGCAAATCAAATCATGAAAGAACAACTGGCATCTTATATTAAAAGAGTTCATCACTTTAATATATAAAGAGCTCCTAGAAATTGAGAAGAAAATGGGCAGAAGTTTTATGAATAGACTGTTTATAGGGAAAAAAATACAAAGAGCCCTTACACGTATAATATGAAAAGAGGCTCAACTTCACTCTTAATAAGAGACAAAACAGTGAAATTGTACTGAAATAATATTTCTCACCTATCAGATTGGCAAAAACCCAAAAGTTTAACAACACACTCTGTTGGCAAGGTGGTAGGGAAACAGGCACGCTCATGCATTGCTGGTGGGAGTGCAAAATGGTGCAACCCCTGCAGAGGCCAATTTGGCAAGCGTTATCAAAATTACAAATGCATTTACCCTTTGACCCAGCAATCCCACTTCTGGGAATTTATCCTACAGGTACATCTCACAGATACGAAACAGTGAATATACATTACTACGCAGTGCAGCATTAATTTATGGCAAAACATAAGAAACAATCCAACTGCCTACCGGCAGGGAGGTAAAAATAGTGTATACACTCCACGGAATATTACGCAACCGTAAAACAAAGAATGAGCTGCCCTCTACGCACGGATATGGAAGGATCTCCTGCATTTACTAGAGAAACATTTCAGGAGCAGAAACTATATAGGCTACCTTTTGTTTAAGAAAGGTGAGAAGTTTGGGGGAGAAAATACACTTCTATTTGTTTTAAGTTTCAAAAAGACAGATTTTTTAGTACCACAAAGAAACGAATAGAAATAGGAATTCTTATGGGACACAGAGCCCGACGTAAAATGAATGGGAACAACACTGGAAGCAATACTTTTTGACGTCTCCCTTTTTGCACTATTTTGACTTTTAAGCATGTGAATTTGTTACCTTTCAAAAAATAAAAATTTAGAAAAAAAGAATTAAGTGAGTTAATGAACCTAAAAGAGTTAGCCAGTGTTCCAGATCCACGTCGGTATAACCGTTAGTGGTTTGTGTAGTTTGAGGAGGTCCTCTCGTGGTGTTTGAATTGGGTGCTGCAGAGTTATCCCCAGAATTATCTGAGGTATGTATTAAAAATGAAGATTCCGGAGCCCAACGCAATGCTTGCATGCATAATCAGAAACTCTGGAGCTGAGGCCTGAGCTGAGCTTTTTTTAAAGCTCTCTAGGTGATTCTTGCGCACCTGGAAGCTCGAGCTCCACTAGGCTCTACCTCAGGTGTGCATGGTGTTGGGGTGGGGGCAGTGAGCCCGTGGGAGCCTATTCAGGCCACGACTTTCTTTCTTTCTTTCTTTTTATTTAAAGATTTTATTTATTTGACAGAGAGAGAGACAGCCAGCGAGAGAGGGAACACAAGCAGGGGGAGTGGGAGAGGGAAGAAGCAGGCTCATAGCGAAGGAGCCTGATGTGGGGCTTGCCCAGAACGCTGGGATCATGTGGGGCCATGACTTTCACCACCACAGAGAGGCTGTCAAGTTCAAAATACACTTCTCCAGCCTTGAGCTCCCGACTTGCACACCCAGTTTCCTGCTGGCATCGTCACTTAACCCATCAATAGCGGTCTCAAATAGAACTCGCTCCAAACTGAACTTGGGTTGGTTGTGTGGGAAATGGTCCCCTGCACCCATCCGCTCCCTTACATGCTCTTCCTGTAGTCTTCCTCACCTCAGTGAATGATGTCATAGCCCGCCCTGTTGCTCAAGCTGCACCTTTAGACATCAACTCTGATTCTTGCATTTGACTTCTTCCCATATCTAATCCATTAGCAAATCCCACCCTCAGCAGGGACCCTACCCTTCTGCACTCCCATCAGCCACATACGAGAGTGTGCGTGTGCTTGCTTGCTTTGTCTTTCTTCTTTCTTTCTTTCTTTCTTTCTTTCTTTCTTTCTTTCTTTCCTTCCTTCCTTCCTTTTGTCTTTCTTTCTTTCTTTCTTTCTTTCTTTCTTTCTTTCTTTCTTTTTTCTTTCCTTCCTTCCTTCCTTTTGTCTTTCTTTCTTTCTTTCTTTCTTTCTTCCTTCCTTCTTCCTTTCTTCTTTCTTTCTTTCTTCCCTATAAACAGTTTACTCATGAACATTGTTGGGTTGTTTCCTGCTCACTTTCTAGGTGCTGTTTGGATATGCTTGCGATGGCTTCCCTGCACCCCTGCTTTCCTCACTATGCCATCTGGCCTGGATGACCTGTCCCTTCCTACCTTTCTTATTTCATCTTGTGCCGCTCTTTCCTGCCCTCTGCGTTCTGGCCACACAGCCCTTTCTTTGAGCATGCCACACTCACCCCTGCCTCGGGTCCTTTGTGTTTGCTAGGTCTTCTGCCTGGAATGTTCTGTCTGAGTCTCCCAAGACTTATCCATGCGAGTCACTGAGGACTCAGCTCAGATCTCACCTCCTCCGAGAGACCTTCCTGACCGCACCATCCCGAAGTGGCTCTCTGTCACTCCTACCGCTGGTCTCTCTGTCACCTCTACCCATTTTGTTTTCTTCATGGTACTCATTAATATCTCATATCTTCGGTATTTGTTTGCCTCTTCATTGTCTGAATGGCTCCCTGAAGCTGGGGCTCTCCCCATTTTGTTTGCCGCCGTATCTCCAGGACCTAGAACTGTGTGGCACACGGTAAATGCTGAATCAATATTTGCTAAGGACTCAATGCCTTCCTGCTTCCGTGGCTCTCATGGCGTCTCTTCCACTTCCTTTCCTTCAGCCCCACTCAGCCTCATAGTCTTGGTGCCAGTTCCTGCTGATAATGCCCACGTCATGTCACCACGTGTTAATATGAATTCCTAAGGAAACATCTGGGCTGACAGATCGAGCTCATCGTCTCTCTCCTGTCATAGTTGGCTGCCTTGATTTAAGCTCCCACCCCTGACCCAATCCTATGTGGAGGGTGGCGGGGGGATGGGGGTCGTGGTGGTGGAACCAGCGTCATGTGGTTTTCGTAAGAGCCTGTGAACGAGGCTGGTACACTGAAAACGATCTATCTAGAAAAACATTAGAATATCGAGGGCCTATAAAAGTGTGGGGAGAAAGGCCCTATCAAGGTAGAAAGGGGACAGGAAGGGGAAACTGCGGACAAATTTCGCCTCCTTCACAGTTTTCAACAGGGTCAGTCTTCTTTTGGAGGCTTGCCTCCACTCTGCCCTCCTGGGGCTCGGGGCCATTTACTCGAAAAGCAAATCAGGGACAGATCAGACTGGGAGCAGAGTGGAATCCACATCTTTTGTGAGCCCAAACACAGACTTGAGTGGGCCAATGGGGTCATTGGGATCTGTGGCTCTGTGCTCTCCACGTCTCTTCAGTGTAATTAGCAAAAGACACCGGAGTTTAACAGAAGAAGCAATTTCCATTTTAGCGGGCCATAAAAACAACGCAAAGCCTGCTTTAGCCCGGGCTCTCTCAGACTTTCAAGCAGAGAAGGCACTGCAGTCCGTTTGAGATGAGATCGGCATCTTCTTCCCCCTTCTGCAAGCTCCTGTAAAGTAAAACCACCAGATTCCCAGAAGATAAAAAATCCATTCTCTCCCTTCCGTTCACATAAGTGCATCCTCGCGTATTCACAGGCTTCTGCAGATTTTAATAAGGTCCCCTGTGTGGGTCTCTTCAAATATGGGCAAAATACTCAGAGTGAGAAAATGTCACATGTAATCAAGGGTGCTATAAAGGCAGCGCCCGTGGCAGGCAGACGACTCACAAGTGGCTGGAACCAAATCACAATATTTTTGCCTGTTAGTAACCAAAGTTGAAAAATCTCATTTTGGGGCTTCATTTTGACAATTTCAATTAAATATTTATGATTCTCTTTTTAAGAAAGAAAAACTATATTTGAATTGGGCAAACAGCATAACCTGCTGATGGTAAGAGACCCTCAGAACTTTTATTTTCTGGAGAAGAAGTGCTTTAGAGACCAATGTTCTCCCCCCCCTCCCTTTTTTTATCCAACGTTCCTTTTAATCTTAAACACCTAGACAACACGTATATACAATTACCCCTAACTCTCCCTGCATCCCAAACCCTGTCTGACTGCATTTCTGCTTATATCACTGTAACCTAGGTCCGCAGCCTGGATTTCTTTAGTCCTACGGCTCAAGTTGACATCCCATGCCTTGGGGCTGTCTGAGCACTTCCCGGTATGTCCGAAGGGTTTGGTGTAGGGTAACTGATCTCAGCCAGGGAGATTCTGCCTGTAGAGGATATCTGGAAATGTCTAGAAACATTTTTTTTTTTTGGTGTTACACCTAGGGAGAGAAGGGTGCTATTGGCATTTAATGAGTAGAAGGCAGAAATGCTGCTATACATCGTAAAAGGCGCAATGTGGCACCCCCCAACCAAGAATGATCGGGCCCTAGCCTTCATTAGTGCCACTGCTGAGAAACCCCACGGTCACCACTTGGGTTTCCACTGATGCACTACGCATGGCGGGCTGCTGTTCACGCAGTCGGTCGCGTCTGCAGGGCTCACCCTGGACCCGTAATTCTCCTGTTCCACTGCAGCCCTGGGTTCTGCCCTTCCTCTGTGTGATGCTGCTGTGGCCACACTGGTATCAGCCGAGTGTGAGGGAAATAGTACATCCCTCTTTACTGTCCCTTAGTCCCCCTCTTACACAAAGATCTCTGACTGAAAGCCTTAAAATCAAGGATGGAGAGAAGAGCAGAGCTCAGTAAAGGGAACAGATTAATATATTGATATTCAGCTGTCCTTTAATTGAATTGTTCTTCGAAGACGTTTCCCTGCTAGGACTTTGCCATGGTTTGTCTTCTCTCCTAAGGCCTTGACACCTGCCGTGTTCCTCAATGCCATCTTGTCCTCAGTCTGCAGCTGCTGGTCTCCAACCCTCTTTCCCCCAATCTTCTTTGCTCATTATGTTTTGCTCTCTCCACCCAAATGAAGTTTTTGATCTATTTCTGCATTTTAAAAACCTCAGAAAGGCCTTTGCTACACCAAAAGCCTCTGATTTCAGCATTACAAAAAAAAAAATCTCTCAGAGACTTGGAAACTACACCTTTTTTTCTTGAACATATTCTGGATCAAAATTTTAGGCAGGGAGCCCCCTCAAACGAGTCTTGGAGAGAGGAACAAAAGAAAAATATATTTCCTCCCTAATTGAGCAAGGGGAGGAACACATGCATGTTTTCTTTTATGTTGTATTCGCAGTTATGTTAAGAAAGAAGGGCTGAATAGAATAATGATCAAGAGTATCAGAAAGTTCTAGATTTGACCCATAAAACTCCGATATATAAACGATGTGAGATCTTGGCCACATTATACCGTGTTCTCCTTGAGGTTTGGTTTCCAAACAAGGGATTGACAACAGTATCTACTGACTAGAGGTTGTAGGATTTAAATGAAGCAATCCATGTAAATACTTACAAGTGTATGGCACGTAGCAAATCTTCAATGAATATTAACTGTTACTATGACGCACTTCAAATTTCTGACATCATTACCATTAACCTCAGAAATTCTGCACCCGGTCCTTTGAGAAATTGACCAATCAATGACTAAAGAGCGAAGAGAAGACAGACCCAGCTTTCCCACAGCTCTGAGGATAAAACCAATTTCCTAAGTATATAATTTGTACTCTAAGTGTGACGCTCAGACTGTGGCGTGAGCCTCCTCTGGGAGTTTGTTAGAAATGCTGTGTCTCAGGACTCACCATAGAGTTACTGAACCAGAATCTGATCTTTAACAAGATCCCCAGGAGAAGCACAGGTTATATTAAGGTGTGAGAAACACCAGGGAACTTGGTACAAAAGATGTGGATGTGGCAGCAAAAGAATTAGCTTCGGTCGGTTCTGTTTCCATGGGTCTGTGGCTGATCCAGAGGGCCTACTAATACCTCTCTGTATCAGCGTTCTATCGCTGGGTAACAAATTACCATAAGCTTAGGAGCTTCAAATAACACCCCCTTACTATCTCACAGTTCTGTAGGTCACAAGTCCCACAGAACGTGGCTAGGTTCTCCACTCAGGGCATTACCAAGCTGAAACCAAGATGCTGGCCAAGCTGAGTCTTCATCTGGAGGTTCTGGGAAGAATCCAATTCCAAGATCACTCAGGTTGTTGGTAGCATTAATTCCTTGGAGGTGGAGGGCTGAGCTCCCTGTCATCTTGCCAGCTGTCAGTCAGGGACCCCTCTCAGCATCTACTTGCCACTCTGGAGCCCTTGCCGTGTGACTCCCCCATCTCAGCACCAGAGAACCTCTCTTGCATCAGATTTCCTTCAAATAAAATCTCTTTATTTTTCTCTTCTGCTGCTTACCAGAAACTCTCTGCTTTTCAAGAGCTCCTGAGATTAAGTTAGGACAACCTAAAAGTCATATCTAAAGGTCAAATCTGCGATATAACTTAGCCTGATCATGGAAGTAAAATCCACCATCTTCATAGTTCTGGGGCAATGGCACCAGGGGGAGGAAATCTAGGGGACATCTTAGAATCCTACCTACCCTACCAGGTGTTATTTTCTGTATGTACCCCCCACATCTGTATGTTGAAGCCCTAAACCCCAATATGACTATACTTGGAGATGGTGTAATTAAGGATGTGATTAAGGTTAAATGATGTTATAATGGTGGGGTCCCAATCCAATAGTCCTTATATGGTCATATGAAGAGGAAGAGACACCAGGAGAGTGCCCTCACAGAGGAAAGGAGATGTGAGGGCATAAAGTGAAGATGTCCATCTCAGAGAGAGAACTCTGGAGAAACCAAGCTGTCAACAGCTTGGTCTTGGACTTCCAGCCTCCAGTACTGTGAAAAATAAATTTCTGCTCTTTAAGGTACCCAGTCTGTGGCATGTTTTTTTTTTTATGGCATCCCTAGCAGACTAATACACCACATAACAATACCAATGAAAATTAATTTTTGTTAAGTCTGAAATTGGGGTGGCAAGCTTCTGTGATGAAGTTGGAAACACATGCCTCCACAAGCCAACTTAAACATTTGTGAGTCAGCCAGGAGACCAGGATGTGAGGTGAGATGAGATAAAAATCTATCTATATGGTGGTCTATGCACCAGAAAATCCCATATGCACAGAACTTAGTATAAATTAGTGTTCTAAGGTATATACCAAGTGCTATGGAAACACAGAGAATGAAAGATTATCTGCAATGATACTTAAATACTTTTATAGAAGAAGCATCACCCATCTGATGGGCAGAGAAGATCTAATACAACTTAGAATGATCTATCCTTTGTATTCATATGGTTCCTGGTGAATATTTGTAATTGCTTGTTTACTAACTGATTATGAAAAATACTGGTCCAAAAGGAATCCTTTGTGGAAAAAAAGAAAAAGTATCTGAAGGAGTATTACTAAGTGGTAGAGGGAGAGAAAACTGCATTTTTTTTCATCTGAAATTTTACAATGATTCTGTCGCTTAATAGGATAGTTGTACGAAAGACAGCAAATGTGTATTTTCAAAGACGTACATTGACATGGTAGTTTTAGTTTATTGCTGCTCTTCTCACATTGAACTAGTGAAATTAAACTGTGATAACGATGTCCCACAGATAGAGCTAAGAACTGTCAGTCTTCGTGTGGGTGTAGTTGGACATATAGTCCAACACATAGGTAGGTTTTCATATTTGTTGCCTGTTATCCAGGTGGACTCCATGGAATTTAATCACACATGTTAGAAAATAGGGGTGAATTTTTTAGCTTATTATTTTTCCAGCTCAGACATTAATGCTTTTAGAGAAAATATGCAAATCCATAATCATCTTATTTCGGGAAGCCAAAATATGATCAATTACAAACTAAATTCTCTTCTTTGCGTTAGAGATGTAACCAGGAATAAGCAAGAGTATACCAACAGATCACTTAATAAAAGAAATTTCCAGCTATGAGTCTGAAATGCATTTCAGAACTCTCATGAAGGCTGATGTAATCAATTACATACGTAAATTGATCAGACGGTTTTTTATTGCTTTTTTCTTAAACGTCTTGAAAAAGAAAAGGATTTGTTTTGAAATTAGCTGTAATGAAGGTGGGCAGGGAATGGCAAAGGTTATCATGCATGAGGTGTGACTAATCTCCAAACCAACTTCTCTCACAAGATAATGACCTTACCCATGGCCATGGGGGTTGCCAAGTCTTTTATGTGTCTTTGAGTCACATGTTGTGGGTGAACCCATACTTCAAAGACAAAGATTGACAAGAGAGTATGTTTCTGAGTGTAAGATTTCCTCCAAATGGGACTTACATCCTTTCACCGTGCAGGGCCCATGGAGAAAGTTTGCCTCCTCGGGGAGGTCTTGGAGTGGCCCCCTTGACAGGGACTCTGGGATTTTCCAGTAGATATTTAAAGACACAAGTGGGTCATTTCCCAGGTAGCTTCCAGAGTCTCATTGCCTTTCCCCTCTCCCAGTAGCAGCCCCAGTCCTGACCAACCTTCATGGCTTGTAGGAATTTGTAAGTCTCATAAGCAGAGCTTCATGCCTATGAGCTGAGGACCCTGAATGCACAGTCTAAATGTTGCCTAGCTTCCCTTTTTCCCAGAAGACAGAATCTAGAGATCTCTAGATCTTTGAGTTCCTTTTCCCAGGGGAAGTTATAGTTAATCTGTGAGCCATTGTCACAGTTACCCCTTTTTTTCTGGCCAACATCTATGGCTGTAACTTGTAGCTGATACTATTAGCTTGAAGTATCAATGGGTGAGTGAGTGAGTGAGTGAATAAATGAATGAATGAATGCTGGCTGGCAGAAGCCCACAGTATAGGCACAGAACACCATTCTCACACCTCCATTCAATAGCTTTACTTGATGTTACCCTGGTGCATTTATTAGTACCATCACTGTCTTATTCCAGGAATTGGGCCTTACAAAAATGAAAAAGAGCTTCTATTCATGAAAGGTTGGTGTTCACCACCTTAAATAATGTAGAAGACCCCAATAAATTCACAATAGCTTCCAACTGCCAGTTTTTGATAGCTTCTGTGGCATTTTCACAAAGTTTTGTGTTTTATATAGGGCAGAGCATTTTTCCTACTTTCTGGGTTTGTGTTATTTTTTTTTTTAAATTTCTGATAAAATTTACTTCTGATAAAATTTTCAGGACTTGTATGTTTATGCTACAGGAAGTTTGTGTGGCAAATTCTGTGCATGTTAGTTAGACCATTTGTTACATTAAATAGGAAGAGAAGCAAGATATTTTTGTTCCTACTATTCTCTATCTGTATAAGACACATAGGTTTTCTCCGTGAATACTTCTCTCCCTTTCTCAGCCACATAGGAAATTTGTGACACATTGACCACAAAAGCAAGATCTAAGGTACCTAAGACTCTCTTATTTGCCATCTTTGTGGACAATTTTTAACCTAGAAGAGAGAACTTAAAAGGAATAGGATTTAGTTTGACCTGATGGAAGACAAGTTTCCATCAGGATGGAAATGGATGGCAGATCCTTCTCACCCAGGCTGGTGTGCCTCACAGCCCCGTCCATTTAACTACAGCTCTTGTACAAGGCTGTACACTGACCCTGCAACCAGAATTTACTTAAGGTCAAAACTCAAAACTAAACTTCAATGAAACCAAAGCCCATCACAACTGAGACAAAAAGAAAAAAGGAAAAAGCAGAGGGAGCTCTTGTGGATAGAAACCGTCAAGTTTCCCATTGCTTGTACTTGTCACAATCACATCAGAAGTCCCCACCCACCTACCCTCCTTCCCTCCTTCCCAAAATGATGCTGAGGGCAGTATGTGCAGAAACAATGGGAACGTGTACGTAAGAGAGCACCATGGGGGGCTCCGCCAGAATGGTCTTGAACACAGCAGATAACTTCCCTAGCTCTGTTCAATACAACTTCTTCCCTTAACTCACTCTTTTTAGAGTTAGGTTTCAGCACTGGCGAGTGACATTTAACTTTACCTTCTTGAAAGGGCACATAGAGACCATTGCCACTGAATCCCCAAGCTGCTTTCAGGACTTGAACTCATGTAAGAACAAAGGGCAAGCCACGTAGTACTTTACCCACCCTACTCCCACACATGGAAACCCAGCTCAATCTGGGCAGTCTTTGGAGAGCACCTTACTTAAAAGTCTCAATGTCAAAGGTATGCATTCCCCAGGACTCAAGAGAATGTGAACACAATGAAAGCTCATCAGGAGCATAATACCTCACATTTATAGAGCACTTACAATGTGCCAGGACCTGTACTAAATACTGGACAAAGGTGAGACCACTTCATCTTCATTTTAACACTGTAATGTAGAGGAAACTGAGGCACAGAGAGGTTAAGGGAGTTGCCCAACATCACTCAGCTGCTAAATGGAGAAACCAGGCAACCCGAGTTTATGTTCTTAAGTATATTACACAGGCTCCATATAAATATTTATATAAGGGTATGTGTGTGTGTCCAGTGTGTATATGAGTGGGTTTGGGTGTAAGGGTAACCCAAGAGCAGAATAGGTAGAAGGAGAAGAGCGACATCCTAAGAGCCTTGGAACAACTCTTAACAGATACACCTTCCGCGGATAGTCCAGAGGGACGTTTAAAACCAAACATCAACAGCAGGCTGCTGGCAGGATGTATAACAATTTCTCACTCCATCCCAGTGACAATTTGAGGAGACCAATTCAATAAACATCAGTTACCAATTACTGAGGTTTCTAAGGAATTTGCTTGGGAAAGGTGTGAATTACAGTAAAAAGGATGCCCTAGCTTTTTTGGGTCCCAAAGCTTGCTTTCTCCAGCTTTGTTCTGAGAGTGGGCAGGAATGGCAGGTGGGATGATGAGAAAGAGGGGAGTAAAGAAGGTTAAGAAAACTCCAAAACGTGGAAAGAATCTCTTCATCTTACACTATCTTATAAAAAGTAATTTAACTACCCTGCTTTGACTTTCCTTTCTACCATGATCTCTATTGTTATTGGGATTTCACAGACAACACAGGAAGGCTATTAAGACAAGAGCCCTTCTTTAGAAGGTAGCTCATTTTGACACCTTATCAGGGAATTTAAGATACACCACCCAACAGCAATCTTGTGCATTTGCAAGATTATTACTTTGTACGTTCATTTGCCTTTCCCCTCCTTTGTTTTACTCCATAGAACTTCCACTAACCTCAAGGAACATCCTATGTAGGTGGAAATTTAAAAGATGAAAACAGAGTTTATTGTATTATATTTTTATTAATATAGGCCCAGTAAATATTTCTGCTAGAAGACCTTAGACATCATTTAGTGACATCTTTTTATTTTTTTGGTCAAGGAAAACAAGGGTCTGAATATCTCCCATACACATGTTATCTCAAGGTTTGATCCCATTCTGAATCTCACTTCATTTCTTACCTTGACTACATATTTTATATAGCCCCATTTGCTCAAGATGGCAATACCCAGTTCAACATGGGGAAGTTCAGAAGCTCTTACTGAACTAGCATTCTTTACTTCAGTGTCTTTCTAAAGACACTCCCCCTCAAATCATTAAAAAGTGTGTGACCCTTTTGGCTAAACTTAAATGTTGGTAAAATCCTACTTTGCTTTCATAACACAGTCTAGAGATAGCTTCAAAGTTGCATGTAATGCAGTTGCTTACTGCGTTGGTTAGTAGTTTCTCTTACTGAGAAGAATTGAGGAAAAAGAAGCAAAAATAGAAGCTGATGGCCAGTGTGATGCCACAGTAGTGACTATAGGCTCCATGAGGATGGAAAGCTTGCCTGTTGTATTTACTACAGTGAACCCAGGATTAACCGGGTATATGGTAAGTGGTGGGCACTCAACACATTTTGATTAAATAAATTAACAAAAGGGTGATAGAAGTGTGTGTGTGTTGCGGGGGGGTTCCCTCATACATTTCTATATGTTCCAGCCACCATGTTTTCCCAATGTGTTCCTGGCTTATGGCATATCTGACATTGCTGGATCACACCAGGTAAACAGCATCTTCTTAAAGCATGGAACTGAGAAGATATCATTTAGTGCTTAAAACATATGAAGGTACTCATACACAGTGGAACGAAAAGTAAAGCTGGCTGCCAAGAATGGTTCACCCCTTTCCTATCTAATCAATACTGTGAGCCTCCTCTCTCTCTCTCTAAAAAAAATAGGGGAGGTGCAGAGGGGTGCCTGGGTGGTTCAATCTGTTAAGTGTCTGACTCTTTTTGACTTCAACTCAGGTCATGGTCTCAGGGTCATTAGATCAAGCCCCACATCAGGGTTCAAACTAGGTGTGGAGCCTGCTTAGGATTCTCTCTCTCACTCTCCCTCTGCTCCCCCCACCCCCAAAAATTCTGTGAGCCTTATATTATCCTTGAAGGGTACCTCCAGTATACTTCTCAAGTTTGCCTTCTCCAAGCCCTTGGGTTCTTTTTCTGTGAAATGTCAGTCATTCTGGTTAAAGGTGGTAAATGAGGAAAGGTGCCATTTTTGGATCAGAAATTTTGGAGATGTTTGGAAGACAGAAGCAGAAATGATTTGTTGGCAGAAAAAATCACGGCATAGACTGACAATCGCAAATTGTGCCATGAGTAAGGGCTACTAAGGCAGCTCAAATCCTTCTCAATGGAGAGGCAGCAGGGTTGGGTCAAGTGATGATCTCTGAGATAATGAATGAAAGGACAGCTGAAGATTTTGCCAGTTGATCTCCACCCCCATTCATCTCCCCATATTCAGCAGTTGGCCATGGTTTGGTGTTCACATTAAAACTAGCAGAATGGTCTCTGAATAAATCAAGGGCTCTGTCTTGAGGATGAACAGTGAACACTGGGACAATAGAAAAAAGCTGACTGCAACTCTGAATTTGGATATAAAATAGAAAGGCAGCTCCTTTTGAAGCACAAGGTGTTAAAGCACATTGCCTCATTAATTTGGCAACCATAAGTGGAGGTATCATGCTCTTAGCCCATTCTTAGAGAAGCCTAAACTCTGCCATTCCTTGCCCACTGAAGAGAATCTTCCCTGTGAGAGCAGAGTTCCACCTCAGACTTAATACTTCATATATGTTGAGAAAAACCCACATCGTCTACCTATATTAATTACCCCAGCCTGAAATTTTATAAAATTAAATAGATAATCGCAAATCACTAAAGATTTTATCATAAATAAAAAAATTAAAATCTGGAGCTAAAATATTCTAGTAAGAAAGGAAGAAATAAAAATATGCCAAACACCTGTTTGAAGGATGTGGGTTATAAATATTGATTTATTTTGGACAATAGGAAAATATATATAAATGGATTAAAATATATGGCTAAACATGAGATACCTAGAAATAAGATGCAGAGCTTCCAAAACTACTGGTTTAAAACAAAGCAAAATGCAACACAAAACCAGGAAAGGAACAAAGGAAATTCAGTCAATCCAGTGACAAGAATGAGAAGATCACAGCAAAAAGAAAAAAAAAAATAAGATGGCGGGAGNAAAGCAAAATGCAACACAAAACCAGGAAAGGAACAAAGGAAATTCAGTCAATCCAGTGACAAGAATGAGAAGGTCACAGCAAGAAGAAAAAAAAATAAGATGGCGGAANATGAGAAGATCACAGCAAAAAGAAAAAAAAAAATAAGATGGCGGGAGTAGGATCAAATATACATGTAATCACAATAAAAGTAAAAGACTTGGATTTCCCCGTCAAAAGACAAAAACTTTCAGGTCAGGATTTTAAAAGAAAAAAAAAATCCATATATATGGTTTACAAGGAAAATACTTTTAAATTGATTTGAAAGGATTGAAGAGGATGGAGATTTATAAACATATATCAAGATGAAGAGGTAATTCCAAAGGAAGAAAAATAAATGGACTATAAATCTATGAAGATATCTAAACCCTAGTAAAAATAAGAAGATGAATTTAAATGACCATGAGATACCATTTGCCCTAGGTAATGAGCTAGACAAAATGTTTAACGATTGATAGCCAGAGCTGGTCAGGAGGTAGATCGCTCAGGATTCTCAAGCTATGGAGAACCACAGGGAGAAATCACAAAAATGGTACAGTCCTACTGACTCGCCCCCAAGATGAAGACTGGGGGACTAGACCACAGGTCGTGTCAACAAGTCATGTCACCATAAAGGGTGGAAATCCAGACCCACCTCTGATCCTTCCTGATTATTTTTTCTCTAGTACAACTCTCTTTCCTAGAGTGTGCTTCCATTTCTCCATCTGCCTTACTGACTTCATAGCATGAAATGAAATAGTGTATGTAAATGGCTTTGTAGAATACAAAAATCTATACAAGGTGTGGCATTATCATTTTTATAATAACATTTATTGACATGTGCCCACAAGAAGCACAGGAAACATGAAAATGTGTAAAATTGGACAAAATCTGGTTATCATCACCTGCATGTTTTTATTCTGCCCCAAACTTTAGAAAAAAACTTTAAAGGAAGTGCATTCAGCAACTTTGGATAGATCTAAATATATGGTCAGTTTGTTTTCTTTATAGAAATGCAACAAGATACTCCCCTGCTCCCCTACAGCTGTGCCTGTCTGAAGCATTCACAATCACTGGGCTTCTCAGAGATCCCACTCAGGAGAAACCAAAGAAAGTGCTTTTAGCAGCTGGGTCCCAAACCCAGGCCACGGTTCTCAGTGTAGCTTGTCAACCCTGAAATGGGAGGCAGGGACTCGGGATTTTGGTTATACCCTCCATTGTCTGCCTTTTACTGTCACAGCCACTGTTGTTGTTAAGAGTGACATCTGAGCAGGCTTCTGACGCTGGGGAGGGAGGGAGAACATCTCCACAATCTGGGAATGACAGGATTTCTCAGAGGGAAAGAAACTTTCTCTTTCTCTAAGACCTTTGGTCTCATCTTCAAAAATCAACTCTTCCACAGAAAATATCCGTTAATCTAAGATGTTCTATGTGAGAGTCCTCACTCTATAAACACAACAACAACAACAACAACAACAAATAGTATTGGACAGTGGTCAATATTCTTCAGGAGTAGTTAAGATACTAGCTTGGCGTTCTGGATCTACCTATTATTAGATCTGTAACCTTGTGTAAGTTACTTCAAATCCTTCGTGGCTCAGATTCTGGTTTTTTTTTCCTCTTAGTAAATTTCTAAACATGCAATTCAGTATTATTAACTATGGTCATACCTTACATTACAGGCCCATGACTTGCCTCTGGCAACCACCAATCTGTCTTCTATATCTATGAGCTGGGTGTTCATTGTTCTTTTCGTTGTTGTTGTTTTAGACATAAATGAGATCATATGGTATTCATTTTCTCCTGTCTTATTTCATTTAGATAATGCTCTCAATGTCCATCCATGTTGTTACATGGATTTCATTCTTTCTTATGACTGATTAGTATTCCATTGGGTGTGTGTGTGTGTGTATACATAGATATATATCTATATCTATCTATCTATCTATCTATCTATCTATATATATCTTCTTTATCCGTTCATCCATTGATGGACACTTGGGTCGCTTCTATATCTTGACTATTGTAAATAGTGTTGCAAGAAATATAAGGGTGGATATATCTTTTTGAATTAGTGTTTTCATTTTCTTTGGATAAATACCCAGAAGGGTAATTGCTGAATCATGTTGTAGTTATATATTTCATTTTTTGAGGAATTTCAAAACCTATTTTCTAGGGTGGCTGCACCAATTTGCATCCCACAAACAGTGCTTAAGTATTCCATTTTCTCCACATCCTCACCAACACTTGTTGTTTCTTGTCTTTTGAATACTAGCTATTCAATTCAGGGGTAAGGTGATATCTCGTCGTGGTTTTGATTTGCATTTCCCTGATGATTAGTAATGTTGAGCATCTTTCATGTAATTGTTGGCTTTTTGTATGTCTTCTTTGGAAAAATGTCTCCTCAGATCCTCTGTCCATTTTTTAATTGGATTATTTGGAGATTTTGCTGTTGAATTGTATGAATTCTTTATATATTTTTGATATTAATTCCTTTCAGATATAGGATTTGTAAATATTTTCTTTCACTCAGTAGGTTGCCTTTTCTTTATGTTGATGGTTTCCTTTACTGTGCAGAAGCTTTTTAGTTTGATGTAGTCCCACTCATTCATTTTTGCTTTTCTTGCCTTTGCTTTTAGAGTCAGACCCAAAAACGCATCGCCAAGACCAATGTCAAGGAGCTTATTGCCTATGTTGCTGCCTATGAATTTTACAGTTTCCAGTCAAGTTTTTAATCCATTTTGAGTTAACGTTTGTGTAGTCTAGTTTCATTCTTTTGTATATGGCTGTCCGTTTTTCTCAGCACCATTTAGTAAATTCATTTATTGATTCTTTATATTTGCAATGCATTAATAATAGCATTTACCCAAAAGTTTGTTATGAGCATCAAATGAGACAGCGCTGCAAAGCATTTCACATAGTCCTGGTTTGTGACAGTGTTTGATAAACAGCAGCGCTGGTTTTTGTTATTGTCTCATTCACACTCCGTTATCCTTTCACTTCCATTCAGGCAGAGGCATCATTTCAGGAGTACACAATGTTAACAAATGAAAGCAGTAGGCAAGATAACATTTGGCCACCCAGGAGGAAAGACCAGATGGCCTAGGTTGCATTTACAGACACGCACCAGGAGAAGCTGGGCTACTGTGAGTAAAATAGTTTGAAAATTCACTACAGTAATCAGGAACCAGAGGGCAAGCTTAGTACCTACCACCAGCTGTTGGGTCAGCTGAGGAGACATAACTGGAAATCAGATTGAAACTGGAATCAATCTAGCTTCCCAAGACTTTCTCAAACTAATCTAGAAGTAAGAGAATAACCCTTCCCTTTCTGACAGGCCAGTTCAAACTCAAATTCATGGCCCAAAATTGCGTGGTCTGCGAGTTCTGCTGGAAACATGTCTGTGAATGAAGACTTCTCATCCTTTTCCTGACCCATTCCCTACCCTTAAAAAAAAAAACAAAAAAAACAAAAAACAAACATGGTTCAGAGTTCCACTATGACCTAGGATGTAGGAAATAGCGATAATGTCCCTGCTAACCTAACAGCAAGAAAAATCTGAATTAATTACAAAACTATCCCTTTTCTTGAACTCCTTAGATTGTTGAGGTTGTAGGGCAAACAAGGAGCCTGAAATTCAAGGAAAGAGAGGTTCCTCCAAGGAAAGAAGTGAGCCTTTGGCTCACTTGTAGCAGATGATGAAATGAAGATATTGGGTACCATACAAGCAGGTATAAAGAACTCAGCTAAAATTGTTAACAAATTGCCAAAGATTATGTGAGGGCAGTCATGATAGCATAGAGCATGTGGGATACTCAGGCATTTGAGAAATTTCCCCTCACTCACTGGGTTTGTGCATGGCTATGCCACCAAGTACTCCCATAAAAGGCTGGAAGATGGGAGCAGCTGCTGCTGGAGAAAAGAATGGAACCCCAACTGCCCCTTTAACCTACAGAATGTAAATCTTAAGATGCTAGAGGAGAAGCAACAAAACGTGTCATCTCAATGGTGCAGGTGAAAACCCATTGCCTTTAGAGAAGGAAAAAAAGAAGAAGAAACTCCTTTATCCTTGGGGAAGGGCAGGAAATAGTTTGGGGACCAAGATCCTATACAATTAACATTAGAGGTCTTCTACAGCTGGGAGAAGGGTCTATAAGTCTAGTCTCGGATGATGGGCCCCTAGGAAAGAAACAGACAAAACCAACGGCATGAAAATTTTCCCTATTTGGCTCTTCTGAGCATATAAAATCTTAAAATGGTACCATAAGGGAAGTGGTTGATTTCATAGGGTATCCTCCAGAAATAAAACTTCAATTTATGCTAATGGAACATTTTTCTCATAGTTGGCTTCTTTATATCCATCTATGCAGGAAATCTTTTGTGGCGAGAATTCTAATTTCATCTTAGGTAAGAAAGTTTGGTGACATATTCTCTGAAGAATTTCAGAATTGAGGCTTCCATATTATGTAATAAACCACAGCTTCTCAAATTTCTATAGGAAGTTTCTTTCAAAGTCCTAAGTATCTTTTATTTATTTTATTTTTCTTATTAGTCCCCAAACATCTGCTTCAAATTAGGAGAACAATGGACACATCATCATTTACCACATGTAAAAGCTGAGCCATACATGGAAAAGGGTTCTTAATTGCTCCTCAAACTCAGTTAAAACAAATGAGCCCATTTAGAAAAAAAAGATGATGGAGGCTTGGAATGTGCTGATAAACTTCTAGAAAGAACCAGCATCACGTAGGTAATAGAAGTCCACAGAATACAACTCTTTTCACCAGAAGCCATTTGTTTTTAAACAGTCTCATTAATTTTATCTTCTGAAAAGAACTTGGCCATCAAATTTATATCAAATACCGGAAGGCTGCCTTTCGGTTTTGAAAGGTGTCTGAGTCACTTAAGAATCACAGAGTTCTGTGCTTGAGGAGGACCTTCTTTGGTGTTGAAAGATGTCTGAGTCACTTAGGATATGTAGAAAGATGGCTCCCTGCCAGCTCATGGGTTATCTAACATCTGAGCAGCCCAAAGTTCAGTGTTGGCTGTTTGCATTAATCACCATAATTTGACTAACAAGCCCGAAGTGACAGCTCAGCATCAGCATGGCACTAGGGCCACAAACTGAACAAAGACAAGAAGAAAAAGGGAGAGTGGGGAGGCAGAAATCCCCTATTCCCCTCCGTGGTAGTTGAGAATTTCCAAAGTGTCAGTAAAGGCATCAGCAATTCAAGTAGAAAGAGATTATGAAGGGAAGCCCAGGTGGGAAGAAGACAGTCCCAACTTCCTGCTCCCCTAGTCATGTTTTCACTTCTCTCCAACAATCCAGTTTCTCTCTGACTTTTGGCTGTGACTCTGTGTATGGTAAAGCAATGGACTCAGGGTAACCCTTTTTCCTTTGCCATGCTGATCAAGAATTGGAGCTGGGCACTTTTGATTTCCAATAGTCAGACTTTGTAATTTTCTGTACAAAAATATAATCCTTCTACTTCCAAGACCTAGGTAAGAATAGAATTTTTAGAATTCGGCAAAACATGGATGAACACTTGACTTACAAGGAAACCGAAGGTGGAGTTACGTAACTCACCACCACCACCATCTCCACACATATTCAGACAAAAGCACAGAAAAAAAAAAATCTTATTTAACACAGATTACTTAATTCTCAAGTCAAGCAATTCATTTTAGTTTCTTAAAGTCAAGCAATGGATTGGCTTCCTTCCTGGATAGGACTCTTAACTTGGCGGTAGTTTTTCAACTCAGTGTCTTTCGGTTTGGCTGACATACATTATTTTGCCACGTATTATGGCTGTACTTTTTAACGAAATATGCTTCTTTGCTTCTTTTGTGTGGGCATCTAGACCTATTGGTCAAGTGAACATATTTCTTTCCACAATCGAATCCTTTTTCAAAAATCCTCTAGCATTTCCTGAACCGAGTTCCACAGAATACTAGTTTGTGCGAATCCTTTTAAAGCCAGCTTAAGTAAGAAGCAGGGCTCCTCGGAACCTCTTAAATGTTCATGTGCCTTGCAGATTCCCAGGAGCAAATACTGCATGCACGGTTTCCCGAATTTATCTGTCAAAGGAGCCCTTTTAATTCTCCCACTCTCAACACCTGTTGTTCCATATAAAACAGTTCAGGTATTTCTGTCAACCTCATAAGTTAATTTCCCCTCCAGATGACAGGAGGGACTACCTCCTGTTCAACAAACCCACCACTGTACCTCATCCCCTGGTCAGAATTCTACCTCCCACTCTGAGCTCATTTGCTGGACAAGTATAATAATTGGCAGCCTGAGTCCAGCTCCTCTTGCCTGAATTTACCATCATCTGCATTTCTCCAGGTGCTAAAAAAGATGCCTCTTTTCACAGAAGAGTGGACTCTCAGAATTGGATTCATTACAGTTATATTTTATGATTACTTCACACATATGGTAACACCAAAAAGAGTGTGCTCTCACATTTCCCCACGTTAATTCCTAGCCCAGGGATGTATAATGTGATCTCCCCACAGACAGTTTGCTTCTTTCTGCTCTACCTTAACAAACTATAACCTTTTAAATGTGTGCCCGAGAGAGTAGCCATAACGCATACTTCATGAAAGATCCTGGCTATTTAATAATAAGGTAGAAACAGCTATGCCCATACTTTTCTTTCAAGGTATAGCTAGTCTTCTTGTTCATAAATTAAAGCCTGATTTAAAAGAAAACAGGTTTTCTTCATAACTTCAGTCTGCCTGATCATATCCTCACTTTTGATTTCTGAAAACAAGGAAATACGGTGATGTACTCCTCTTTCAATTGCTAATTGAAACTTATTTCAGGGCTTTTTTTTTTTTTTTAAATAGAAATGGATCAGATGTAGAGAAGCATTTATTTTGAGTAAGTCAAAAGATTCTGTACCTACTTCTCAATCATATCATCTTTTTAAGTGTGATTTCTTAGCATTTGGAAGAAAACAAAGATCGCTGGGGGTGGGAAGAGGTGACTCCTATTTTCACAGAGATTTCAAAGCTTGAGTCATCCTTGTCGTTTTCAGACTCAACTGCCTCAAGCTGAGTCACAGGGGTGGGATGGAGTGGGGGTTCAACAGTAGTCAGCTTATTAAAAGATTGACCATTCTTTATTCTTGTACCTCGTAGAGTCATTGTAAGGAATAAATGTGTTGGTGTGCGCTCAACTGTTTGAATAGGGCCTGCCACAGAGTCAGTGTTGCCTACTTACTAATGTAAGTAATAAAGGTCAGCTATTACTCCTACTATTACTACTTCTACTACCATTGTTCTAGCTCTTAACCACCAATTTTCATCTTTACTGCAGACCTGAAACTCTGTTTCCTAAATGCAAGCCTGGAGAATAGATGCTGTTTGCTTTTACTAATATCATCCCAGAACAAGTGCAACATTTGTAACTTGAGTAATTAGCATCCGGTCTGTTCTTTCCAAATTGTGAATATCTCCTTCTCTCTAGCGCTTGCACACCATCTCTCTCTCTCTCTCTTTTATCTCTCTCTCTCTTTTATCTCTCTCTCTCTCTGGTTTAATTAATGCTAATGCATACCGTCCTACAAGAATTTGCAAGCTGTACTGAGAAATAATGCAGTGTTAGTTTTGTAATTTAGTGCACAGAGCACATTTGTGCAAAAGCTTTGTAAACTGGGCCTGTGGTCAAAAGGAGCAATTAGCACTTTGTTAGTATGCAATGATGTACTAATCTCTGCAGTCCCCAAAAGCAATTGTCTGTTCTATTTTGCCCTCATGTGCAAATTTTTTCCAGTGTATACAGCACTGCTCCAAAAATAACACATTGCATGCCTGGTGCTGTAAATTGGGTTCGCAAAGATGAAGACATAGCAATTAGAAAATATTTGTTGGGGGAAATGCGCATAAGTTTGGCCCTACAATTTCCAGCAAAACAAGGAAGTTGGTGCACAGCCTTCAAGGGGAGCTGTAGTTCTCTACTCCTCCCTCAGATTTCACAAGCGGAGTTATCTTCATCTTCGGAAAAAGACGACGGGGAGGGCATTTGGTGGAAAAATAAGACCTCACACCAGAATAGTTAACCCAAAATCACACTGATGTCGACTTCGTTAACACTGCAGACTGATTTGCATTTAAACAGACACCATCCGTTTCTTTATTTAAACAGCACATAGGAACCATATAACAATTTGTGCATTCTTTGGACTTCTCGAGTTCTTAGTGAAGCACATGACCGTGTCAGGTTAATGATAAAAATAACAATGTCTTACATTTTTACAGTGATTTGCAGTTCCCCAAGATAGTTCAGGTACACCGGCTCATTTGAGTCTCACCACACATCTGTGGGCAGGCATTACCATCACCACTTTGCTGATGTGGGAATGTGGGTTCAGAGAGGTTGGGTGACTTGTACGGAGTCACACAGAAGACAGTACTTTGTAGTGGTTCAGAACATGGGCTCTGAGGCCAGGCTACCTGCAGGCAAATTTCTACTCTGCTTCTGTCTGACCATGTAAACTTGACTTCTCACTTCTGTGCTGCAGATTTCTCCTCTACACAATGGGAATGTTAATTATAGGACCTGCCTCAGGGGTTTATTGTCAGGATTAAATGTAAAGCACTTAGAATAGGCGCCTGGGTGGCTCAGTCGGTTAAGCGTCTGCCTTTGGCTCAGGTCATGATCCCAGGGTCCTGGGATGGAGCCCCACGTAGGGTTCCCTGCTCAGCGGGGAGTCTGCTTCTCCCTCTGCCCCCTCATCCTGCTCATGCACTCTCTCTCTCAAATAAATAAATAAAATCTTAAAAAAAGAAAAAGAACAGTGCCTGATACTATTATGTGTTAGCTAAACATTAGCTGTTGCTATTGCTGTTATACTTATCCTCATAATGATTTAGCATAAGTAAGTGACAAAGCTAGGATTTATTCTCAGATGTGCTGAGCATTCCAAGGATTTGAAGGTATCTAGTAAATACAACTGTCTTTCTTTGTCAAGGATCTATTTCTCAGGCAAAAAGTATCAAACATACTTTTGTTGATACAAAAGAGCTCAAGGGCAAATTCATGCTATTAAAGTTGTTTTATGGAAGATAGTGACTATGGTTCTTTATAGAACAAAGATTAACACAAGCTGGTAAGGAGCCGAAACATGATTTTGATCTCATGTAGAGAAACAGTCCTGATAGTGGAGAAAAAGTGTTCTTGGGGAATGTGGCAGATTACAGAAATGACCACAGTCCAGCACCTTTCCCTGTATCAGCGGACTTGTAAGATAGCCTTGCAACTCCTGCCGTCAAGAGGTGGAGCCTACCTTCCCAGCTAGCGGTTCTAGGGTGGGCTTGTGGCTGCTTTGGCCAGTAGAATGTAGTGGAAGGGATAATTCGGAAAGCTGCCCTTCACCTCAGTTAGCCTGCCGGAAGATGCGAGGGCTCCCCCTGCCCTAGGGGGCAGCCAGCCAATTCAGGAGGCAACCTTCTAGCTCACTGGTACTTACGTACTTAGGTTACTGCAGGTACATAAGCCAGCCTGGCTGAATCCAGAAGAATCACCCAGCTGAGCCCAGGCCAGATGGCTAACTCGCAGAGGTATAAACTAGTCAATAGTGTGATTTCAGGCTGCCAGGTCTGCGGTGGTTTGCAACGTAGGGAAAGCTCACCGACACTGGGAGACCGTGGCATCGTTAACCCTAAAAATTATTGACAACATTATCGGTACCTCCCTTTGGGAACTACTTAGAAAAAAATGAAATGGGATAAGAGAATGAAACAGGAGACTTTAGAGGTTTTGTTCCCACACATGTGCTTCTCTGAGTTTGTTAAATGGAGGGTTAAGCTCCAGCTAAAGGATTATTTTCTGTTCATGAGCAAATAACATAATCTTTTAATTATGCATTCAATAAACATTATTGAGTACCTACTATGTGTTAAATGTTAAGAAAATGAACGGATTTCTTTACTAAAAGCATAAAAGATAAAAATTGTGTCAAACGTAATTTGGACTATATTTGGTTCGCTAGATGACATTCAAGACTATGGTTTTTTTTTAAAGAAATAGGTTACATTTCCATAGCAGTTGTGTAAGTTGAATGACAATGTTACAGGGGAGAAAAAAGAAGTTAAAAGGTGTTTTTAGAGCATATACAAATAGTTTACATATCATAACTATAATAATATGTATTTGTCGAATGTTGACAATCTAGAATCAGACATCCAGGCAGATGTCAGGTCTTGTCATCATTTGATTTTCCCCGGTACAATTCACATGGGAGCTGAATATTAACTTAAGCCTTGTCCCTGTGGAGCTTGCAGTCTAGTGAGAGAGACAGACCTTTGTCAAATAATCACACAAAAAACCTAAGTATAAACTTGACCCCAGCACAAGTACCACACTTTATAGTTGCTGAGGTCAGAAAGACTTCCATGAGAAAACATCACTTGAAGTGAAATGTGAAGCCCATGTAGACATCAACCAGAAGGAGAAGGCAAAATGGCATAGGCACCAGGAACTACAAGTGCAAAGGCCCTGCGGCTGGAAAAGTCATGAAGAGGATGTGGGAAGAAAAAGTAGCCAGCATGACTGGGATGGAGGTCAGGATGAAAATGTAGAGGGGTGGAGGAACCAAATTGAGCAGTCCCCTTAAAGGAGTTTACCCTGATTCCAAGTGCAAAGGACAGCAAAGGAGGATTTAGCAAGGTATCAACATGGGCAGTACGGCATTTTGAAAAGATTACGTAGGCGGCAATAGAGGATAAGGATACATTGAGCTTCGGTTCCACAAGCTGTCCTCTGAAAGAAACCAAACCCAACCACAGCTGAGTCTTGCGACTAAGAAATGAGAAGGAACAGCAGATGAAAAATGGTCTAAGAAAATACAAAAGCCAGAGCTGGAGTGGAAAAGAGAGTCATCAGTCCTCTGCCCACCAGCTGTAAGACCCCCATCAAAACATTCTGGGTGGTTTGTTAAACATGCGGATTTCATAGGCCCCATCCCCCCACTTCAGAGCCAGAATCCGTGGAGGTAAGACCCGGTAAGCTGTCTTTGTGTTCTGAGTCACCCCTGACTAAAAATTATATTGCCTCAGGGTTCAGGGAAGTTGGAAAATGATGAGGCTGAAAGTATTCGAAATCCCACCCACTCCTCAGCATGAGCGCAGAGCAAATAAAAAGAAGAAAAGACAGAGATAGGCGAAAGAGCTTTAGACCTGAGTTCTCCTGCAGGCCAAGTTCACGCCACCTCAGAGCCAGTCAGGTGCACCCTCTGCCTGTTTTCTTACCCAGCACCACAGCCCGAAGCCCCTTGCAGCAATTAATGCTCAATTCTAAACTAACTGTGTACATTCATCCTTATTTTCCATACACCCTGTGATATCAAGCGTCTTGTCTTCATTTCGTTCTGCTAGTTGAGACTTTCAATCAGGGGATGGCAAATTATAATCCACGTGCCAAATGCAGCCATCCCCTGATTTTGTATGGCCCAGAAGCTAAACCAAAACCAAAACAACAACAACAACAACAACAACAGAAACCATAAGAAGACTATTTTATGACATAATAAAACTACATGAAATTCAAATTAATGTCCACAAACGAAATTTTATTGGGGTCCACGACCACACTTGTTCATTTATTTATTATCTATTGCTGGTTTTGCTCCATACATACATTACAGAAGAGAATTGAATAGTTGTGATAGAAACCATATGGCCCATAGAGCCTAAAATATTTACTATCTTTTTTTTTCTTTTTAACAGAAGGTTTCTGACTCGTGCTTTAAGTTTGCTTTTTAACCAGTTTAGCCAAATGGCTAACAGATTGCCAAGCTCCTATGAAGCAAATAACTAATTTGTAATGTAAACAATCGCCCCATCATTGAAATCCTTCATAAGTGTGACTTTTATATTGAATTTTCTCAACTCTAGACATGCCTTTGTCTCTATGTACTAGGACTAACAACCTCAGGTGAATCAGAAAATGTATGACTTCGTAAAGGATCTAACATAATTTTCAGTCCATAATTATGTATATTGCCTATGCTTCTCCAGAAGGAATAAGACAAAATCAGCGTATAGTCTCTACTCCAATTCTAATTGATTTATCTCAAACTGAATTAATTACTTCTGGCTTGAAACCCACCCTGGGTTAATACTGTACATTTGAATGATAACATTTTATGAATATGCAAAATGCTTTTGGAAACAGTAAAAATCAGATAATTCACACCAACGACAAGGAGGCCCAGTACAGATTAGCACATTTCTTGGGAGGGAGGATTAATTGAAAAAAAAATGATGTTAAGTTTACTGACTCGCCCTGCAAACTGTGCCCAGAGAGACACACACTGTTGACAAGAATCTTTTAGTAAAGATACCATAACATATTTGGTAAACATAATGGGGGTTGCCCTTGCAGGAGACCTCATTACAGCTCTTGGCTATGAAATCTTGGTGGAAAAGCAAGGTGACACTGCTGGGTTTTCTGTGAGAAGTATTCAGTTTGTGGATTATTAAGGAGGTGAGAACCAGTAAATAAGTAGGGTTAGTCTGTACAGCACTTTGCAAGATTCATTCTCTCTTTGATGTTTAGACTGCTAGAGATATTCCTTCCCAGATTCAGCTAAACCCCAGGAAATATCTTTTTAAATTTAATTACTCTTTTGCTTGGTTTCCCTTTGGTTTTGATTTCTTTTCTTTTTCTTTACCTTTTTTTGGGGGGGTGGTTACCAGATGCCACTCCTTATAGCAATAAAATCTTCTAAAGGAAAAGAGAGGAATTGGACTTGTAGAGAGAAATAACAGACTGCTAATAAATAACCTTTGGATGTCACCTTCTCTGGCTTTCCCAGCTCTTAATAGGCCCATGAGAGAGCAGAAAATTTTAAAACCCAGTGGGAAAGGAAATTTAAATTACTGCTACCATGGGCCAGGCCTGACCAATCTAATGAAGAAAGCAACACACATTTTCTTCTTATGTCCACTCTTCAACCCATGCTGTTTTTTCTAATCAATTATTTGTTATTCCTTGGGGACCAATTCAACAAATATTTACTGAGCACCCAAGAGGTACAGTTAAAATTTCTGGCAGCTCTGCAGAAAGGTATCAGTAGTGCCTGCTGTATTAGTGAGGGTAGGAGAGATGTTGCAACGAAACAATGACAATGTCTCACTGAATTAACATAATAAAAGTTTATTTCTTGCTCATGTAAATTTGAGTGTGGAAATTGGGTGCAAGGCTCCTCCACCCTTGTCTCTCTGTTATATCATGGGGTGTCAGGGGCCTCTGCTGTGTTCTCTTCACCAGACCAGTCAATGAGGGGAAAGAAAGTCAAGGATTATGTGAGAAGCTCTCTATGAACCAAGCATGGAAGTGGTATGTATCCTGTGTGCTCCCGTTCCACTGGTCAGAGCTTAGTCATTTGGCCACAGGTAACTGTAATGAGAAATGTGAGAAATGTGGTCTAACTCTGGCCAGGAAGAAAAGGAAATGGGTTTAGGAAAGAGCTAGCCAGTCTTGGCCACACCTGCGTTCAAAAAACTTGCTGTCCCCCTACATTCCAGGCCCTGAAGCACTCAATGCCATCATACTTGCAGGGACTATTATTTCTTTCACACTTCACACCACCCAAGGGTCTGCAATCTTCTAGCCTCCTGGGTCCATTGCACACAGGGATAGGAAATGTGAACTAGACTGGCAATCAATTTGAAGGAAATCAGTGGCATTCTATGCCATTATTTAAATCTTATTAAAATAAGTAAGTAATTATCTAAATCTTATTCAATCCTCTCAGCCACTTTGGAATGTAGGCTTTATCATCAACATACTTCCTGTGACAAACAGATTCAGAGAGGTTAAATCTTCCCAGAGTGACCGAGATTCAATCTCAACCCCCTGGATCCTTTGTCTAGTGCATCCACTACACTGCTAATTTCCAATCTTGAGTCTTTTGTGCCGTACCAGCATCATATTTACCATACAACCAGACTAACAGTCCTATTTAAAACATCCACTCCTGAAAACTTAGCCTTAGCCAAAGCGATGCTCTCTGTTGACATGATATGAGGGTACTATATTTTCTGGTGCATATTTCATCAATGGTCAACACCTCCCACCTTGGCAATCACCTGATCGCCTTTATTCTCATTGTTTGTCATTTAGATGACATTGGGTACATTCAGGGTGGTAGGGCTATAGACTCATTATTTGTCATTTAGGGTAATAACCTGATAAATCGTTCTCGGCAAGGAGAAAAGACCAGGGCTGATCATTCGGTAACACTTTCCCCGGAGTTTTTGCATTTTTAAAAAGCTATGTCAGATTTAACCCGGAGGAAGGGTCTCTAAAATGATATCCCTCAAATTGAAACCACCATAAGTTATCGTTTCAGAGCCACTGGAATGAGTAAAATTAAAAAGACAAATTTGAAAAGCAAATTGGACAAGGGTGTGGAAGAACTGGAGCTCTCATAAATAGCTGGAGGGAGTGTAAAACCGTATAACCACCTCGAACAGCAGTGGGACAGTTGGTGTTTTTTTAAAGGTTAACACACATCTATCCCTGACCCAGAAATTCCACTTGTAGGTATTCACCCAAGAGAAATGAAAACGTATGTTCACACACACACACAAAAACACCAGTACAAAATGCACAAACATTCCCAAACATTTTGCTGTTGGAACCCCTTTAAGTTCTTTTTTTTTTTTAATTTCAGTGTACTTTATTCTATTTTATTTTTATTAATTTAATTGTATGTTTTTATTATGTTCAGTTAGCCAGCATATGGTGCATCGTAATTTTCGTTGTAGTGGGCATTATTCTTTATAATCACTGAGAACCGAATTCCTTTCATTTTTGTCTATTAATATTTACTAAATTAGAAATTAAAACTAAGAAATTTAAAAATATTTATTCATTCATTCACTTAAACATAACAACAATAAACTCATTACTTAACCTAAATAACACATCTTTATGAAAAACAACTTTATTCTTCACAAATTAAAAAAAAAATCAGTGTAAAAGTGACACTATTTTATAT
This sequence comes from Ailuropoda melanoleuca, assembly GCF_002007445.2. Lineage (NCBI taxonomy): Eukaryota > Metazoa > Chordata > Mammalia > Carnivora > Ursidae > Ailuropoda > Ailuropoda melanoleuca. The sequence continues at coordinate 28,932,223 of NC_048223.1, forward strand.
TTTTCAAATTATTCTAATATCTGGCTTAATAGAAGACAACTGGGTTCTCATATCTGCTTCCACATTCAATCTGTTGTGATATTACATACCATGTAGTCTCTGAAAAAACCTGCTATACGTTTATGAGAGAATGAGAACGCAAAGTCAAATAATGTCTTAGTATTGTTATGAAAATAATTTTAGTCCAGCAGATCTCCTGAACAGGTCTCAGAAACCTCTAGGCCACTCTGAGCCACTCTTTGAAAACTACTACCCTAGAAAACTTTCCCACCTACCCACAGGTTTAAGAATGTTTATTGCATTATTTCTTCTAATAGGAAAAAGTTGGAAACAATAGAAATGTGCATTTAATAGGAAGATGAATAGATTTCATATGCACAATACTAAATAGCTGTTCAACTAGATAAAGTTATGGGTATCAACCTGATAAATTTCAGAAACAATACTGTCCAAAGAGGCAGGTAGAAGAATAGCACATAGTATGAAACTATTTTTATAAAGTAAGAAAACATGAAGGAGTGTTCTAAATGTTATTTACTACATACAAATGTAGTAAAAATCCACATAAGTTGCATGGAAATTATAAACTCTGATTTCCAAGTAATGATTGCCTCTGGGAAAGAGAGGAAAGGAGAGAGAGAAATGAGAGTAGAGAGCAGTACCCAGGGGTACTTAAATTGTATTTAAAATGTTTGACTTTAAAATTCTAAAGCAAATGTGGCAAACAGCTAAGATTCAACAAAGCTGGGTAGTCAGTACATGGGTAATAGTTATTTTATTTATTGTTCTTTTATGTGAGATTGAAATATCTCTGAATAATATTTAAAAATATTATGTACAAGAATATGAGAGTTTTTGGGAGTGAGCTAAACAAACATAATTGATAGTCTATGTTTTAAAGGGTATTCACAATTTTCCTGTTTTTGAAGCATTTTCTAAAAATCCCCAAACACGAGAAGAGTTTAGACTCAATTCTTGCACGTATTTTTGTTTTTTATTTTTTTTTTTAGATTTTATCTATTTATTTGACAGAAAGAGACAGCCAGCAAGAGAGGGAACACAAGCAAGGGGAGTGGGAGAGGAGGAAGCAGGCTTCCAGCAGAGGAGCCTGATGTGGGGCTCAACCCCAGGACCCTGGGATCACGCCCTGAGCTGAAGGCAGACACTTAACGACTGAGCCACCCAGGTGCCCCCATATTTTTGTTCTTAAAACTTTCCTGAATTTGGAAGCTTTCTGAATTTTAAAGGAACAATCCTTTAGAAATGGGGATACCTATTTATGTTCATGTGGTGAAAATTCCTTGAATACTCTTTATTAAAAAAAAAGACACTGTGCAAGATATGGAAGAGGTACAAGGTTGGCATCAGCCAACCTTGCAACAAGAAAGCCTTTCCTTATCCCAGCTAAGTTCAAAGATGATGGCAATCAGCAAACATGGATCCTGGGTGTCTGTCCCACGGGAATATGTGCACCAGTACATGGGACACATGTACAAGGATGTTTACTGATTTTAGCTATCATTAGCTATTGTCAGGGGAATGGTTGAATGAATTATGGTTAGTTCATACTAGTATAGCATCCAGCCCTAGTTTACAGCAGGTAAACTGACATCTGAGAAGGATGACTTCTGTTTGCATAATTATCTTGGTTTTTCTTGAGGACTTATTCTTTCTCAAAAACTTTCACATAATTTTATCTAAACTCAAGGAAGAAATTTGATTTTTAATTAGAATTGCCTTAAATGTAAATAATAAGTTTGTGAGAAACTATCTTCAATTTTTTTTCATTTTTGTAGTTATTATGAGTGAAATGTTTCCCATTCTCAATTTCAGGTACTCAAGCCTAGAATCTACGAAAGTGAGGGAGGAAGCCAAAATGGCGGTGTAGTACCAGGACCCTAGACTTGTCTCACCCCTCAAACACTGTTAGAATCTATAAGAGCTGTAGCTTACTGAAAATATTTTTTTCATGTATATAGAAACCTTACCACACAGTCTTATTCATTCCATTAATTTTTTTTTTTAAATAGAGGTTTGTAAGTTTTCTTTGTAGGTTTCTTGGGGCTCAGGTGTTTGACCAACGGGAAGTGAAGTAGTCCTGCCTCATGGCTTCCAANGGTTTGTAAGTTTTCTTTGTAGGTTTCTTGGGGCTCAGGTGTTTGACCAACGGGAAGTGAAGTAGTCCTGCCTCATGGCTTCCAATTTAACAGCCAGCCCCTTGCTGAGACGCCTAGGCAGAGGAACATTCCTGCTTTTCACTCTCCCTGTTTCCTTTTCAATACTCAGTCCTCCTCTTCGGTTCCTTCTTGGCCTCTTGGGGACTAGGTATACTTAGCGCTCTCATGAAAGGCCAGCGATGACCTTCTCCCTGGAGTTTGTCCACCTCCACAAGGTAAATTCTTGCCTGGAATTCCACAAAGGAGCTCACCCACACAACAAGGAAGAGAATCCCACATCAGTTTTCCCTACAGGGTTTCACCACCCACCCAGCTGTCTGGGTCAAGCAGGGGCAAACTGTGGAATTGGAGGTGATGTTGAAGGGCTGCCTTTGGTCACCTATTCCTTGAATCTCTCTCTTTCAGATTTCTAGACTCTAAGGCTTAATAAATTCAATGCTACTTTTTAAGGATGCTGTTGAAAGATATATCTATGGCTTCGTCCTGCCTCAAACACGTAGTGATTTGGCTTCCACATTCCCCTACTTTCGTTCTCTATTTAGCCACATGCACCTTAGTTAAACAGAGTCTCAGTTATCTCAAAATGACCTTTATACTGCAATGGGAATTCCATTTCATGGATACCTAAGCCAAAGGGTTAAAACTTGCATTCGACTGAAAGAATTCTAGAATAACTGATTAAATGATCTATGCAAGAAGTTATATCATGTACTATCATTGGAGGCTGAAGAGGAAAGGACATAACATGATATGTTAGCTGGTGTCCAAAGATGGCTCCAAATGAGCCACAACTCCCAGCTCTCCTGCCCTTGTGTAATCCACTTGGAGACTGAATCTGGGCTAAGCCTGTGACTCCCTTCAGCTGGTAGAATGCAGGGCAAGTGACACCAGGACCGTTCCAAGGCCTAAGCCTATAAGAAGGCCCAGCAGCCTTGAGCCACAGAGTAAGATGTCCAGCTACTTTGCTGGAGAGACCACGTGGAGACATCAGACGTAAAGACCAACTGAAGGAGAGAAAGAGTCAACGACGGCCCCATCTGCCCCCACTAGCCCAGGCCCCAGCTTAGGCGTCCGTCAGATTCGTGAGTGACAAATCCTGAATACTCAAGCCCCATCGACTGGACTGCGGCTCCAGGGAGATCCTAGTGAGCCCAGCAGAAGAACCATCTGACAGAGCCTGTGTGGAATGAGTGGGGAAAATAACATGCAAGTGATCTCGGAGGTCAGTCCTTGCTGAGGCTTAAGCTGGCTTCGTTCATTCAAATATGCACTCTGCAGAATGCCCACCCACAGAATATAAAGAACACTAATACAAGGGCTGTCATTTTAAGCCACTAAATGTTGGAGTGGTTTGTGTTTCTGCAATACACAACCAAAACCCATGTTAAGGCAGAAATTTGGACTGAAGATGGGGACTCTCGAACCCACATGATGACTTATTTCTAGGGCTGGATTTTCTGTTTTGTTCATTAGTTTCATATCTCTAACCAGACCCTCTGCCGCCTTGTTATACAAACATACAAATCTTAAATCATTACATGGACACTCCTGACTCCCAGGGATTTAAAAGTGCTTTTGCGGGCTGGAGGGGGGCGGAGGGATTTAAATATTTAAATACGAACTGCCTTGAAACCTAGAGCAAAGAACACGGATAAAAGCAGCCTTCCAGCTTCCACTCCCCAATGTGCACGCACCCACTGCTGAAAGCATGGAGGCTTGTTTCATCAAAAGCACGAGGCTTTCTGAATCCGGCCTTCGATCCTGGGAAGTGTTTTTAAAAGAGTAAAATAACACACACTCACACAGGCTCGTGAAATCAACATCATCATATAAATGCTCAGACTTCTTCTTTTTCTTTTTCTTTGCTTTTTTTCTCTCTCTCTCTTTTTTCAGCTGTGAAGCAGCACCTGCCATTAGCTGCGGTGGTTCCTATTTTCATATTGTCTGACAGTAGCAGTTGGGTCAGGCTTGAGCCAGTGTGACTGAGAGGCAGGCTCCCTGCCTCCACAAAGCTGAATTTAATAAGATGAGAACAGCATGCCAAGATGGGGAGCTCCCTCCCTAACACTTATCCTGACACCAGCCCCTCAGCGGGGCCGTATTGCTGCGGTAATCTGGGTGAGCTGGACAGTGTCCTGCTTACAAGTTCAATATAATGGAACAGCAGGGGGCGAAGGGCTGGCAGAAAAGCTTAGCAAAGTTAAAGCCTATTACTCTATGCTTGAGGAAAAATGAGTCACAAAATATGACACCCAGAGCAAGACTTGAACCTGCCAAATGCAGCAGCAACACACGCTAAGCCTTGTCCATAATGGTGCATTCATTATTCCGTGGTCCAGTGTAATGTGGATTTAAATGTCTTTAACCCTAATGTAAATGTATATGCAAATTTCCCCTTAAGCCCATCCCTCCCTCGCTTTTCTTTAGCCCTGTTTGAATCTAAGGGGCAAGGTGACTGCATGCTACAGATGTCAAAGAAAATGATGCCTTTTTAATCTGCCTTTAGTGGCAAGAAGAAGGCAAGAAACTGGACCAAAACCGTTCAGCTGCCCATTACGGCCTTTGTTGTTGTTGTATGCCTCTAGTGGTGTTCAATTTAAAACCAATGGGAGAAAGAGCAAGCAAATGGTCTCTGAGAGCAGTCCTCATTGAGGCTGGGGCGGGCTTAGTGAATTTGAACACCAGCTTTTCTTGTAAAGGCGTTCTAACACAAACTAATCAATACTAGTTAATCAAATCAAACTTGGAACTGACTTGCCTCACACTTTCAATCAGCGGGTGCCCCAGAACTAAGCCAGCGCTGCGTCCGACTAAAAGGCCATTGCGTAGAATCCTGAACACGAAGGTGCTCCAGGACTCGGGTCTTTTGAAAGACCGACGATAGAACTAAGACTTGTCATTCCTACTGCTCCCCCTGGATCTGCTGCTGTAGGTTCCTGTTCCAGCAAATTTACTCAGATCATCAGGTGTGGTGGATGACAGAGCCACCCTCTCCTGAGCTCTTACCATGGCTCATGCTTGGTTGGGTGCCTCCTGTCCCTTATATCTAATCTTTATGTAGTGGGTTGTAAATTTTCTCACAGTGCTTCATGGCCTTTCTGTACTAAGAAATTTCAGCCTCTTTATTTATGGCCAATCGAATCTTCTTCATAGTTCTCCGGGGGAGAAACAACATTAGAGGTCAGACTGGACTAATTTTATTTTTTATTCTCTTCCAGTTTCAACAGCCTCTTTGGGTGTGTGGCTGTCCAAAATATGCTATCTTTTCGATCTCCTCTCTGTCCCCTCGCTCCTTTTGAAGGTGGTGTCTGGAGCTCATATGCCAGGTGCTGATAGAGAATGGGGACCCCCGACTCATGTGGTAACTCTCGGGTCCCTGCAAGCCTCTGCCTTGGGATGGCTGGTTGGTCAGCTGCATGGATTGAAGAACAGTCATGTCCTCACTGGCCATTTGGAACTTTCTGCTGTCTTACTTCTAGAAATTGGTCCTGGCCTATTAACTCTGCTCATGAGGCGCTCACACATGCATCCCAGGGTGGATTCTAGTCCACTGCCTGTCTCTGAACCTTTGTATCTGAGCATCAGGCCTGGTAGCAAGATCAGGTGCGGGACAGGAAGAGCAAGCCCACTTCCTCAGGCTTGTCTCTCCAGTTTCTCCATCAGTCAATGGTGTATTTGCGTTCCCACTCTGTGAGGACATGGTGCAGACATGACTGTGGGGATCTTCCTAGGATCTTAGCTATGTCTAGGGAAGTAGACAATGAAATTGGTATCGTGGTGTCTCCTAGACCTATCTGACCATTTCTACTGTCCTCTTACTTTACGTGCAGGACCTAGAGCGAGGGAAATGGGAATCTTGGCATTGACCTCCTCTCTTTATCTTTCTCATCTTTCTTCTGTTCAATGCTGGGCCCAGAAATGGGGCTTGCCCCTTCCTCTTCCTGCCTAGACAGACTCCCTTACTTCCTATGCTGAGTTCTTTTTGCACTGTGACTGTCCTAATTTAGGCTCCTCAAAAGCAGGCAAGGATTCAAATATATCTAGTTCATTTGGGAGAACACCAAAAGACGACTGGGGAAATGAGAGACAGAAGGGATGGCAGTGAGAAAAGGCATTATAGACCAGTCACCACTGTGGGCAACTGGACCTTAATCCCATGGGAAAACTGTGGGTAATGGTACAGAGAACAAGGTCAGACTTATCCAATCAAGGGTTAAGGAAGCTCTAGCATTTATACACCAATTCCTGTCACTCACTGATTGAGGACCACTTCACTAGGGATAATGGAACTATTTTTATACATGTGTTAAAACTCACGGAATGAAGATATGCAGATGGCAAATAAGCATAGGAAAAGATGCTCATTATCATATGCTGTCAGGGAAATGCAAATTAAAACAATGAGATACTGCTACACACTTATTAGAATGGCAAAAGTCCAGACCACCGACACCACCAAGTGCTGGCGAGGACAGGGGACAATACATTCTCACTGCTGGTAGGAATGAAAAATGATATGGCTACTTTGGAAGATAGTTTGTCAGTTTCTTACTACACCAAGCCTATACTTACCATACAATCCAGCAATAGCCCTCCTTGGTATTTACCTAAATTATTTGAAAACTTATGTCCTGCGTGTATAAAAACCTGCACGCAGATGTTTATAGCTGTATTATTTATAATCATCAAAATTTGAAATCACCCATGATATCTTTCAGTAGATGAACAGACACATAAACTGTGGTACATTCAGACAATGGAATATTATTCAGCAATAAAAAGAAATGAGCTGTCAAGCTGTGAAAACACATGGAGGAAACTTAAATGCTAAGTGAAAGAAGCCAATCAGAAAAGGTTACAAGGAAAAGGATTCCAACTATTCAACACTTTGCAAAACGACAACTACAGAGATGGTACAAAGATCAGTGTATGCCAAGGGTTAGGGATTGGGGGTAGGGAGGGATAAAAAGGCAGAACAGAAAGATTTTTAGGTTAGGGAAACTATTCTCTATAATATTATAATGTCCTTATAATGTGTATGCATGTCTTTATATAGTAATCAAATCCCATAGAATGTACAATGCCAAGAGTGAGCCCTCATATCAACTATGGACTTTGGATGATAAGGATGTGTTTATATTGCTTTATTAATTTTAACAAATATATCACTGGTGGTGATAGTGGGGAGGCTATGTTGTGTGGAGGCAGGAGGCATATGGGAAATCTCTATTGCTTCCCTTTAATTTTGCTGTGAATTTTAAACTGTTCAAAAAAAATCTATGAAAAAAATTCATAGAACTGTACACAAAAAAGCAAAGTCAAATTTACTATATGTAAATTAAAAAAATAAACAAGAAGGAAGGTGGGAAGGAAGGAAGGGATTGTGGGATGAAGAAAAAGAAGTTAAAAAGGAAGTTAGCTTTGCGATTAGAAGATAAACAACAAATTATTTACCTGTTTTACTTGTTTATTTTATAGGCATTACCTGTTGTCTCTTCTGAGGTGATATGCCTCCCAATATAGACTTGAAAATCAAAAATTACAAAAGAGCATGATTTAAAGGGGTGATAATCTTTCGTTGATTTAATAGTTTCAAATTATTACCTCTGCTACTTTTTCAAATCCTGCCAGGTAGACATTATTGCCCTCATTTTATAGACAAGGAACCCCTGGCACAGAGAGGTTAAATGACTAACCTCTGTTGGTAGGTGTGGAAATCTGTGAACTGAATCCGGGTGTGTGTGGCCTCAAAGTTTAGGTTCTATTCACAAAACATGAATATAAATGTTCAAGGTCAGTTATTGACAACTCAGACAAATGGGTAATCTTGTATCTGGAAAGAAACCTCCAAGGTGGAAAAGGGAGGAGGGGAAAAGGAGGAGAAAGGGGTGGGAATCGACGACAGCAGTCAAGTCCCCAGCTTCATGCATGTACCACACTTCAATGAGAACGAGCCGGAGTGGGATAAGATGGTGCTTTATTTCTTCCCTAAGTTTTTTTGTTATTGTTTTTCTTAACCTAAGGGATTGGTTACGTTAATTCCAAACACTGATGAAAACATATTACATTTCTACCTCCACTGGTCCTGCCACGATGTGAAATAATGCAGATATTTGTTCTGCATTTACTCCAAAGAAAAGCATTTTTTTTACCCAACCAATTCCAGTAATGGAACATCACTGATTTGCTGTTGCTCCAACAAGGCCACGGGATCCTAGCAATGGATTATCTAATTCCAGAGGACATTAACAGTTAAATCCTGGCATTTTGCAGAACTGTAATTTTCCTAAAAAAAATTGTTTCATTGACTTGGTGAACTTTTTTTATCCCATCTCTTGATCTGAAAAACAAACACACAAACAAAACTATTACAATGTTCATTCTAGTTCAGTGAAAGCCATGTGTGAAATGGAGAATAACTTGATCGGGTGTCAATATCACAGGAAATTCATTATTTGGTAGAGAAGGAATAGCTTTTAAATAAAAATCCAGTGGATACTTTTAATGAAACTGAAGCAGTTACAAAAGGAATTTAAAAATAATTTGATTTAGGGGCGCCTGGGTGGCACAGTGGTTAAGCATCTGCCTTCGGCTCAGGGTGTGATCACCGCGTTGTGGGATCGAGCCCCACATCAGGCTCCTCCGCCAGGAGCCTGCTTCTTCCTCTCCCACTCCCCCTGCTTGTTCCCTCTCTCGCTGGCTGTCTCTATCTCTGTCAAATAAATAAATAAAATCTTTAAAAAAAATAATTTGATTTATACTAAATCAAAATAATACCCCACATGCTACGGTGCCACACTCTCCTTTTTTCTCCGGGCTTCTTCCTGAAACACTCCACCTTCCAATTCCCAAGAAGATACTTTTACCCATAGCTCAAGCTATTAATCTATTATAGATGCATCTGTCTGTGCATTAATGGCCAGTTTTCTTCTCTGAAATCCAATAGCTCACGAGCTCGTGAAGACAAGCACAACTTCCAGGCAGCTGTAGCTTGATACCTAACATGTCTTACATGCTCACAATGGTTACAAAATGAGTGAATTATGCTTCTGTTCATTCCGCCTGAAGCCTTGCCTAGGTTAGGAGAGCACGTGGAATGAGAAAGAGCTGGTACGAAATACTAATTTTCCCGCTCGGTGACTTTTGGCAAATTGCCTAACCTCTGGAACCCTGTTTCCTCATTTGTGCTATGGGAACATTAATATGCACCTGTCCAGGATGTTAAGCCAATAAGTGAGATATTGTAAGTCAATGGCTTGGCATTTTACCTAGCAAAAATAAGCACTCAATAGCTGGTAAGTGGGTTCTCAACAGACACTGCTTGATGCCATGTTCACATTTCCAATGTCTTTGTTTCTGCCATCACACTAGTCTGAGAGGCTAAACGTATAAAGCAGAGATTCTCAAATCTTAGTATGCACTAGAGTCATCTGAAAAACTTAACAGAACAGATTGCTAAGTCCCAGCTTGACTTTCCGATTAAGTACGCCTAGGGGAGGGTCTAAGAATTTGCATTTTTAGTAATTGCCTGGGTGATGCTGATGCTGCTGGTCCCGGAACCACACTTTGAGAAGAGATTGCTTCCTCCCCTTCCTCTTCATCCCAGGCAAGTGCACACTGGAATCATTCAAGAAGCTTTCAAAATTATAGATATCTGGATCCCATACCATGGTTTCTGATTTAATACTAGGTCTCTGGTGAGGCCTGAGCATTGGGATTTTTTAAGCTTTCCAGGTGCTTCTTATGAGAAGCCAAGGTTGAGAACCAGGGCCCTAGGCATAGGCCAGTAGAGCCTCGCATCTCAAAGTGTGGCCCCTGATCAGCAACGTAAGCATCACCAGGGAGCTTGTTAGAGATGCATAAACTCTGACCCTGACTTAACTAATGAAAATCTGCATTTTTAGTAAGATCTCCAGAGAATTCCCATGCATGTTAAATTTTGAAAAGCCCTGAACCAGGGAATCCTCCCTCCGAGCTTACATCAGAGAAAGCATCACCAGATCTCATCTTTGCCTTATTTGAGCTTTTCCTTCCTGAGATACTGGGATTTAGGATAAAACGAGGAACTCACTATCTCACACCCAAAGGCAGTGGCTTTTACCTTCTACTGTGCAGGTGTGAAGACAGAACTTCTGTCTTTGTCCCCATCCTTTTCTCCTCCCTGTCTTCCCAGACTCAGTTTCCATCTCCAGACGCAGCCTTCATCACACCTATTTATTAATGCTGAGTTTTCCCTAGATTCGAGTAAAGACAGGAGGCAGGATCAATATCTTAGTGGGATTCAGAAAAATGAAACTTTGCTTTAAAAAATAGGTTAGCACCTGGTTTCTCCCTAAATTACCCTAATACACAGATGTGTTTTGAGATGGTATTAAAATAGAATCCTTATCCACTACAGGCTGGAAGGTGAAAAGTAACATGGAAGAGATGCCTAATGATTTGGAAAAAGGGAAAGATCCCTAAGTAAAGAAATGATGAGGTGTCCGTGACCAGAGAAACCTGAAATGTGCTAATTGAATGCCCTCAGATGCCATTATCAGTGAAGCCCCTCCGGAGCTAGCAGCACGAGCACATCTGAGCAGAAACCCGAGTACCAGCACAGAGAACTGTCTTGACAGCTTAAGCAGGGTTCAGTGTGCATGAGTCAGCAGGGGAGGGTCCTAAGGTGCATGCAGTTCATTAGAAATCCTTCACAAACAAGAGGGAAAATCTCCTCCGGTTGAGTGTGCCAGGCATACTCAAAGACAAGACGAGTTTGGTTTTTAGAAAGAACAATAATGGCCGTGTTAGGGATATGTGCGTGCACTTACACGCTCACGTACACATGCACACATTTCAAATCATGACTTTTGTTGCTCGAAATGTGTTCATGGACCAGCATCAGCATCACCTGCCCCCTCCCACCTACTATTAAGAATCTACATTTTCTTTCTTTTTAAGTATTTGAGGAACATCCATACTGTTTTCCAGAATGGCAGAACTATCCTATGATCCAGCCATTGCACTACTAGGTGTTTACCCAAAGAATACAAAAACACTAATTCAAAGGGACGCATGCATCCCAATGTTTATAGCAGCATTATTTACAATAGCCAAATTATGGAAACCATCCAAATGTCCCTCAACTGATGAATGGGTAAAGAAGATACATAGATATAGATAGATATAGATATAGATATAGATATAGATATAGATATAGATAGATATAGGTATATCAAGTTTTTATGCAACTAGGAGACATGGTTTTACATGAGGGATATTTGAATCTATATAATCATGAAGTATGCTTTACTGGAAATTTGTTGTATTGTACATAAGAAATCTTGATTAATGGGAACTCAGCAAGCAAGGAAAAATAAAAGCTGATGTCAGGAATAAACTTTCTTAGACCTAACTATCTCTAAGATATATCCCACATTTAGAATATATTCAAGAGCGTGCACCACACTTCACTTTCTATAAATTTGTGCAATGACTATCAGTGTTTAGAATGATTACGCTAAACCAAGTGTCAGTAAATATTTTCTGTTAAGGACCAGATGGTAAAATATTTTTGTTTTATGAGCCATTTGGTCTCTGCAGAAACTACTCAACTCATCTTGTAGTGTAAAAACAGCCACAGACAATAAGTGAGCAAATGTTTGTCCTTGAGTTCTAATAAAACCTTATTTATAAAAACAAGTAGATTTGGCATACAGGCTGTATTTTTTCAACCCCAGCAATAGCGGATCATAAGAACTTTATTATTTAAAAGTAAAACGAAGGGGCGCCTGGGTGGCTCAGATGGTTAAATGTCTGCCTTCAGCTCAGGTCATGATCTCAGAACCCTTGGATCAAGCCCCACATCGGGCTCCCTGCTCAGCGGGGAGTCTGCTTCTCCCTCTCCCTCTGCCTGCTGCTGGCCCTGCTGTGCTCTCTTCCTCTCTCTTTGTCAAATAAAAAAAATAAAATAAATAAAAATAAAAGTAAAATAAAATAAACTTTACTTAAAAAGGCAACATAAGTTAGTTGGGGGAAAAGTAGGATATAAACAACTCCGTGCACTCATACGTAAGATGATTTTCACACAGGAAAGTGAACTATAATTCCTTACCAACATTTTCAGATGCAATGTTGGCAAGGAGAGACAATGGCAAGATGCTCTGTTAACTTGTAAGTTTACAGAATATGTATTTAACCAGGCCATGGTATTCCTCAAATAGTCAGTTTATATAAAATTACCTTGCAAAGCCCATAGCACCCAGGGAGATTTTTTCTTCATTATGGGAAGAATCGTGTAATGGTTTGAGTAGGTAAACTGAAGTCATAACCCACCTTAGTTTTCCAGAGGAAGTAGGGAAATGGGAAAGCCAGCCAGGAGCTGATGGAAACATAGGCAGTCAAAATGATATCCATTCCACTGTAAGGACTTTTAGCCATTTGGTCTGTGCAGTGTGATGGAAGATTATTCAATGTTGAGACTGTTAAGTCCTAAGTAGATAGGTAAAAAGCTCCAGGTCCCTAATAATTTCAATTCCTTCCCTCAGAAGAATGGAAGTCACAATTAACCCAAAAGGAAATTCAGCCAAGCCTAAGATGTTGTTGTGGGCCCCTGGACATTGTCTAATTCATTAAGCTTCATCACTGGTAAGACCAAATGGGCCCACACGAGAATCCATTTCTCTAGTAAATAAACCACATTTAAATATGAGCTTGGTCTAAGGCAGATGGTCCTCCAGTTGGAATTTGTTTGATAATTTTAGAAGACATATATGTAGGCTTAGCTGGAATTGATTATCAAAGTGTACTCTGGGTAAAATATTCTGGATTTGAAAAAAAGAAATGTAGTTTCACTCGGGGATTCAGTGAGCTAGTGCCATGTTTTCTTTTTGGTGGTGATGGTGTTGGCAGTGGCTTTCTTTGGGGGTTTGGTTTCAGACTCATTTATTAAGCTCTTTATAAGTTTCTTTCTTTTCTCCCATCCTAGAAGTATTTCTCCTCCAAGGCAATAGGTGTTTAAAACAACAAACTTGCTAATTAACTAGAAAGAAGTGTCTCTCAATTTGGTATTGGGAAAACTGGAAATATTTTACATATTTTGGCAAGAATTGGACTTTTCTTTAGAGATAAAGTATCTGTAAGCAAGTCTCTTAGGTTTAAACCTCCCTTAGAATGTAGGGCTTGTGTAAAGTGTGTAATAGCAACCCCTTCTCTGACATTCTGTGCAAATTGGTCGTCAGAGTATCACTGTAGAGAGTCATTCACGAAACAGAAGGTGGGGTGAACACATGTTCTGATTTGGCTAGAATAAACTCATTTTTCCCCAACTATCCCAACAAATTATTAGTAGAGTCCCTTTCAATCTCAAAAGTGTCCCGATTGAAAAAAAGAAGTGTCCAGATTGGACAATGAATTATATGCTTACTGTAATGAGAGCTGACATCTATTGACCACTTACTTTAAGCACTCTGCTAAGCACTGCTATGCAAATTATTTCATTAAATGCTCACAACATTCCTCGGAGAGGACATCATCATTGCTTTCAATTTATAGATGAAGAAACTGAGTATAAGAGAACCGAAGTTCCATGAATAGTAAATAGCAAAACTTAGACCTTAATCCGTGAGAAAGATTCTAAAAGTCAGAACGCTTAACCACAATGTTCCATCTAATTAAAACTTGCAGTTAGAACAAAGTGCGAGGGAATCATCCTCTTGTGCTTGAAAACTGTGTTTGGGAGAAGGTGAGAGTCAAAGATGGATGTAAAGAAAGGTGGAAGCAGGGGCACCCGGGTGGCTCAGTCGTTGAGCGTCTGCCTTCGGCTCAGGGTGTGATCCCAGGGTCCTGGGATTGAGCCCAAGTTGGGCTCCCTGCTCCGTTGGGAGCCTGCTTCTTCCTCTCCCACTCCCCCTGCTTGTGTTCCCTCTCTCATTGGCTCGCTCTCTCTGTCAAATAAATAAATAAAATCTTTAAAAATAAAGGAAAGAAAGAAAGAAGAAAGAAAGAAAGAAAGAAAGAAAGAAAGAAAGAAAGAAAGAAAGGTGGAAGCTGCAGAAAGATAATACTTTTATGTGCAATGTTAGTTTCCACATATCCTCTCTTTCTTAGTTGGCTTGGTCTGGCATATGATATAAGGTCAAAATGTACGTTTCCAGAGGGCTTTGGACACACATGTCCATGTCTAGAGCTGTGGGTGGAGAAGAAATCATGAGAAACAAACAAGAGATGAGATGGCATTTGCCAGTAAGTATATAATGAGGGTTTTCATGCGTTCCAGTTTGTATCTGTTATAGGTCAAATACCGTATTTTCATCATTTTAGCACCTCTTGCCCTTTACAGAATTTTCAAATATTCCCCAGTCTGGGCAATACATTGTATGGCAGCCCTGTCTATAATAAAATATTTATATAAATTCATTTCTGTTTAGGCACTTTTAATGCTTGATTCTCACCGTAATGCATTAATATTTCTTGTGATATTTCATTTAGAAGACAACAAATGTGATAATTTACTTAAACCCTTATGAAAGCACTAAACCAAGCCCTGGAGGGTGTGAATGAATCCAAAGATGAAGATGGCAGCCTCCAAACTGGAGATAATTATGAGATATTATACCAAAGTCTTTTATAACAGAGGTAGGTAAAGCTATTTCTGGAAAGCAGAGGCTTTATCAAGGATGTAGCTTTATCCTAGATGTGAGATACACAGTCAAAAGTTAATTTGGTAGTCTATGTAGAGGAGGAATGTTCCAGAAAAAATGTGATCAAACTCATGCAAGCCCTTTGCAAAATAGGGCTAAAAGAAGGAGAAGGGACCAGGTCTTTCTGCTCCAGGGCAAAGTAGCAAGAAGATAGAGGAGAAAAAAGAGAGAAATCATAGTTTCTCTGGTCAGAGATAAGGGCTGTCCCGTTTGGTGCCTGCCAAGCCACCACCATCACGACAGGATTGCCTGGGAGCTGGAGGAGTAGGGAATGTAAAGGAAGAATAAAAATAGGGCATTTTGTCATCTCTCTGACTCCCAGGAGCCCCCTTTCTCTGTCTTCAAGCCAAAATTCAAGGGCTTCTTTGCAGCTCTATCTGTCTGTACCTGGAGCATGGTTCCAGGTGTCTAGCTGTCTCTGGATCTAGAACCAGTGGGGGAAATTGTCACCTCACCACTGACTCATGGGTAGTTTGAGTTCTGGTTTCCCTCCCCAACCTGCCTGCTGCCATTAACTTTCCAGATTCCTCAGAGAGTTGCTCCACGTATTCCATCCAGAATTTTAAACACATTCACTGAATGAAACAGCATGGAGTATTTTACTCCATCTTGACTAGAAGTGGACCAAAAAAGAACATCTTAATTACTGTAAGGAAACCAGGTCTATGACTAAAAGTGTCCAAAAACTTCCTACCTGTATTTTGAGAAAGTTATGGGACCTGTCTAGATTTCACCCAAGAACTAAGAGAGAAAAGAATAAAGGTGCTTTATGAATGGTCATTCAGCTTACTAGTCACATATGGCTAAATCTTCATAAAGAATATTTACAGGTATTTCACCTTCAGTAATCAATTCTATAGAGCTTGCAGGGGAAAAAAGTCAATCCGAAAGCACTCAAAATGCTTAATTATTTTTCAAGGTAGAGAGGATGGAAGAAAAAGCTCAGTATCCTAACTTTGGCTCTCCGCTTCACTGAATCACCAAAATAAAGGGAAGTCTTCAGCCATGGTTTCAGATTGAGGCAAGATGAGAACTTCATCATGCCCGCGTGATTGTTGGAGGATTGATTCAAAAATAAAAGACCTAAGTTTCAGCTGGTCCCAAACTATGGAGAATTTTACCCACACAAAGCCCCCATTTGCCAATGCAAATCTGATAATTGGACACTTAATTACCCTATTTGCACACATAAATGAAGGGTGTGCCGGCGAGAAATCAGAGCCCACTCTTAAAACTTTGGCCCCAAGCAATGAAACCACATGCTTTTGTCAACAGCTAAATTGATTAGAATTGTGTTTATTTCTGCTCGTGTTAGTCCACATGTATTTTCACTGGAGCCTGATGTCTATTGAGTTAAAGCTTAGTTAAAAAAACCTACGTTATGCAGAAAACCTAGATAGTAATTGCCAACTATGTGCCAAGAACCCTTTCATTTTATAGAGAATGCAAGGTCTGAATAAAAAGAAATATTCTTTGCAACCTCATATGCTTGGGCAGACTCAGCAGCCTTATAGTCATAATAAAGACAGAAGGGCCTTTTAAAAGAATACTTTAAGCAAAATTTCCAGCATGGATGACTCTCTTGGGTAAATGGCTCAGGCATTGAATTCTTCTATTTCCCTGGGGCAGGTAAAGGGGTGAATTTTCTCTGAATATCTTCTAGCTAGACAGTGTCCTAACTATGTCCTGGGGGAGGGAATCTTTGATTTGGAAGCATCTTTTGTGAGTAGGTCCATCTGGGTTTCCTCCCCATGAATAGAACCATCCAGAGTTGGCTGTTTCAAGATCGTTGATTATATATAGACCTGAGTTCTAGTCCTGGCTCTAATTCAAACAAGCCATGTACTACTGGGGACAGATTCAATTCCTTACAATTGCTTAATAATAGTAAAGCAAAAAGGGAAAGCCTTTCAGGGAGGGTCAGGCAGTGGGTCTGAGAAGTGGAGGCAGGCCACGGGAGGCCACTACAGTATCAAAAGGAGGATAAGCAATAAGGAATGATCAATGGATTTGGTGATTTAAAAGTCACTGGTAACATCATCTTGTTTGGGTCACCAGATACTCAATAAATACTTGTTGAGTGAATGACTTACTTTTCAGCACTATTTATCGAGCACACTCTGCACAGGGAGCACTGCGTGAGGAGTCAAGAGTACCCAGAAAAAGAAAATGGACCCTTGCCTACAAAACTACTGCAAAAGTGCTCCTTGGAGAGTAAAAATTCACCAAGGTGAAACAATATTAAATAAGACAAAGTTGAAAGACTCAATGTGAGGATGAAGGGCAAGGTGACATTTGAGGTCTTACATAGAGGTAAGATGCCTACTGTGTATTCCAGGAGGGGGTTCTCCACCCAGTCTGGAGTTCAGGGGCTTACACTGTAGAATGATTGGAGCTGGCTTCCCTCCACCACTGCTGTGATGTCCTTGAGTTCAGCAGGTGCCACGCAATGCAGAGGAGCTATGCACCAGAGGCTGCCCCACCTTAACACAGTGAAAACTAGAGAACCCTGGGCACAGGCCTGGTTTCTGCCAGCCTGGAAGGAGAATGCTTACCTTTATCACTGCTTTGGTCTCTCTGGATTATGGGACATCAGAGTACTCCTGCTTGGGCTCTGTCTTCTGTTATTACTCAAGGTACATATCTCAGAGATATGACAGAATACTTATTTATATTCTCCTTTCACATTTAAATAGAAAACAAATACATCAGCACTTGCAAAACTATGCTTCTGTCCATTGTTTTATTCTCAAGGTTAATTTTCTGACACATTCTTCTGCTAATGGAAGGAGTTATGTGTGAAAACTTAATTTAAGAGTGGAAGCAGAAATGCAAGCTGTTTATGTCATAGTCATTATTGTGATCAATGTCTTCACCATCCCCTACCCCACAATAAAAAGTATTGTCTAATCTTCATCACAATTTTCTTTTTCTTCTTTTGTGTCTTCTTTTTTTGAGAAGCTGCTGGTGCTATTCTGATGGGTTGACCAGAAGTAGTTCAAAAAATATGTGACTCTACTCATTGAACACAGAAGAAACAATGTTATTATCAGTGGTTAAACAAAACTCTGACCAACTGTAGAGGTCAAGGGGCTAAGAGAAATGTTTTTTCACTGCTAAAAACCTGTGAACTTTAGCTGGATCTTATTGGTTTAGAAGCTTAAGAAAGAAAAAGAAACTAACATTTATTGTCTACTAGATTCCGGGCTCATTGACCACATCATTTCAGTTAACTCTTTTTACCACCTTGAGGTAGTTATTACATTCATTTTAAAGACAATGAAAGTGCTATTCAGAGAAGTTTGGCAACTTGCATAAGATCACCCGGTGAAGGAGAATTACCAGAAGGAATGTTCTACAACCTCGGGATACATCTAGGATATTGGTGTCTTTTAAGCCATGGATAGAAAATCAATTCAAGTGTCATGACTGGAATTTTTAAAATTAAAAATAGACTAGATTAGATTTGAAAGTATCCAACTATTGTTTCCTTAAGCTTTTGCTTTATGGGGTGTTTGCTTTTGTGTGTGCTTGCATGCGTGTGTGTGTGTGTGTGTGTGTGTGTGTGTGTGGTGATGAAAATGATGAAAAATGTATTTCTCCCTATGAGTTTTGGTCAAAAAGTTTGGAAGCCACTACAATTGACCATGCCGACAATGGAATAGGAATAATTTGTCTAGTTAATTATCATTGGGGCATCTATATAATTTTTTTATTATGTTATGTTAGTCACCATACAGTTTGTCCTTAGTATTTGATGTAATGTTCCATGATTCATTACTTGCGTATAACACCCAGTGCACCATGCAGTATGTGCCCTCCTTAATACCCATCACCAGCCTATCCCAATCCCCCACCCCCTTCCCCTCTGAAGCCTTCAGCTTGTTTCCCAGAGTCCATAGTCTCTCGTGGTTCATTCCCCCTTCTAATTACTCCCCTTCATTCTTTCCTTGCTTCTCCTACCGATCTCCCTGCTATTTCTTATTATATGATTTTTAATCCAAACCAGGACACTTCAGAGAATGAAAGTAAGTTCTATTATTAATTACATAAAGTTAGCAAACATAAGCAGGATTATTCCAGGCAAAGTGGGATGGGTGTTCATCTGATTATAACCCATTCCTCACTTCTAATTATCTCTTCCATTTTAACAACAAAATGACTGATGAAAAGTAGAAAATTCACTTAGGAGAGTATGTAACACATCTCATACTTGGGGAACTAAAACAACTGTGTCAGACTATAATTATATGTTCTTTTCTAGCACACGATTGAGATCTAAATCATTGTATACTTGCTAAATAATGTATCCCTTATTCGGAAATTGCAGCACTTGTCAGCATAATCTGGTGTTATTAATTTTGTTAGTAATTATATTATTAAAGTATGAAATAAGAGTTATAATATCAAAAGATAGGTCTCTGAGTCAGGGTAAAGGGGGTATGATAGTTTTGTGTCCATAACTCATTTATGCAATACCCCTTGCGTTCCTATGGATAATAGCAGGAGCATTTGCAAAGTTAATGTCACTCTTTTACCTTCACTACATTTACAAAATGTGTATGGCATTACTTTTAGAAGGCTGAAATTCTAAAGTAAATAACTAGGTGGAAAAACATGGAGCAAATGAATTAAAATATCATACGTCATGTTCAGTTTGGAAATATGGAAGCGGTGTCTATGGACAGGTGTTCAGTGACTTCGGAAGCATATGTGGCACTTCAGCGCACCTTGCTCTTCTGTTCACCTTTGACACTTTCTAGAAAAGAATGGAAAATGTCAGGTTATTAGGAGCACTTGATTTTTTTTGCTATCATAGCTCTCCCAGTTTTTTTCCTTCTATTTATTCATTTTGTAGATCTATTTGTGATTTATATGCTAGGCACCATGCTGAAATGCTAGGGATAAAAAGATGAATGGGAAATAGTCTCTGCCCTCAAAATTTGTAGTCAGAGAGAGATACAGAGGAAAAAAGAGATATATATAAACATAAAATAGGCAATACAATGTGACAAAAGCTATAGTAAATGAACAGCATTCTCTAGAAATTCAGAGTTCTGGGAAGACCACCTCTGCTTGGGGAAGTCAAGGAGGTAAGAGACAGGGAGAGAGCACTCCAGGCAGATTAAAAAAGTGTGTGCATGGCCTGGAGTCCGGAAACAACATGGTATGTTTTGAGACTGGTAGAGGTTCTTACAGAGAAGTGCTGGAAAATGATATTTAGAATACAGATAGGCACTAGACTGTAAAAAGTTTTCTGTGTTATGATACAAAGCCTAAGTATAATTACATCAGGAGCAACCAGACAATAAATAATGCTATGTGTGGAAGGAAAATAATTAGGTCTTTACATTTTTCTTCAATAGAAAGGTAACTTCTTAGACATATAATTGATAGGCTGCGATTAGAATAGCCTGTGGTACCATGTCAGGCAAGAGAAGAGGATTACAGCAAGTTAAAGATAGCTGGATAGGCAAGAGGATCCATTCCTCTCTTGAATCTCTGACTACTTTGACTAATGGACTAGGCACGACACCTAGTCCAAACCTAGACATTAAGAGGACTGGCAACTTCCGCCTTGGTCTCAAGTCCTCAGTTGCCATGGAAGAAGTCCAAATACATTGCATGGAGAGGCTACAAATCTACAAGGCGTGTGGGCAAGGCCTTCTTGTACCTTCCAGATTAGGTCAGGTGAATACCGTTGAGTGACCAAGTGGAGTGGAAGAAACGTCCAGCTAACTTCTGTGAATCCCTGATCCACAGAATAATGAGGTATAATAAAATAATGGTTTTTTACACCACCAAGTTGGAATGACTATCCAGCAATACATTACCAGAACAAGGACTTAGATTAAAATATTTTAATTGATAAAATGATATATTCAAGATATTTCCAAGTCAGAATCAATAAAACTTGGAGCCAAATGGAATTTGGAGTGGAGAGGAAAGATTTGAAAATCATAACTAATGCTTACTGGATCCTGAGTATGTCGAACACAGTACCAGGAAGGGAGTCACAACCATAAACATCTCTTGCACTCTAAAATTCAAAATCTAGTAGTAGATCCTATAATTTTCTAAAGCCTGTCGCCATTCAGCCGTATTTGAGATTAATGGCATAATTCCTAATAAGACATGGCTTCTCTTCAAGTAGTTTTGCAAGCATAGTTATTTTTTTTCACCTCAACAGCAAACAACTTGAGTGCAGACCAACATAAACTTAATGAGTTTAGATTTCACTTGCAAGCTTGAAGTTGTTCCAGTCTAAAAACTCTGAACCTCCATGATAGGATACCCAAAGCCCTGCTGTGCCTCCTGGGAGAAATAACAAAGATTTTGAGACAGATGGCTCTTTCTCACTATGCCAGAATTATGATCCTTGAATCGTGGCACTTCAAGGGATTGCATCAAAGAATAAAATTTAGTCCAACCTCTGGAAGAAGTGTACTTGTCAGAGGGAACTTGCTTTGAGGGGAGATACAAGGAGTATGGTGTCCCTTACATATTATACAACATACATGTTATATTACTCTCTGAGAACTCAATAAGTACCCAAGAACACCAGTGGAGGTGGACATAGGGGTTGCCTTCATTTCTGTGAGAGCAGAAGTGCCTGGGTGAGTGCCAAAAGCATTCAGAAAGTCAGCCATGGAGTCAAAGCACACAGTGGTTTTGACTTTTATTTGTCTGATTTATTTTTCAATAAGCATGTGCTACTTTTACAATTAGAAAAATCTATATCAAGTTAAAAACTTTATATTAAAGACAAACAGTCAATCTATTGGTGGTCAAGGCGATCCTTTAAGGATTTAAGATCCTTTGGGACTAAGGAAATTGGGTTGGATGGGTTGGGGGACAGACAGGAGCAGGAGGTGTTGGGATCTGTCTTAGGGTTATGTTTTCCAAAAGCAGATCCTGAGACAATGATCGATGTGTTAGTGATTTGTTGCAGAAGGAACCCTGGGAGAAACTGAGAAGTAAGGGGAATAGGACAGGAAAATTGATGATGTTCTTTTCATGTCTTTTTTTAATTTTATAATTGATGCTTTTGGTATCTTATCTTCTAAAAAATTTGCCTAATCCAATTATGAAGATTTATGTTTATATTTTCTTCTAAGAATTTTATAGTTTTAGCTCTTAAATTTAGGCCTTCAGTCCATTTTTTTCATTAATGGGCATTATGCTTGGAAAAGTTTTAGATTTACGGAAAAATTATAAATTGTAAATAGTATAGACATAGTACATATTGCAAATAATATAGACAGTTCTCATAGACCCCACATAGAGTTTCCCCTATTATTAACATTTTATATCATGACTTGAGCTGAAATCAAGAGCCAGATGCTTAACCAACTGAGCCACCAAGGTGCCTCTAGATTTCCTTAGTTTTTATCTAATGTTTTTTCCCTGTTCCTGGTTCCCATCTAGGACACCATGTTACATTTACTTGTCATGTCCCCTTAGGCTCCTCTTGGTCATGGCACTTCCTCAAACTTTTGTTTTTGATGACCTTGACAGTTTTGAGGAGTACTGGTCAGGGATATTGTAGGATGCGTGTGGATTAGAATTTGTCCGATATTTCTCAATTTCACAGGATGTGTGTTTTGAGGAGGAAGATCACAGAGGTAGTCTTTCACTCATTTTGAGTTAACCTTTGTATAGAAGGTGAGGTAGGGTCCAATTTCATTCATTGTTCCAGCATCATTAGTTTAAAAGATGACTTTTTCCCATTAAATTTTCTTGTTATCCTTTTCAAAAATCAATTGAGCATAAATGTGAGGTTTTATTTTTGAACTCTCAATTCAATTCCATTGATCTATATGTCTATCCTTATGCCAGTACCACACAGTCTAGATTAGTGTAGCTTTGAAGTTAAGTTTTGATATGGGGAATTATGAGTCCTCCAATTTTGTTCGAGCTTCAAAAATGTGGGGGACAGGGAGAAACATGCTGGATCCATTTCCATATGAACTTTAGAATCACCTTGTCAGTTTCTGCAAAGAGGTCAGTTAGGATTTCCGTGGAAACTATGTTGAATCTGTAGATAATCTTGGAAGTATTGCAATCTTAACAATATTCAGTCTTCCAGTCCTTGAACATGGAATGTCTTTCCATTTATTTAGCCCTTCTTGAATGTCTTCCAACAAATATTCTCTAGTTTTTGAAATATAACTTTTGTACTTCTTTTGTTAAATTCGTTGTAGAGTATTTTATTCTTTTTGATGTAACTGTAAATGGAATTGTTTTCTTAATCTTATTTTCTGATTGCTCATTGCAAGTGTACAGAATTACAATTGAGTTTGTATATTGTTCTTATACTCTGCAACTTTGCTGAATTTGTTCATTAGTTCTAATGTTTTTTGTTTGTTTATTCTGTTTTTTTAATATATTTTATTTATTTATTTGAGAGAAAGAGAGAGCACAAGAAGGCAAGGAGGGGAGAAGGAGAAGCAGACTCCCTGCTGAGCAGGGAGCTCAGCATGGGGCTCGATCCCAGGATCCCAAGATCATGACCTGAGCCTAAGGCAGATGCTTAACCAGCTAAGCCACCCAGCTGCCCCCGTTCTAATGGTTTTAGTGAATTCTTTAGGATTTTCTATGTTCAAGATTATGTCATTTACAAATATAGCTTTACTGCTTTCTTTCCAATCTAAATGCCTTTTATTTTACTTTCTTGTCAACTGCTCTGGCTGGTAACTCCACTAAAATGTTTAATAGAAATGGTGAGAGCACACATCCTTGTCTCATTCCTGATCTCAGCAAGAAAACATTTAGTCTTTCATTATTAAGTATGATGCTAGTTGTGAGGTTTTGTCGACGCTGTTATCAGATTGAGAAAGTTCCCTCCTATTCCCAGTTTATTGAATATTTTTATTATGAAGTAGCATTGGATATTGTCAAATGCTCTTTCTGCATTTATTGAGATGACCATAGTTTTTGGTACTTTATTCTATTGACATGATGCATTGCATTAATTGATTTTTGAGTGTTAAACTTATATTCTTGGGCAACATCCCATTTAGCCACACGGCATGGTCCATTTGATATGTTGCTGGATTGGGTTTGTTAGTATTCTGTCAAGGAATTTTGTATCTATATTCGTAAGTGATATTGATCTGTAATTTTCTGTTCTTGTGATGTCTTTGTCTGTTTTTAGTATCTGGGTAATACTGGCGTCATAGACTTGATTGTGAAGTGTTACCTCTTCCCTCTTTTTTGAGAGTTTTTGAAAGACTGTTCCTTTGTCTTTCTACATTTGATATAGAACTCACCAGTGAAGCCATTAGGGCCTAAGCTGTTCTTTGCAGGAAGTGTTTTGATTACTAATTCTATCTCTTTACTTTTTATAGGTATCCTCATATCTTCTATTTATTCTTGAGCAAGTTTAAAAAATACATTATTATAATCATTACTTTATATATATACATAAATACATATTTATAGATTTCGTTAAACTTTCTTTTAAAATATTTCATGTTCTTTTCCTCTATTCCTGTGGATTCAAATTTACTACCTGGTGTCATTTTTGTTGTTGTTGTTCATGTTTCCAATACAGCTTTGCTACAATCCACCTCCTTCGTAATATTATTGTCAAATATAATACATTTCTATATGTTATAGACCCAGTAGTTCAATTATATATATAGTTTTATTAAATTACTTTAAATATGCATTTATACTGTCTTTTAAAATTATATTTACTGTTGCTTCTTTGTTGAATACATGCAAATTACTGTTTGGATCACTTACTTTCAGATAGAAAAACTTCCCTTAGTATTTCTTGCAAGGAAAATCAGCAAGCAAATAAATTCTATTAGTTTTTTATCTGGTAATGTCNTTCAATTCCATTGATCTATATGTCTATCCTTATGCCAGTACCACACAGTCTAGATTAGTGTAGCTTTGAAGTTAAGTTTTGATATGGGGAATCACGAGTCCTCCAATTTTGTTCGAGTTTCAAAAATGTGGGCGACGGAGAAACATGCTGGATCCATTCCATATGAACTTTAGAATCACCTTGTCAGGTTCTGCAAAGAAGTCAGTTAGGATTTCCGTGGAAACTATGTTGAATCTGTAGATAATCTTGGAAGTATTGCAATCTTAACAATATTCAGTCTTCCAGTCCTTGAACATGGAATGTCTTTCCATTTATTTAGCCCTTCTTGAATGTCTTCCAACAAATATTCTCTAGTTTTTGAAATATAACTTTTGTACTTCTTTTGTTAAATTCGTTGTAGAGTATTTTATTCTTTTTGATGTAACTGTAAATGGAATTGTTTTCTTAATCTTATTTTCTGATTGCTCATTGCAAGTGTACAGAATTACAATTGAGTTTGTATATTGTTCTTATACTCTGCAACTTTGCTGAATTTGTTCATTAGTTCTAATGTTTTTTGTTTGTTTATTCTGTTTTTTTAATATATTTTATTTATTTATTTGAGAGAAAGAGAGAGCACAACAAGGCAAGGAGGGGAGAAGGAGAAGCAGACTCCCTGCTGAGCAGGGAGCTCAGCCTGGGGCTCGATCCCAGGATCCCAAGATCATGACCTGAGCCTAAGGCAGATGCTTAACCAGCTAAGCCACCCAGCTGCCCCCGTTCTAATGGTTTTAGTGAATTCTTTAGGATTTTCTATGTTCAAGATTATGTCATTTACAAATATAGCTTTACTGCTTTCTTTCCAATCTAAATGCCTTTTATTTTACTTTCTTGTCAACTGCTCTGGCTGGTAACTCCACTAAAATGTTTAATAGAAATGGTGAGAGCACACATCCTTGTCTCATTCCTGATCTCAGCAAGAAAACATTTAGTCTTTCATTATTAAGTATGATGCTAGTTGTGAGGTTTTGTCGACGCTGTTATCAGATTGAGAAAGTTCCCTCCTATTCCCAGTTTATTGAATATTTTTATTATGAAGTAGCATTGGATATTGTCAAATGCTCTTTCTGCATTTATTGAGATGACCATAGTTTTTGGTACTTTATTCTATTGACATGATGCATTGCATTAATTGATTTTTGAGTGTTAAACTTATATTCTTGGGCAACATCCCATTTAGCCACACGGCATGGTCCATTTGATATGTTGCTGGATTGGGTTTGTTAGTATTCTGTCAAGGAATTTTGTATCTATATTCGTAAGTGATATTGATCTGTAATTTTCTGTTCTTGTGATGTCTTTGTCTGTTTTTAGTATCTGGGTAATACTGGCGTCATAGACTTGATTGTGAAGTGTTACCTCTTCCCTCTTTTTTGAGAGTTTTTGAAAGACTGTTCCTTTGTCTTTCTACATTTGATATAGAACTCACCAGTGAAGCCATTAGGGCCTAAGCTGTTCTTTGCAGGAAGTGTTTTGATTACTAATTCTATCTCTTTACTTTTTATAGGTATCCTCATATCTTCTATTTATTCTTGAGCAAGTTTAAAAAATACATTATTATAATCATTACTTTATATATATACATAAATACATATTTATAGATTTTGTTAAACTTTCTTTTAAAATATTTCATGTTCTTTTCCTCTATTCCTGTGGATTCAAATTTACTACCTGGTGTCATTTTTGTTGTTGTTGTTCATGTTTCCAATACAGCTTTGCTACAATCCACCTCCTTCGTAATATTATTGTCAAATATAATACATTTCTATATGTTATAGACCCAGTAGTTCAATTATATATATAGTTTTATTAAATTACTTTAAATATGCATTTATACTGTCTTTTAAAATTATATTTACTGTTGCTTCTTTGTTGAATACATGCAAATTACTGTTTGGATCACTTACTTTCAGATAGAAAAACTTCCCTTAGTATTTCTTGCAAGGAAAATCAGCAAGCAAATAAATTCTATTAGTTTTTTATCTGGTAATGTCTTTACTTCATCTTCATTTTTCAAAAATAGTTTTGCTGGATATAAGATTCCTGGTTGACAGTTTTTTCTTTCAGCACTTCGGATATACCAACCTACTGCCTTTTGAACCCCATTGGTTTTGTTTTTGATGAGAAGTCAGCTGTTTATCTTATTGAGATTCTGTTGTACATGTCTTTTTCTCTTGCTACTTCCAAGATTTTCTCGTTTTTTTCATCTTTCAGCATTGTTACTATGATGTGTCTGTGTTAAATCTCTTCATGCTTATCTTACCTTATATTGTTCATGGAACTTTTCAGATTTATATATTACCCATTTTCAGCAAATTTGGGAAAGTTCCAGCAATTACTTTTTCAAATATTTTTCTGCTTCTTCTTTTCTCTCGTCTCTTCTGGTACTCTTATCATGATATGTTAATGCTCATAATGGTATCCCACATTTCTCTGGCTCTGTTCATTTTTCTTCATTCTTTTTTCTCTGTGTTCTGCAGATTTCATTATTCCTATCAATTTATCTTCAAATCCACTGATTCTTTTTTCTGCAGGTTCAAAATTACTTTGAACACTTCTAGTACATTTTTCACTTTGGTTATAATGCTTTTCAACTCCAGAATTTCTATTTGGATCTCTTTTAAAATTTCTACACCTTCATTGATATTCTGTATTTGATTAGACATTGCTATCATAGCTTCTTTTACCTTCTTTAGGCATACTTTCCTTTAGTTCTTTGACTATATTTATAATGGTTTCTTTGAAGCCTGTGTTAAATCTGATATCTGGGTCTTCTAACAGTCAGTTTTTGTTGCCTCCTATCCTTTTTGTGTATATGTCACCCATTCATGTNGTATGCAGCTTTCTTTGTGCTTCTCTTTCCATGACAGATCCAACATCCTACTTGGTGAAACAAAAATTTCCATTTGCAATATAATCTCCTTGGTAGCCCTAAGAATGGAAAGAGGTAAAAGGCAATGTAACATTCCTTCCTATCATGATACTTAATATTTTAACTTGAGATCTTTAAATTTCATAAATGCCATTTGCACTAGTTATGGTTGATAGGATTTCATAACCAAGGAGATTATTAATGCCTTCAAGGAACTGCTAAATGTTTAATGTTTACACTCTCCCAACCTGTATAGTAAATTCAAATCAACTTAAATGAATATTTACTGAGTGCTTTAAACCAAAGTACATCTCCTAGACTAGGAGTAGAAGCATTACCTAAAACTTGTTAGAAATTCAATTTGCAGGCATCATCTCAGACCTAATGAAGCAGAAATCTTCATTATTAAAACCTGAAATGGTTTTTTTAAGATTTATTTATTCTAGAAAGAGAGAGAGAGCAGGGTTGGGGGGCAGAGAGAGAGAATCCAAGTAGGCTCCACACTGAGAGCAGAGCCCAACATGGGGCTAGATCCCAGCATCCTGAGATCGTGACCTGGGTCAAAACCAAAAGTTGGATACTTAACCAACTACACCACCCATGCTCCTTGAAATCTGAATTTTAACATGCCCTTTTAGTGATTCTAATGCACACTAAAACTGGAGAACCATTACTTCAATAAATGAGAAAAGAACCTTGCTAGAAGCTATGGAATACAATGTGGAGTGTGACTCAATTTGTCCTCTAGAAAGAGACATGGTCTATCGGGGAAGATGAACATGTGCATAAATAATTAAAATATAATGTAATATATGCAATATTAGAATTATATACAAGGTGCCAAATTGTAGAGGGAAAAGAAAGTTAAATTTGTCAGTGAGGGACTTGCTGAGCACATTTTACCACTGACAAGATTGTATTTAGCACATAGGCTAGGTACTTGCCTCTCTGAGCATTAATTCCCCCAGCCATAAGATGGAAATAGTAATACCTATTTCAATGAGTTATATGATTAAATTAAATCATGGAAGTCAAAGTGTCCAGCATAGACTTTTTGCCTCAAAGGAGTCTTAGTCCCTGGCCCTTCCTGTCCAGACCTCCCCAGTACATAGAAGGCTAATGAATATGTAATCGGATTACAGAATGCTGAACCCCCAGACTTTACAGAGAGAAATAACCATTTTCTTCCCAAATCTGGTTTCTGTCCATCTGCTTTATTGGCTGATGAGAAATATCAATTAGAATTAAACTCATCATTTCTGCTTTCCAGACTCATTGGGTATCAGGGGAGTTCCAGGATGAATTTTGTTCAACATTTGCACATATCATATTGGCAGTCAAATTTATCTGGGAAAACAAAACTTTACTCTTAGTAGTCACTGCCATGTTCTACCTCAAGCACTTACCAAAATCAGATCTCCCCCTAAAAGGAAAAAAATATATAATGCTATTCATTCACTGAACAGTTACTGAGTACCTACTATGTTCTAGGGAAGAAAGTAAGGGGGTAGAAAAGACAAACATTGCTCTATCCTCATGAGGCTTATAATTCAACAGAGACTTGGGATCAGGCTACTTGGGAAGTACAGAATTGACCTGTTTATGGAACTAAAATTTTTTTTCAAGAATGGAGATGAAGCTCGTGTTTGTGTGGTGGTATCTTTAAGTTCTGAACAAAGCTTATAAGATAGGTGGGAAAAGGACTACAGTACTTGAAAGGCAGACTACAGTGTTTGCTTCAATTGAGGGCCCAAATTTTTCTAAGATTCAGAGATGAATAGCATATACTATCTCCCTCCAGAAGATTTTTAGTTAATGGTCAGACAGGCAAATAAGAGATGCACCATACCTAGCAGTGCTTGGCACAAAGTGGGATATTCAGTAATGGAAACACATGTTATTATTATGGCTTACTTAGTACAGAAAGGTGCTTCAGGAATCCAATGTAAGCCCTGCTGCATCCTCATGCCAAATGGAATATCCTCAAACATTAGCCAGAGGGATAAGTCATTAGTTCTAATAATATTTGTTGAGCTCACACTACCCAAGTGTTGGAGACACAAGAGTGAGAAATGACATACTTGCCTCCGCTCTCATAGAGCTTAAGGTCTATCTGTTGATCATTGTAAATGAGGACACCGTAAATTGTAAGTGAAGACCAAAATGTCAGGAGCAGGCCTGACATTCAGGGGAACACATAGGTCCAGCTGTGTATGTGGCTGGAATCCATCCCCATCAGTGCTTAAGCTGTAACTTCTAGGAATTCTTTTTTATTACCACTTCTAACCAAGTCTAAACTCTTTAACTCAAAATAGCTACTGCAAAATAGATAAAATAACATACTGATGGGGTAACCTGCAAATAGAGTGTTTCTGGTGTTTTGATTATTGTTATTAGATA
Source organism: Ailuropoda melanoleuca (assembly GCF_002007445.2). NCBI lineage: Eukaryota > Metazoa > Chordata > Mammalia > Carnivora > Ursidae > Ailuropoda > Ailuropoda melanoleuca. The sequence continues at coordinate 28,962,229 of NC_048223.1, forward strand.
TAAGGCTGCTCCTCGACGGAATGGCCAGTGTGAGCCCGTTGCAGAACACAGGGTGCAATGGAAATGCAGACCTACGTCCCTTGTAACGGCGCTCACGCTGATAATCCCCTTGGCAAGAACAAGGCCCCACGTACCTCTGTCTCGTTCAAAAGGGTTGACCTGTTTCCCGAAGCGTAAACTTTAGCCCCAAGAAATGCTTTTCACGAAGGGCTCCCAGACCAAAACTAAAAAAAAAAAAAAAAAGCTTTGTACGTAAGACAGCCCACGGAGGCCCTGAGAAGTCTTGTAGTTAAAAAGAAATCTATGCGATGTGTGGTCCAGGCCTCCCCACATTAATTTCACCATAGAACCATTTTCCGAAAACATACACAGAAGTATCCGGAAAAAAACAATATTCTAGGAAAGACAGTTTTGAATCTTCTGGTTTAATTTATTCAGATCCTATTCTGCTAGGTGTTTCTTTTTAAATTGTCAACATAGAAAATTTACAAATGTCTTGAGCTGCTCTAAGTCCATTTTGATCAGTTAGGATACTTGCTCAACTGACAAACAAAATTCTCTTTTGTCTTTTAATAGAAAAAGCAATTGAGAGGAGAGCAAGAAAAGTGGCTTTTGACCATCAGAAATAGCCAGATAACGGCTCTACCTGGGTCCACACTGGGCCCTGCAAAGGATTCATTCTGCAAGCTTACACACAATTCATTTTTATACCTTCATTTCATATTTATTTTCCTTGTGTTTTTCTCTGCTTTGGCAATCCTAGATACAGTTCTAATTTTCCAAGATGGCCTGCAGTGTAGTCCCATCCCCAGAGATTGGTTTTTATTAGTCTCTTAAGCAAGTTATACAATTCAAATCACCTCTCCCTGTCCACCCATCTGCTTGTTTTTGCTTTTCTTCCTCTCTGCTGGATTTGGTGTAGAAATCCTCTATGCCTCCTCTCTCCCCTCCCTGTCCACTGCCCTAAACTCTCCCCCACCGTTCTGTCTATCCTCTCTGTCAGGGTCCAGGGGCCCCTTCTGTTCAGATGGCTCTGGGCCCACCTGTACCGGCCCCATCTGTCAGCAAAGCAGTCCCAGCATCCCACAAACCTGGTGGAGGAAATTCTCCTCTGAAGAATTGACGTCACTAGGTGTTCTCCTGAGAGTTGTGCCCTGAAAAATTAGCTACATTGAGGAAGAATAAAGGGCATTTCAGCGTGGAATAGAGGCGTTTGTTCCATTGGCATCAATAAAACACATCTCCCACACAGATGCACATTTGTCTTCCGTTTCGAGCATTATTTTACATCAACCAGAAAATTAAAGGAAAGAAGACCTGAAAAAGATAATATCTTCAGGCTAGCTAGAAAGTTTAAAATATTTGTAGTTTCATGCATAAGAAAATAAAGAGGATAAAATCTATTTTCTGACTCTAGCATGACCAAACGTATCTGCAAGATTATTTCCTCTCTTTCTTGCAATTCAAGCAATGCAGCTTTTTTTTTTTTTTGAAGAAGGCATTCAGTTCTAGTTCCTTGGCACTATTTGTAAAGAAGTCAAGGAATCATACCCCAGAGGAAGCATTTCCTTGAAAGAAGAGTCTATTTCTAATATTTAAAATCCCCAGTCCCCTATAAAATATATACAGTGAAAAAGAGAAAAGTTCTCCAATTGAAGAATACTAAGGCTTGGCTATCATTTCCTGTCTGAAATTTGATTCATATTTAACCCAGATTTGTGTGTTGATTTGGAGCCTAAAGTGCCAAGAGGAGAACAGAATGGTCACAGCCAGCCATTGTAGGGAGTATTTTGTGCCAGGACTGAACAAGGTCTAAAAAATGTTGACGGCACCTGAAATTCATACATTAGAACCCCTCGATGTACAAGCCGGCCTCTTGGTTCTGATGTTCCCGTGCCTGTTTCCTGCGTGTGAGCGAAGCGCCACGGCGACCCTGTTTATCTGGCCCCTGCACAACATTGTCAAGACACATTTCCATTTTCCAAGTGACTGCTGCCACTGGGCCGCAGTCTGTGCTCATTTCTCGAGTAGCTAAACCCTTTGACACTGTGGTTTTTAATTAAAATTACATTAAAGTTAATCAACCAGAAAGAGGCTGCTATAGCAGGCAGGTTTGATTGCAACCTGCAAAGGGCACGGAGGCTGCCAACTTGCTAAAGATGTGCCTGCAGATGCCAGTCTGCCTGCACAAGCCCCACGGTTACAGAGCTGCTGAAGAGAGGTCAGTTCTCTTGCATTTTCCCTGGGACTGTCAAAAAAAAAAAAGAAAAATCGCGATGGCAGCAGCATGCCGTAAAGTTAAAAAGCAGACCGGCCCCGCCAAAGTGCACCATCCGCACATTTCTGCTGCGGCCCCAAAGCATGGGTGCCAAACAGTCATAGCCCCACCGTTTCATCTTCTGCCGCAGTTAGGCTGTACAGGGAGTCATTACGTATGTTGTTCCGGGACGCTACGGATACTCTTAGACAAGCCTGTCTTCTACAGGACAGGGTTCCCGGAGATGGTGCCGAGCTGGGTTTTGCTTTGTGCTGAAAGGGCCAGAGGTGATACTTGAATGCTTCGGGATTTCCTTTTCTTCTCCAGGTTCTTTGCAAAAGAGCTTGAAAATGACTACACGCAGCCCAGCGTATCTTCACGCAGGGTGCACCGAGGGTCTATGCAACGAGACTTCACATCTTAGACTTCGTGGTTAGTGCACGCTTACTAAGTGTGGCGGCGGTGTGGAGTCTAAAATTTAAATTTTATTTCTGTTCGGTTCTTGTATGATTAATTTATCCAATAAACCCTGAACAAAGTACCTGACACTGGTAAGAGATTGACTGATTTTGACGAGATGAATGAATGAAGAAAAGAACGCATTGTTTATCACAACCTGTCTTACGCGTGTTGTTTTTTTTTTTTCTCAAAAGCTATAAAATCACCATGAGTACAAAAAGCCAGGTGTCCTTTTATCCTGAGTGCCGACTCTGATCTATTGGTAATTGCTGCCTAAATCACTGTGTTGAGAAAATTCTGAGGCTGGAGCCAAGTAATGGAGCAGAGAAAGTGATCTTGGTCAGAGGCTCCGAATGCTATCCCTGCTCTGAACTGCGGGGTAATAGCAAGATGGTGTCAGAATCCTGAAGTTGCTAGAAATGAGTTAGCAAAAACCTCTTGCGATGAGACACAAGGGAAGAATGACCTTTGAAGAGGAAAATTAACTAACTCTACTTAGTTGCAAACTCATTAAAAGCTGGTTGTTTTATATATCCGTGAATGGCTTCTTGAGTCCACCAGCTGATTGTGATTAAGCCACTGGTCCTGTAATTGACATTCTTGTCTATGCCTCTTCATGTCCTATACAGGGTTTGCCAGAGTGCTCGGCTCAGTAGCAAGTTTCTGGAGTTCCAGTGAGCCCCAGGTGCCACGTACATCCTAGCTGTGACCATTAATGATTGCAGAGTGTCTCCCTATAAAAAACTATCAGAGAAATAGAGTTTTGTTCTTTGAAAAAGTGAATTCTGTTTTCTACAATGAGAGCTAAGGGAGGTCTGCTAGGGAGGGGATAGGTTCTTTAAATAGTGTTTCTTTACTAATAAAAGGAGAAAGACCCCGGCAAGGAGTTCTTTTTTTGCCCCTCTGACCAGCTTACTATTTCTTGACTTTGAATGTAGCCATGATGATTGGAGCTACAGCAGCTATCTTGTGACCATGAAGCACAAGCACCAAGATCAAAAAACCCTTCAAATTCTGAGGATTCTAAAACAGAAGGATGGAAAAGAAGTTGGGAAATTTAAGACATTTTTGAACTGCTGCTCTCAAACTGGAACTGCTAGATTCCTTGTTATGTGGAACAACTAAATGTCATTGTACTTAAGCCACCATTAATTTGGGAATCTTTTGCTCGTAACTAACAGCATTCTAATTAATATAGTAGTCTTGTTTTCCAATATAGAATATGAAACCTTCCAATTCCATGGTGTTCTTCATTCCTTCCACTTTAACATTTTATCAATGCTACATTTTTGTGCTCACAGTACATTAAAAAAAAAAAATCTGTGTATCCTTGTAGAAGTCCCTAACAGGGAAACATATCAAAGGTTAGTTTTTCTTGCCTGAGCAGGTTTTTGGACTAATATTTCTCCAGAGGTCTCTGAAAGATCTCCACAAAACTTTCCACAGTCAATATTTAGGTTTTTTCTAGCCTTAAATTAAACAGGAGTTTTCTTGTCCACTAGAATGCAATTTTCTCATGAGAAGGTGAACACTCCTATGATACCTCCATGCGAACAAACTAACCAGACCACTCCCTGGATTGTGAGAAAAGGCAATAAAGACGCTAAGGATATGGGCTCATTACTTGGGCTGGCTAAGATTTATGAAGAGAAAAGAAAGATGAGGTTGCCGCTGTCCCCTAGCAACCTCTGCCCACCCTATGACTGTTCCAGAAAAGTCTTGCATCCTGCTCCTACTCACATATGTTAGACATAAGAATCATCTGGAAAGCTGGAAAATTTTGCCACCTGACTTGACAGACTGAATTTTAAAATATCCACTCATATGCTTTCACAAGAGACATCCCTAGGGGATCATGACTGAAAAATTGAAAATGAAAGAACGTAAAAAGATAGACTGGACAAATACTAAGCATAAGTGAGCTGAAATAGCTGTATGAGACAGGATGTTAAATTAAAAATTCAGTTGGAGTGCTCAGATATGATAAACATTCGATACCCTAATGAACATGTAGGAGGTGACTGCACTCCCTCCAATGGTAGGAACAAAGGCGTTTGCTCCAAAAAAAATGATGCAGCAAAAATGTTTGCTTTGAAAGAAATGATCCTTTCCATGCTTTGATCCTGGAAAAGGTGTGGAGTTAGCTAGTTAAGAAGGGGAGAAAGGAAACAGAGAAGCAATATTCTTTCTTCTCTAAAAGCAGTTGACTTGGGGCGCCTGGGTAGCGCAGTCGTTAAGCGTCTGCCTTCGGCTCAGGGCGTGATCCCGGCGTTCCGGAATCGAGCCCCACATTCGGGCTCCTCCGCTGGGAGCCTGCTTCTTCCTCTCCCACTCCTCTGCTGTGTTCCCTCTCTCGCTGGCTGTCTCTCTGTCACATAAATAAATAAAATCTTTAAAAAAAATAAATAGATAAAAAAATAAAAGCAGGTGACTTTTTTTTTAAATGATTTTTTATTATATAATGTTAGTCACCTTACAGTACATCCCCGATTCCAATTTAAAGTTCGATGCTCCATTAGTTGCATATAACACCCAGTGCACCATGCAATACGTGCCCTCCTTACCACCCATCACCAGTCTATCCCATTCCCCCACCCCCCTCCCCTCTGAAGTCCTCAGTTTGTTTCTCATAGTCCATAGTCTCTCATGTTTCATTCCCCCTTCTGATTACCCCCCCTTTCTTTATCCCTTTCTTCCCCTACCGATCATCCTAGTTCTTATGTTCCACAGATGAGAGAAATCACATGATAATTGTCTTTCTCTGAAAAGCAGGTGACTTATCTGCAATGGGTCCAAGCTCTTGGTGGAGAGGTTGAGGGAACAAGGAAAAGTTGTTTTTGGTGAAAATTGAAAAGAACATTAAAGTAACTGATTAATACTATAAAATAAAGCACAACATGATATTAAAAAAACAAGCAAACAAACAGCCCCATCATGATAGTATGCCGTCCAAAAACATTCAATGGCATAAGACATGAGGTTGGATTATTGGAATGTTATTGATATGAGCCTGAAGAGCTAACCTGTTAAAATTCTGGGGGGTTGGGAACCACGTTCCAATCGCATCACGTCTCAATCTGTTTTACTGCATAGCATTTGTAGGGTGTCATAGTTTGGACTCCCTGGAACAGCAGATGCTAAGACAGAGTGTGGGGTCTAGGATGTTTATTAGTCATGACCAATACATGACCGACAAGGCACTTTGGCTGCCAATGTCATCTTGTATCAGGCTGCAACGGTTGGGCCTGCATAGCCCTGCCTTTCTCGGTCACAGAATGCAGAATGTCCCCAAAACGTTACACGCTCACTCAGGACAGCTCACCACAGCTGAAGCCTACCCCAAATGAGCAGCCAGCTGGAGACAGAATTGTAACTATATCATGTCCACTGTTCTATATGGCTGGGACTGTTTCTGAACTCGTTTCTTTATTGGGATAGACAGGACAGCCAAAATCAATGGTCACATATCATGTTTCTGAGACCCTATTAAATCTGCTGTAGCAAAGATACTATTGCCTCCAGCATGATGGCTGCAATTAGAGCTGACGCTGGACTGTGTTACAAAGCCTATGTGGAATCCTAAACCCAATGATTAAAAAGTACACATCACAGACAGAAAAGTGTTAGAACCAAAATCTGTTAGAACTAATAAATGAATTCACTAAAGTTGCAGGATACAAAATCAATTTGCAGAAGTTTGTTGCATTTCTATACACTAATAACAAACTCTCAGAAAGAGAAATTAAGAAAACAACCGCATTTACAATTGCATCAAAAAGAATGAAATACCTAGGAATAAATTTAACTAAGGATGTGAAAGACCTGTGCACTGAAAACTATGAGACACTGATGAAGGAAATTGAAGATGACACAAGCAAATAGAAAGATATTCCATGATCATGGATTAAAAGAATTAATATGTTAAAATATTCATAGTACCCAAAGCAATGTACAGATTCCATACAATCCTTATCAAAATTTCAATGGCTTTTTTCACAGAAATAAAACAATCTTAAAATTGTATGGAACCACAGAAGAGCCCAAATAGTGAAAGCAGTCTTGATAAAGAACAACACTGGAAGCGTATTGGCATTAAAAACAAACACATTGATCAGTGCAACAGAATAAACAGCCCAGAAATAAACCCACACATATATGGTCAATTAATTTACAGTGAAGGAGCCGCGAATATACAGTGGGGAAAGGACAGTCTCTAGGTTAATGGTGCTGGGAAAACTGGACAGCCACATGCAAAAGAATGAAACTGGACAACTATTTTACACCATACACAAAAATTAACTCAAAATGGATTAAAGACTTTAATGTAAGACCTGAAACTTAAAACCCGTAGAAGAAAACATAGGAAGTAAGCTACTTGATATCAGCTTTGGCAGTGATTTTTTGGACTTGACACCAAAAGCTGAGGCAACAAAAGCAACAATAAACAAATGAGACTACATCAAACTAAAAAGCTTCTGCACAGCAGAGGAAACAATCAACAAAATGAGAAGGCAACATACTAAATAGGCGAAAATATATGCAAACCCTGTATTTGATAAGCAGCTAATATCCAAAAAAATATAAAGAACACATATAACTCAATGCCAAAAAAAAAAAAAAACAACCCAAAGCTTCCCGAACAATCCAATTTAAAAATGGGCAGAGGATCTGAATAGACGTTTTCCCAAAGAAGACATACAGATGGCCAACAGATACGTGAAAAGATGCTGAACATCACATGCTGGTCGATAAATAAGTCTCAATATTTTCTGATACCAGGTCCCATACAGGTCATGTTCTCCAACCACAATCCTAAAGAGGTAAAAAGTGAGAAGTCATTTTTTAAATCTAAAAAGCCAACATGTTTGCAAAATGAACAATACCTTTCTAAGCAAGTTATGAGTCAAAGAAGAAACCATAGTGGAAAGTAGACAGACCATTATGGACCCCCCTAAACCAATGCTTTCATTATTAAAAATGAGGAAACCAAGAGCAGAGCAGTTAAGTAGTTTGCTCATAGTTGCACTGCACGTTGGTTAACAAATAGGGGCGTGTAGTTGAGAGTGGAGTTGAGTGTAGTTGAGAGCTACACACACGGTGAGGGGTCGAAGAGAGAGCAGAAGTCTGCAAGGCTCAGGCTCAGAACTGGCACCTAATCACTTTGTGTTCTGTTGGCCCAAACAGGTTCGTCCCAGCTTCAAGGGGTAGGGAAATAGAATCGACCTCTTTATGAGAGAAGCTGCAAAGACACAGAGCAAAGAGCAAGTTCAGAGGGAGGGGTGGAGAATTTGGAAACATTTGACTCCTTGGCAGAAGCTGAGACTGGGGTGAATTAGAAACTAAAAAGGAGGTGTGTCTTGTTAGAAGATATAGTATTCCCTTTAAATCCACATGTGATTTTCTCTTTAAAGGAATCCGTATACCTTCAAATAAGGGTTGGATACAATATACCAAGTTGACATCTAAAACAATAATCAATGAAGGATGTATAAAAACCACTGCTGAAGTTACGTGAGCTAGAACAAATCTAGCTTTATTTTAGACTTGAAGATTTGAACAAGTCATTCAGCATGGAAGATGATATTTCTAACACCCGACCTGTTTTGGTTTGGTACAGAACAAAGTATTTACAGACAAGTTAATGAACGTGAAGGGCAACACATCTTAGGGAAATACTGTCATTTGGACTACATAGTTCCAACATGTACGTAGTAGGGATCTTTCAAGTTGCATCCCTTCTGGTGTAGAAAATGAAGATTCTGTTTTTTGATGGGGTTTCCAAATTCGGCAATAAGGCTGGAATATTATATCTTATCCAGTTTTTATGAATGTAAGCCCTCTTTTGTATTGTATATTTGGCACAAAGACCGAGAGCATTTATAACGTCACGAGAGACTAAAGGTAGAAGTCTTCACAAGTTTAAGAAAGCATAAGCAATGTAATTTTCACTTCCAGCATACTGAAAGCTGTATTACAAACAAATCTCGAAGCTGCCATCAACCCTCTATCCGGGAACCAGGATTCAGAGGATCCATCTGTATATCTTTTTTAAAAAAGCAAATTTTACTGATTCAATAGTACATTTAAGCAATAGTACATTAAGCATATATCTGATAAGCAAGATTCGTGTTTTAAGGACCAAATTAAAACATTTTTAGAATTTGTATAGCAATAAAGCAACACATGGGGAAATTTTGCTTAGATTCTTGCCCATTTGTTGAAACTTTGCTCCACTCCACACCTGTATGGAATAAAAGTTATATCAAAAAGAAATGCTTATACAACTCTTTTCAGAAACAACGGTAAACTCTATTATTGACAGAATCAGCAACTTAATTAAAAACTCTGTTAATGCTGGTGTTAATAAACCTGGCATATTTTCAATTTCGATTGACACTATTCAAACTGATACTTCTCAGTAATAAAATATGTCACAAAATCTGGATGAGAACACTGGCTATCTAAATTGAGCTTTTATTACTTGAAAATACTGGAGGCCTATTACAGATGTTCTGCAATCAAATTATAAATTTTCACTAAAATATTCTATTTGGGAAGCCAAGATGAAATAATGGACTGTGCACTATTTACCTTCTGGCTAGAGAAAAATCACCAACACATAGTTAATCATGCTATTAACATTTTAAATAAACAAATTTACTTCTTTAAGGATACATATGTGCACTGTTTGGATTCCAGAGATGACTGATTGGTTTATTGTTACTTTCACTCCTTTAGCAAATATTTATTGAGTTCCTATTACATGTCAGGCACTTGTGCAGACATGGAAAAGTCTAGAACAAGACAGACCAAGACACCGTGCTCATGCAGGTTACTTCCTAGTGATTTTACTATCAGAATTTACTGAGTCTTACTAAAGAATGAATGGAACACTATAGTGACACAACAGCTGCTTGGCAAGCTGTGAGGACCTAAAATGAAAAATCTAATGCAAGTTCAAGTATTTCTGAAGAGTTATAGCAGAGGAAACTACAGCTCAGGGACTCCCTGCCCGGCCAAAATGAGACGATGTCTTTTCTACTTTCCATCAACTCCTTTGTTTTCAAAAATCCAAAGTAGTGCCTAAGTTTTCTGGGATGGGGTAAGAAGGCAATGGCTTATATTCTCAGAACCAGCACAATTTTTAGGCCCCTGGATTCTAGAAGTTTCTTCTGTTCCATTCATTTCAGTACACAGAACTCAGTCCTTGCTTACTTTCCACAGCAATCATACACATCATTTTCTGAAACTCCCTGGTTTTCACTGCTCTCCAGGCACACTGGACTATTTTCTATTTCTTAAACACACTAAGCTGACTCTTAGCTCACTTGCTGTTCCCTCTGCCTGAAACAGTGTTCTTCTAGACACTTGTAGTGATTACACCCCACTTCATTTGGGTCACTGCTAAAATGTCAGCTCCTTTGACTGCCCTCTCTAGAGTAATGCACACCACTCTCCCTCTCTACCCTAGTGCCCTGCTTTCTTCTTCTTCGTGATATTCAATAGTAGCTGACATGTTGCAATTTTGTTAATCTGTTCATTGTATCTCTCCTCAACTAGAATGTAAGCTAGGTGAGATCACAGACTTGGGCATGTTTGTTGATGTAAGTTCAAAGCCTTGAATATGCCATGAACATAGAAGGTGCTCAATTACAATTTGATGAATGAATGGGTGAATAAATGAATATGTGAAAAAATGAATGAACATGAGTTGAACACACTTTTCTGAAGCTTTCTGGGCGAAGGTGAAAGAGAAGCTCAAACTGCAACAGTACAAATCATCTTTAAAAGAATTATAAGGATCCACACGTTCAAGAATGTCCTATAGCCACTTACTTCCCTTTCCCGTTGAGATGCAAAAAATGAACTCCTGCCCTCTTCTCCTAGACCAGCTCTTCCCTTCTTCAGGAGTTCTGGCCTCAACACACAGGTTCTCTGAAGGCTTGCCTTCTGCCTTTGGCCCTTCTTGATATATTTTTCCAAGGATAGTTCTCTCCTTTAGAGGAAATTACTTAATATGCACTATTTAAGAATTTCTCCACTTCTTGCATTGTTAATTAAAAGCAATGCAAAATCTAAAATTTTTAAAGATTTTATTTATTTATTTGTCAGAGAAAGAGCGTGCTAGCAGGGGGAGTGGCTGGTGGAAGTAGAATCAGGCTCCCCACTAAGCAAGGAGCCCAATGCAGGACTAGATTCCAGGACCCTGGGATCATGGCCTGAGCCAAAGGCAAATGCCTAACCTACTGAGCCCCCCAGGCATCCAGCAAAATCAAATTTTTGAGTTAAGTATTATTCCAGATAGAAACTATCTGGTTAACATAAGTAGGAGACTTCAAACAACACATTCAGTTTTAATTTTTCTGGGGGAAGAAATATACTTAGATCAGTCTAAGACAGTGGGAACAGTAAGACTTTTCTTTTTTTTTTTTAAGATTTTAAAGATTATTTATTTATTTATTTGATAAAGGGAGAGAGAGAGAGCATGAGCACAAGAGGGGGAGCAGCAGACAGGGAAACAGAGAAGCATGCCCCTCTGCTGAGCAGGGAGCCCGATGTGGGGCTCGATCTCAGGACCCTGGGATCATGACCTGAGCTGAAGGCAGATGCTTAACTGACTGAGCCACCCAAGCGCCCCTAAGTAAGACTTCATAATCTTACCAGGGGATAGAGACTGGTGGGTGAAGGGTAGCACAAGGGAGTTCCTTTGTGCTGATGGAACAGTTCTGTGTCTTGATTGTGGCCGTGATTTCACAAATCAATATATAGGATAAAATGGTATAATAACACACACATACACAAATACAAACACACACAAAACCATGCCAATGAATGCATATAAAAACAGTCTAAATGTCAATACTACTACTCAGTTTTGTATTGTATGGTGCCAGTGTCATTTCTTGGTTTTGGTATTATATTGTTATGTAAGATACTGCCATTGAGAGAAGCTGGGTAAGGAGTACCCAGGGCTCTCTGTGCTATTTTTGCAACTTCCCGTGAATCTATCATTGTCACAAAATAAAAAGCATAAAACAAAACAAAAAACCACAAAGTATCTGCAGAAAAGTTTCAAGAATCTATTTCAGGCCTAGATCATGAGTCTGAAGTTAAATATATGGGCAGTAAAGAAATTTACAAAGTTTTGGAGAAAAATAGTTTCATTTCATTAAAGATTACAAAAAAATATTTTATGAGTTTACCCATGACTTAACAAAAATGTTGATTAACAAACTGACAAAACCTATGACACATTAAGGCTCTTAAAAATAAAACACCAGGGCGCCTGGGTGGCTCAGTCGGTTAAGCATCTGCCTTCAGCTCAGGTCATGATCCCAGGGTACTGGGATCGAGTCCCGCATCGTGCTCCCTGCTCAGCGGAGAGTCTGCTCCCCGCTCTCCCTCTGCTGCTCCCCCTGCTTGTGCTCGCTCCTGCTCTCTCTCTGTCAAATAAATAAATAAAAATCTTGAAAAAAATAAAATAAAATGCAAGAGTTGGTACTGTTTAACACCCGCAATGTCAACACACTTGAGCTATATAAACTCTTACATCACCAGAGTTTTCCTTCAAATTCAGATACTGCTCTGGAGGAGCCATTGTTTCCATGGAGGGTATTTCTCACCAGCAAGGACCTGCGGGAACTTCCAGACTCAGTTCTGTCTGAACTATTAAGTTTGGAGTCATTATGACAGCATACTCGATGAACATCAGCTCGTCGTAACAGGTCTCCCAATGTACGGCATGAACCAGGCATTGCAAGGCACTCCAGCCTCAAAACGAGGCCCCTGTGAATGGGAAACCAACTGCATCCTTTCTTTCCCCAGACAGTTCCCAAAGTTAAAAGCTTTTCTTCACTGACTCTGCATTTAGGGCAATCATGGTACTGGAGGCAGAAGAAAGTGTTAGGGCCAAGTAGAGGTTATTCGCATCAGTCCACAGGGATTGGGAAGGCGGTGTTGTGGCTCTCAATGTCCTGCCCACTGGACATTGTGCCTCCTCTCCTTTTGGAGTGAGAGTCGTCCAACTTCAGAGGATCATTCTGTTCAAGCGCTGATGTAAATCAACCAGCTTAGTGACAAATGCCCTGATGTAGTAATGTTCTTCCCATTATATCCCAAAGCACAATTCCTTTTGCCCTATGTGCCTTTAGAAGCATACATTAAGCATACATCCTTTTTTAAAATTTTTTTTAGATTTTATTTATTTATTTGAGGAGGGGGGAGTATCAGAGAGAGAAGGCAACGGAGAAGCAGACTTCCCATTGAGCAAGGAGCCAGAAGTGGAGCTCAATCCCAGGACCGAAAGATCATGACCTGAGCCGAATCCAGATGCTTAGCGAACTGAGCCACCCAGGTGCTCCAAGAATGCATCCTTTTTATATGTCAAGAAGACCAGTGATGCCCCAGTCCATCTTCTCAGAAGTATGATGGCTACGACAATGAGGGGCTCACAAACATTCTGTGCTGTACGATGAAATTCGGTTAATTCTGTTTGAATCTGTTACCTGTAAACTAGAAATGGATACAGTAAAAGAATTGGAAGAAATGAAAAAAAAAAAGCCAACTAGTCAAATCCAAATAATGTCTATAATTGAGTTAATAGCTTATTCCAATATCAATTTCCTGGTTTAGCCAATATACTACAGTTATATAAGATCTTATCTTGGGGTGAAGCATATATGAAAATAAAATATATGTATTTTAAAAGGAATCAGAAAGCAGAGGAACTGAAAATATAGGGCAGTGCCTTACACCCATAAATTAATTTACTGAAAATAGTTTTATATACTATCCTTAGCTACATATGTGCAGTAGCTCTGAAACAGATTTTATANAAATATAGGGCAGTGCCTTACACCCATAAATTAATTTACTGAAAATAGTTTTATATACTATCCTTAGCTACAGATGTGCAGTAGCTCTGAAACAGATTTTATAATAATAATAATAATAATAACCATTATCATTGACCTCTGTTTATGTGCCAAACACTATGCCAAACGCTTTATACGTATCATCTTATTTAATCCCCACAGCAATCTTCTCATAGGGTAATTTAATACTTCACTGAGCTATTTTATCATCTTGGTTTCACCAATAAGGAAATCAATATTCAGATGAGGTAATTGTCCAAAGCCATGAAGCCAATAAGTGATGGGGGTAGGAACCGGAGCCAATCCCCTTAATTTCAAACTGCATGTGCTTCGTAGCACAAATGACCATGCTTTCTTGATACCTGCCCTATGGCCTAGATAAAGAAAGTACATTCGGATTTCTCTAAGGGGGATATATAGATTTTACTCAGATAGGCATTAGTCAGTCTTTATTCCCCCTAACAGGCCTGAGCGAGGAAGAAGGGAATGTCGCCTTTGAAGAAATTGACTACGGTGGTTCTTTTTTCATAGGTTCATTATCTTTGGGTTCTACGAACATGATGCACTGACCGTTGCCCACTGGACCAAGACCATTGTTATAACACAGAATAGAATACAATCTCTGTTGTTTAGGACTGCTAAGGATCTTTGGTTTGGTTGGTTCTGCTGTTTATCAAATTGGGATCCTGAGCTTGACCTAAGGGACTCCAGCTGCTTATGAGACAGATGGATGAAAGAACCCCACCCAATTGCAGTGCTCAATAATAGATGGTGAGAGAATAACCCAGTCATATCTCCCTTTGAGATATNTTTAGGACTGCTAAGGATCTTTGGTTTGGTTGGTTCTGCTGTTTATCAAATTGGGATCCTGAGCTTGACCTAAGAGACTCCAGCTGCTTATGAGACAGATGGATGAAAGAACCCCACCCAATTGCAGTGCTCAATAATAGATGGTGAGAGAATAACCCAGTCACATCTCCCTTTGAGATATTTTGAATGCAACATACACAGAAGAAACAGAGGTAGCAGAAAGAATCAAAAGTTCCAAAAAGAAAAAAAAAAATCTAAGTCTGAGAATAACAATAGAACTGTCTTCAGGCAAGAGATCAAGCGATTGGGGCACCTGGGTGGCTCAGTCATTAAGTGTCTGCCTTCGGCTCAGGCCATGATCCCAGGGTCTTGAGATCGAGCCTTGCATGGGGCTCCCAGCTCAGCGGAAAGCCTGCTTCTCCCTCTCCCATCCCCCCTGCTGGTGTTCCCTCTCTCACTGTGTCTCTCTCTGTCCAATAAATAAATAAAATAAAATAAAATAAAATAAAATAAAATAAAATAAAATAGATCAAGAGATCAGTGGCCACAAATCTCCTAAGAGGAAGTAAAGATATTGGAGTTCTGAAGATGCTCTTGAATCATGAATGGTAACAGTGGATGCTCTGGGTTCCAAAGGCCTGATTGTGTCATTATTTCTAGTGTCCCTTACTTATTATACATCCTCACCTGCTTTGTTTTTATGAATAAAGGTTTCCCTGCAATTGGAGCGCACACATACAGAGAAGTTTCTTGCAGTTAAAAAATGAAAATCAAAAGAACACACTTCTAGGGGTGCCTGGGTAGTGCAGTCNTATTTCACTTAGCATTATCTCTTCCAGTGCCGTCCATGTTGCAGCAAATGTTGAGAAATCGTTCTTTCTGATGGCTGAGTAGNTGTATATATGGACCACAGCTTCTTAATCCAGTCATCTGTTGAAGGGCATCTCGGCTCCTTCCATGATTTGGCTATTGTGGACAATGCAGCTATGAACATTGGGGTGCATATGGCCCTTCTCTTTACTACGTCTGTATCTTTGGGGTAAACACCCAGTAGTGCAATGGCTGGGTCATAGGGTAGTTCAATTTTTAACTTTTTAAGGGACCTCCACACTGTTTTCCAGAGTGGCTGTACCAACTTGCATTCCCACCAACAATGTAGGAGGGATCCCCTTTCTCCACATCCTCTCCAACAATTGTTGTTTCTTGCCTTGTCAATTTTTGCCATTCTAACTGACGTAAGGTGGTATCCCAGTGTGGTTTTGATATGAATTTCCCTGATGGTTAATGCAGAATCATGCACTCTTAAAGATAAGTACATAGGCCATTCCTTCAGTATGTTTCTTGTTTCATTTTCTAGCACCTATGTGGAAAACTACATACAAAAATGAGAACTAAAAAGAAGGGATAGTGAGACAAAATATAGCAGCAAAGAAATAGTACCTTTCTTTCACTTACATCCTCAGTAAATGGATCTTATAAGGTGAGATATTGAGTAACTGGACTAACTCAAAAATGAGTACCCCAGAGCCTGCCTACTAGATTTATCAACAAGAGCATTGGTACAACTCTTGCATTAATCATATGTAATATACTTCTAGCCAGAGCCAAGGGGATGGAGGGTGGGGAGACCCTAAGTTGTGACAATCAGAAACTACTGGGTTTCTGAGCAAGGGCTCTAAAGAGAAAAAGGAGAACGAAGACAGTCAGAAGGCCTGAAAGTAGTGGCTATAACTACAAAACCTAGACCTGAAAAGAGCAAGAAAAGATCAGCTGGGCATATTCCATCTGTATCCATGAAAACAGAAATGATACACAACTGCTCCACAAATATTTACTAAGTGACTTTTATGTGCCAGACAAGGGGATGGCCTTGGAATGCACACATGGGTAAAACATAATCCCTGTCTTCTGAATTTTACTCCACAGTAGAGAGAGTAGACTGGAAGCATAAAAAAAAAAAGCATGATTTTATTATAGGTTCTGTGATGAACAAAAGTAGTATCCAAGATGATAAAGTATTTTAAAAGTGCTCAGGGAGTTGGTAAGGGTTGATCTAGCCTTTTGGAGACATTGATAGCAGTTTGATGTGGCTAAAGAATTACTCTCTTTATGACACTTCTTGAGCAATTATTATGAGCCATTGTCCTAATCAATTAACATA
>NC_048223.1:28980146-29251557 GCF_002007445.2 Ailuropoda melanoleuca
GAGCAATTATTATGAGCCATTGTCCTAATCAATTAACATATATTAACACATATAACTCTCAGAGCAACCTAGGAGGTAGATACTACTATTATCTCTTTTAGCAGATGAAAGTGCTAGACGCATAAGGTAGGGTGTTGTGTCTAAAGTTTCAATCAGGAACCAAATTGCAGGAAGATATATGTCCCATGCTAAGAAGATGGACATTTATCCAGTAGCTCTGAGGTATTGCAGATTTTTCAGAACAGAAGGGGCATATTTCGATTTACATTTGTAGTGGCCACTGTGTGAATGGTGGAGTCAAGTTGGACAAGACTGGAGACAAAGAAGCCAACAAGGAGAGAGAGGAGACATAGGACAATAGGTTTAGCAGGGTAAGAAGAGGACATGAACTACAGCAGAAGAGTAGGGCTGGAGAGGACAGTCTGATCCAAGAGTTGTATCAATGGGATTAATGATTGAGTGGGTATGAAGACCATGGCAGGCAATGGAGGAATTCACGATTGCTCCCAGTGCCTGGCTCAATCTAATAAATGGTTTCTAGCTCAGCTGATTGAAGCCAAAGTTCTTTGTTCCATTCGCGTATGTGTCCATTAGCTTGGATTCATCTCTGACCACCAACCACACCACTAAACTAGACTTAAATTATGAGGGGCACTTTTAGATGCTTCTGAACAAGTCACTGACTCTGATAGGGTGGGAACCCGAAACACACAGGAAAAATAGATGTGGACTTGTCAGATCATTAGAATCATCTGATTACATAGAGCACAGCATATGTCAGAAATTGCAAGGAAAGATTAGAAGATGACTCTCCATGGGTCACAGAGTTCTGCATGTCTTATGAGCCTGTCACTCTATGCCCTTTTTGTCCAGGATTTTTTTTCAAAGATGTTTATATAGTGAAAATCTTTGAAAGAGAAATGATGTCTCCTTCCAGAGCAAAGAGTAGTTTTGCTTACACCCTTGAAAGCTAGTGTCTTCCTCCAGGGTAAAGGGCTAATATGCTTATTAGTCATTATTTAAAAAATGGGTTTCTAAGTTTAAGGCTGCTCTCCTGTGATGCAACCTGGTACATCTACCTAGGCTGATCTGTGTTGCCCCTGGGGGACCGGGGCATGGGGCAAATGACACAAATACACTCACATTCATGCTGCTTGCTGGGCCATGCATCATAACGCCCTTTATTTCAGAAGTCTTATGTTTTCTCTCAGCATGCATGAGATTGTGACAGGCTTATTAGTTTATGAGTAGGATAAAATCACAGACACTTTACTGTTCTTGATAGAAAGTTATTAGAGATTCCTACTTATAGTCTGCTTAATATTAAAAAATGAGCAAATTGAGCAGTTTTTGAATACTAATTGTAAATTCTTTTTTTCTTTAACCTTCTCAAAGATCATATTCCCATTCCCAGCCAAGCATCTTGCCCAAGACTTAAATAAACTCACTTTCTTGGTGATTGACTTGAATTTTCATAATTTTTGAACAGAAGTGTTAATGATGAACAAGTTTGACCTGCCAGAAATCCTCACAGAAAAACAGGAAATGATGGCAATGCTCAGATGTCTATTTCAGTGTTCACTGGTGGAGACTTCTTTTCTTTTCTAAAAGAACAAACCCCTGAGGGGGTCTGAAGATGACTTAAAAAGTGCAAAAAAAGCTTACTTTGAGATTAAATGTATAGTGGCTGTTATCTGAAATGAAACTCCTTTGAATTTCGGCTAGTACAAATAGTTACTAAGCATGGAAACCTGCTCTTGAATTTCTTACCCATATTATAGGTGTAACAGAATGATGGTGGGGGGACCGGTCCCCAAGAATGTTTGAAATTCTAATGAGTTGATTCTGTCAAAACTGTCATTTAAAAGTTCTGTCTTTTAAGAGGTAGAGATTAAAAAAGACTTATTTTTGAAGCCAGTTGACCTTTTTTTTCATTTGAGAAAACCACTCCCATGGGCTTTTAGTTGTTCACATGAGAGAAAGATTTCTGAAGTCCAGAGATTTAAAAGGGGCAGATCCAAGGAGCTACACTTCTCTGAAAAATAACGTGAAACCTTACCTTTATAGTGGTCAGAGTATATCTCTGTAGATTGAATTTTTAAGCACTGAATAGATTTATCATATAAATATATTATTAATCATTATTAATAAAAATTTATTTTTAGAGCAGTTTAAGATTTATAGACAAGTATAAAGTACAGAGTTTCCATATATTCCCTTCCCCTCCCCACAGTTTACCTTCTTATTAATATCTTGCATTATTGTAGTACATTTGTTACAACTGATGAGCCAACATTGATACATTATTAACTAAGGTTGTTTTACATAAGGTTCACTCTTTCTGTTGTACGTTCTATGGATTTTGACAAACGTAAAAGGACATGTTCCTACCATTATAGTGTCATGGGGAAGAGTTTCACTGTCCCCCAAATCCCCTGTGCTTCACCCATTCATCATGATCTCACTCTCTCTTCAAGCCCTTGGTAACTAGTGATCTTGTTACCATTTCCATGTCTTTGCCTTTTAAAGAATGTCATATGGTTGGTATCAGACAATAATATGTAGCCTTTTCAGATTGGCTTCTTTTTAAAAAAAATTATTTATTTATCAATTGATTGATTGGTGAGGTTGCAGAGGAAGAGGGAGAGAGAGAATTTCAAGCAGATTCCTTACTGAGTGCAAAGCCCGACTCCAAAGCATGATGCCACAACCCTGAGATCATGACCTGAGCCAAAATCAAGTGTCAGATGCTTAACCGACTGAGTCACCCAGGCAGCCCAGATTGGCTTCTTTCACTTAGCAATATCCACTTAAGTTCCTCAATATCTTGTTAATTTTTTTGTTGATTTAATCCTTTTAATTTTTTGTTAGCTCATTTCTTTTTATCACTGACTAATACTCCATTGTCTGGATGTACCACATTTTGTTTACCCACTCCCCTACTGAAGGACATCTCATTGCTTCCACGTTTTGGCAATTATGAATAAATTATGTGTGTTGTTATAAGTTTTCAATTCATTTGGGTAAATTCTAAGGAGCCATGATTGCTGGAGCATCTGGCTAGAATACGTTTAGTTTTGTGAGAAACTGCCACGCTGTCTTCTGAAGTAGTTATACATTTTGCAGTCTCACCGGACAGATTGTTTTTGGGGTCCTTTTAAGTATCGATTTAGACTGCCATGGATCTATCTTGCTTTTCCTTTGTGCATGCATGTGTGTGTGTGTGTGTGTGTGTGTATTCAAATAGTTTCCAAGGGATCAGGAGCAGAGACTCCAAGACACCTAAAAAGGTACTGTGGTAGGCAGAATAATGCCTCCTGAAAGGGGCCAGACAGATGTGTCAGAATCTGTGAATACGCCATGTTACCTGGTCAGGAGGAATTAAGGTTGCAGTTGGAATTAAAGTTGCTAACCAGCTGACCTTAAAATAAGGAGATTACCTAAATTATCCAAGTGGGCCTGGTGTAACCACAAGCATCCTTTAAACACGGAGGAAGGAGGCAGAAAAGACAGCAATGATGAGGAATACAGTATGACAAAGACTGACAGCTCTGAACATGAAACTGATCACCTTCTAGGACCAGCCAACACCTTCTAGAACTTGCCTTTAGCCCAAGGAGATCCATTTTAGATTTCTAGCTTCCAGAACTTCAAGATGATAATTCGTGTTGTTTTAGCCCCATGTGGTAATGTGCTACGGCAATTACAGGAAACTACTACAGACATGTAACCTCATCACCTCAAAGTAGAGGAAAGAGCTTGAGAAAGGACTGGGCTGGACGGCTCATGGTCCACATGTAATTCTGAGACTGAATGACCCAGAATCAAAAACATACGTCTATACAAAATCTTGTATACAAATGTTCACGGCAGCATTATTCGTAATAGCCAGAGAGTAGAAACAACCCAAATGTTCATTAATTAATGAATAGATAAATTGTATGTGGTATATCTGTACAATAGACCATTATTCATCCACAGAAGGAGGGAAGTGCTGATACATGCCACACAGTGGAACCTTGAAGACGTCGTTAAAGAGTCCAGTCACAAAAGACCACATAGCATGTGATCTCATTAATATGAGATGTGCAGAAGCGGCAAATCCATAGAGATAGAAAGAAGGTTGGTTGCTGCCAGATGCTGAGGTAGAAGGAAAGAAATGGGGAGTAACAGCTAATGGGTAGGGGATTTCTTTTGGGGGGTAGCAAAAATGTTCTAGACTTAGATAGGGGCAATAGTTGCAAAACTGTGAATATAGTAAAAAGAAGTAAATTAAATATTTGTTAAATGAGCAGATTTTATGGTATATGAATTATATCCAATTATATCTCAATAAAGCTGTTATTGATAAAAAGATGGAATGACCTATATTTGGGGGGATATACTGGTGATCAGTTATTGAGTTCTTTCTTTCTTTCTTTCTTTCTTTCTTTCTTTCTTTCTTTCTTTCTTTCTTTCTTCCTTCCTTCCTTCCTTTCTTTCTTTTCTTTCTTTCTTTCTTTCTTTCTTTCTTTCTTTTTTTAAGATTTTGTTTATTTATTTGTCAGAAAGGAAGAGCACAAGCAGGGGGAGCGGCAGGCAGAGGGAACAGCAGACTCCTCGCCAAGCAAAGAGCCTGATATGGGACTTGATCCCAGGACCCCAGGATCAGGACCTGAGCTGAAGGCAGCTGTTCAACCACCTGAACCTCCCAGGCATCCCAGTTATTGAGTTCTGATGTGAGTTTTGGAAGGAGGATTTTTCCTGGGAGAAAAGGACAATGGAATTTCTCACTTTTAATCATTTGGGAGGGACGTTTTAGACTGTGGTGAGAGGAAATCGGTTTTCTTTCTCTGGCCTTCTGCTTGTTGGGAGCTTAGATTCAGGCTGTATCAATCAAGATAGGTTAAATTACGCCGCAGAAAAACACAATCGAAATCAAAACAATTACATTTAGTGACTTTGAACAGCATGGCTGTGTTCCTTACTCTTTTATGTCACCGCAGGTCAGCCGGGGCCTCTGTTTCATGCCTCCTTCCTCGGAGAACCCGGCTGGACGGTAGACCCATCACTCCAAAATTTTCTATCCTCACAGCATAGGGAATTCAGCTGTCGAGTTCTTGCACTAGCAAGGAAATGCTTGAGTTTAGAAGTGACACAAGTTACTTTTACTCCTGCTCGCACCCCGATCCAACCAAAGACGTCAGGCAGGACAATACTACCATCATCCAGAAGATTACAAATGGGAACTATTTGGTGAATAGCACCATAGACTACTATAGTAGGCTGAATAATGGCCCCCAAAGATATCAACTTCTAATCCCTGGAACATAAATGTTACCTTATTAGAAAAGGGCCTGTGCAGATGCGATTAAGCTAAGGACCTGAGATGGGGAGGTTATCCTGTATTATCCAGGTGCGCCCTAAATGACACAATGTGTATCTATATAGAAGAGAGAGGCTGTGACATTG
Source organism: Ailuropoda melanoleuca (assembly GCF_002007445.2). Classification (NCBI taxonomy): domain Eukaryota; kingdom Metazoa; phylum Chordata; class Mammalia; order Carnivora; family Ursidae; genus Ailuropoda; species Ailuropoda melanoleuca. The sequence goes on from NC_048223.1 coordinate 28,985,598, forward strand.
TGATTTATAATAAGAAATCTGTATTTGGTTCTCATCTCATTCCTGACACAGAGCTTCTAAAACCCTTGTAATTCCCCGTGATGAGAGCAAGAAATGTGTCTTTTGTTATGTTAACAAGGTGACTTCTGAAAAGCCCCTAGGTGGTAGGAGGATTGGGGGCTGATTACCAGTGGAGTCAACCCTGTAATTAGAGGGGTGGGGTTGAAAGTTCCCATCTTGTGGGGAGAGCACAGGAGCTGGAGATTGATCGTAGCCAATGAGTTATACTAATCAGGCCTTTGTAATGAGGCTTCCCTAAAAACCTGAAAGGACTCTGAAGAGCTTCCGGGTTGGTAAACATTTGGACGCTCTGGGAGTGTGGTGCTCAGAGAACACGGAAGCCACGTGCTCCTTCCCACATATCTTGTCCTATGTGTCTCTTCCATCTGGCTGTTCCTGTGTTACTGCCTTTTACAATAAACAGGTGCCCTGGTAAGTAAACTAGTTCTCTGAGTTCTGTGGTCCCTCTAGCCAATTCCCAAGGAGGGAGTTGGTTAGAAGCACAGGTGACAACCTGGACTTACAATCAGCATCCAACGTGGGAGGAGAGGACAGGGATGGCAGTCGTACAGGTCCGAGTCCTGAACCTGTGCAGTCTGCTGCTCTCTCCAGGTAGACGGTTTCAGAGTTGAGTTGAACTGTAAGACACTCTCGGGTCAGAGAACTGCTTGGTGGCAAGGAAAAAAACACACACATCAGAGCTGGTGTCAAAATCATAGAGGCTGAAGGAGACGTGACATAGACAGGACAGGAGGACTCAATGTGACCGTGGAAGCAGAGATTGGAATGATCATAGCCACAAGTCAAGGAATGCAAGCAGCCACCAGATGCTGAAGGGGCAAGAAACAATCTTTGCCAGAGCCTTCAGGGGGAGTGAAACCCTGCTGACACCTTGATTTCTGCCTGGTGATACTGATTTTGGACTTCTGGCCTCCAAGCTGTGAGGGGATAGGTCAATTTCTGTTGCTCAAATCACGAAGTTTGTAGTAATTTGGTACAGCATCTGTGGGAAACAAATACAACTACCATACTGGGTATGGGAAATTTGTTTCAGGTCCTTACTTTGGTACGACTAAACTGGTCCCTTAACACCATCCTATGGCCATGACTACTAGGTTCAAGGCAAGCAAAGAGGCTAAAAAAGAGCAACTTCACCGAGAACCACAGTGGGAAGGTTTGGACCTGGGGACTCACAGGACTGATAGAATCAAAGAACCATTCTTCACTGGACTCACACTGCACTATCCTCAAGAACTCAGAAAATTCTTGTTGAAAATAACGGTGATGTCTTTGCTAAAAATACCATGGTCCAGGGCAGCACAGATGCCTGCAAGAAGCTGGCCTAAGATTGGCAAGAAGAGAACAGCAGTAGAATGGGCCTTGGCCTGTGGTCCAGGGCAGGTCAGCTGGTTGAAATGGCACATGACAACCAGGGTAGACCCATCGAATGTATAGGCATTTATTTCTCAGGTATTCCTTGGGGAAGGAAATACAATCAGCATCTGCATTTCCTGAGATCAAGCAAAATGGAACTCTAATGTGATTTGGTGTTTTTAAAAAGTGTGATGCTATAACGAACTTAAATTTTTAAATCAAAGAAATCATAAAGCTAGAGGAACCCCTGGAAAAACATTTAGGGTTATCATCTCATTATACTAATGATGCAGCTGAGGCTCACAGGAAGTGTCAGAGCCTCAGTTTCTCTGTCTTTAAAATAGGGAAGTTGGACAAGACCATCTTGAGTGATTTTAATTAAAGACTTGGGATCCTATGAATTAAGTTGATAACGGACTCTAGCACTCAATATCGGAAAGTAATCCAAGTTATACAAATACTTTAAACTTGTGCACAGGAGGTGACATTTTTTCTTTCTTCTCAAGAGTATTGCTGGGATCAGAAGTGGATTATTACAGAAATAGCTGTCATCTTCTGGGACTGCTTAATATGAACTATAAAACGGCAAATCCCCCAAAAAAGCTTTCTTAAGTCAATCTCGGAACATGATGATAAATAGTTGATGAGTAGCAGAGTGAGCTGGGAAATGAGTAGAAAAATAAATTTGTAAAGCAAAAGTATATAATACTAGTTTTTTTTAAAATCTAAAATACCGCAGACAAGATAACTCTACTCTCAGAATATATACAGATCTAACCTCTTCTAACACCACCAGTTTCATGTTGGTCTAACCTGCCATCTTCTCCTGCCTGGGTTATTCCAAATGGTTCCCTGTTTCCATCCCTAACATATGCATCACTCACTCTGGTCTACACAGGCCTACTTGCTATTCTTAAAACACAAGCACGATCTCTCCTCAAGGCCTTTGCATTTCTTTTTCCTCTGAACAGAACGCTCCTCCAACCCCAGATGATGGCAGGACTCCTTCCCTCACTTTATCCATTCCTGCTTAGATGTTACTTTTCCAGCAAGGTCTTTCCTGACCACCCTATATAAAGTAGGAACAACAACCCCTCTCCAGCTCACAGCACCTCCTATTCATCCTTACTCAGCTTTATTTTTCTTCGCAGTGCAAATTACCATATGAAATACACTTACTTGTGCATTTGTTTATTGGCTGTCTCTTTCCACTAAAATGGAGATAAAGACTTTGTTTTAATCATTGCTGTCTTTCCAGAGCTTAGAATGAAGCCTAGCACAGACTGGGCGCTCGGGAAATATTTATTTGATGAATCAATCAGGGAGAAGTATTTTTAAAAATCGGGAATTTTGTTGTATATTAAGAGAAATGCAGAGGTCATCTGCCACAAGAATGTCTCGGTAGCTCAATGATGCCATCAAGGACCTTCCATGGTGACATCCTTCCATGGTGTTGGCTCTTTTCTTAAAGGTTGCTGCTTCAAGGTTACAAAATGGCTGCTGCAGTCCTAAACATCACATTCTCTCACAAATATTTGCACGTATTCCCTCATTCAGTCAGTAAGTAAAAATGGTGAGAAACTACTGAGTACCAGACATTGTTGTAAGCATGGGAACATAACCATAAGCAAAACAGATGAAGTCCCTATTCTCATGATGCTTCATTCTAATGTCGGAAGATTAAAAGGGAAAGGGGCTTTTTCATCCTTACCATTTTTTAATCATGGAGAAAAGTCTTTCTTGAAAGTCACAAGGTTTCTTATCACTCATGGGTCAGAATTATGTCACTGACTATCTCTGCTTGCAAGGGAACCTAGGAAAGCAAGTTCCCCAAACGTGCAGCCTCTACCATGACAAGAGGGGTTTGCTGTGGGAAGGAAGGGGTAGGGGGAATGGCTCCTGGGAGGAAATGAAGGGTTTGCCGCAAATAGTTCTGAGCATATGCAGCCATTCAGTATCTGGTTTTGTTTTTTTTTTTTAAGATTTTATTTATCTATGTGACAGAGAGACAGCCAGCGAGAGAGGGAACACAGCGCGGGAGTGGGAGAGGAAGAAGCAGGCTCCTAGCGGAGAAGCCCGACGTGGGACTCGATCCCGGAACGCCAGGATCACGCCCTGAGCCAAAGGCAGACGCTTAACGACTGAGACACCCAGGTGCCCCAGTATCTGCTTTTTGATAAAGCACTAAGATGGAGAATGATTGCCCCATAGCTAAAATTTAATATTTATTTCTGAGGTTTTGTTCCCTATATTTCTGTCGCTTCTCCAGGAGCCTTGAACACACAACAGCCCCAACACACTAACAAACCCGCTTTGGAAATTTATCGAGAAAGGCTGGATTGCTCCCAGGATTAAATGATGGCATTTAATTTTCTCACCTGGAAAGAATTAGAACTCCAGAAAAGACCATTTCTGCTCATATTACCTATTGGTCAACCAGCAACCTTTAGGCCAAAACTGTGACTATATATTTTCTGTCAGCTTTCTTTGTGTGTCCCCCGGGACCAGGCCTGAGCTTAAAACTTCTTTTGTCCAGGGAAGGATCAGCTCCAGACTCCCCACTTGGCTTCTCCTTGGGCAATAAAGCAGCAGTTTCATCACCGTTGTCCACACGGCAAATGAGAAGTGATGGTTTGAGTATAAGGTACCGTCTGGAAAAGAAGAGAAAGAGGCCGTGCTTCTGACAGAGCTGTTCACACTTCACGGCACAGCTGGGAGACATTCGCTGGCTTTCCCCAGACGGGTCTGCTCTCTGGCACGGCGAGTTAAAAACCCTGTGAGCCTCCAAGGTAAGCCGGATTTCTATCATACACATTTAGCAGCTAAATCACCAAAAGTCACTTTCAAATATTCATGCAAAGCTGCATCTTAACCCAAGGTCAAGAGTTCAACAGAAGTTAGCCGAAAGGGATTGTGGGCAGGAAGCAAGACATGAGAGAGAAAATATTGATAAATTATTTCTGTTCTTTTGGAGGGATTTTGTGCACAGGCAAGAAGATAGAAGTTCTGTGATAAATACTGTGGAATACATAGGAGATGGATAGACCAAAAAAAAAAAAAAAAACCATTTCTATGCATGCCACTTTCCACTCCTGCCACCCTATTGAGTGGATGGGGACGAGGTCGGGAAGGCCCGAGGAATATGAGATTTGTATGAAGCATTTGAAATTTATTAAGCAAATAAGCCGCATTTTAGGATGTGTTTTTCACTACACTTGTAGTATCCAGTAGCCTGGTCTGCCTCTCCCAAAGGCTGTCAACTGATTTTATACAGTTATGTATGAAATCTGTTTAAAAGAGCATCTGTTTAGAAGTAAAATACCTAGTCTCATTTCGGCTTTTGACAAAGCTATCTTGAATCAGATGCCTGAAACATTCTTTTATGGAGATTTTAAAATCTTGTGTTATTTGGATAGACAGGGGTGCAGAAAACTCAAGATAGAAGAACCTCAGAATGGAAAAGGCTGGATTGTAGGCCCCACCTCATGACCAGTTAACAGTGAGATTTTGAACACTTCCTTTAATCATGGGCTCGAAGTTCTATCTCCTTCGTTTTAATAGGAACTCGGTTGTGAAAAGTTCTATTTAAGTGATCTAATAATAGCATTGGAGTCCATAGACAGGAGCTATCTCTGGACCTCTTATTTGCATTCTGCTTAAACCCAGAAGGAATCCCAGTTTATTCTATGGGCTAGCTTATATGATTTTGACGTAGATCTCAAATTCTAAGTGTTTTTATGAATCTACATGGCAATATCATAATGGATTTTGAAAGCGCTAATTCCGATTTAAAATGGCTTACAACAGGGTTGTGTCTAGACATTTCATTCCTCTATAACTTGTAACTAAAAAATTTAATCCTGCTCACTGAAATGATCTCTATATTTCCTCCTGCCCCAACATAAATAAAAATTTTAAAAGACAGGCATCCTTCCCTAGGTTGATGATATAATCTTTCCATTACAAGAATGGCCTGAAGAAGTAATGAAAATGGGACGTGAATTGCCAATTTGAATAAAAAGAAAAAACAATTCCATCTCAAAGAGGCCTTAAGTATAGCGTTCAGATCTGTGCTAAGTCTCTGGTTCCGAGAACTGGCTGCTCCTGGACAGGGCTAGAAACACCAAGGCAGGGGCTAAAGCTCCTGCTTCACCCCACCCCCAACCGTTTTGTTGGTGGTGCTTTTATTTATCAGACTTCTATATACATTTCATTTAAAGAAAAGGATTTCTTGATTTAAAAAAATAAACAAAATTTTAGAAGTCTGATCTAAATGAAAAGAAGCAAACTAGGAGCCCTTAGAAATCTTGCCTAAGGAATTTGAGGGCTGTAATACATCATCCCATTTCTTTAAAAATGTTGCCAGTATTTAAAAATATGTCATTTTACATAAAATCCAGATTTCTGGGTCCCTTGACAATTGGGGAGGACTGAAAATACTGGGCTTACATTCCTGCAAACAACAGTTAATGGCAGCTAAGTACTGGCTGGTCCGTTTAGAAAGTTACACACTTTCCCATTCACCGTGTCCCCACTACTCTCCATTTTTTTTTTTTTATCCGCCTGGGTGGAGTCACACATTTATCTTACTTGCCTCACACCTGAGCGCGGTGTGGGTGGTGCTCCCTGATTTACATGTTTAGCACCTGTGATACTGTGCTAGCATAAGAAGTTTATATTTTGGCCTTTGTCAAGATTTCTGGCATCTAGTTCCTACAATCCTTGCAATTTCCCGAGTGATAAGAGCTATAAGGGCATCTTTTGTTATAATCTTTAGATTTTGTTCCCCATTTCTGAAATAGGTCCAGAGTGCTAAAGGTCAGATGGAGGTCTTTTGTTATTCTTAGTAAGCACTCCCTTCTGTTCAATTACCCCTCAGTTTTTGTTAACAGAGGTGATTTTCTGAAAGCCCCCATATAATGGGGGGGGGTGTTGGTTGCCAGAGGAACCAGGCTGTGGTTAGAGGGTTAGGGCCGATGATTTAATCAGTCATGTCTATGTGACGAAGCCTCCATAAGAACCCAAAAGGACAGTGTTTGGAGAGTTTCTAGGTGGTTGAGCATGTGGAGGGACTGGGAGAGAGGCACCCCAGGGAGGCCATGGAAGATCTGGACCGCTTCTCCCATACCTGGCCCTGTGCATATCTTCCAACTGGCTGTTCCTAAATTGTGTCATTTTGTAATAAACTGGTAAAGTAAACTGTTTTCATGAGTTCTGTGAGCCACTCTTGCAAATGATGGAACCTGAGGACAGGGCTGTATGGACCAACAATTTATAGCCAATGAGTCAAAAGCACAGGTGACAAGCTGGACTTGTGATTGGCCTCTGAAGTGCGAGCAGTCTTGAGGGACTGAGCCCTTAACCTGTGGGATTTGGGCAGCTAGTATCTAATGGGAGTTAAATTGCTAGACATCCAGCGGGCATCTAAGAATTGCTCGGTGCGGGAAGAAAGTCCATACATTTGTTGACCAGAAGTGAAGTATTCTGTGAGTGTTCTGAGAGTACAGAGAAGGAAAAAGCAGGGAATTTTTTCTTCATAACTGTTACATTCTGGCATGTTGCCCAAGACGTGCTCCTACTCAAATTTAAGCTTTCTGAGTTTGCCCCATTGAATCTTAAAGGACAGAATCCAGTAACTCCAAACTAGGGTTTGTTTCAGCATATGGACGCTTTGGTCAGCCTTACATCCTTTGTACGTTTTGTGAGGAGATGCTGGTTCTATCCGGGCTTAACCTCAGGTGGAACCAGGAAGGCATCAGTTGTCTTATCACATAATCTAAGGACAATGGATTGCAAATCCGCACTTCAACAGCAACCCAGAGATGCTCCACTCTCTGTCAGAATCATAGCAGAGATGAGGTATCCTGGAGGGCTGTCTACACAAGGCGTTTCAAACTTATTTTTACCATGACTAGCAGTAAGAAATGTATTGGGCCACATGTACGTACAAACTCACAGCCAAGTTTTCTTACTAAATAAAAATATTCTATTTTTATTTTATTTTATTTTTTCCATTATGATAAACGTACTCTTTAATCCCCATCACCTATTTCACTGGTTCCCCCCCACCACTCACCTCCCCTCTGGTAACCATCAGTTTGTTCTCTATAGTTAAGAGTCTGTTACTTGGTTTGTCTCTCTCTCTCCCTCTGTTTCTCCCCCTCCCCCTTTTTCCTTTGCTGGTTTCTTTGTTTGTTAAATTTCACATATGAGTGAAATCATATGGTATTTGGTTATCTCTGACTTATTTCTCTTAGCATTAAACTCTCTAGCTCTATCCATGTTGTTGCAAATGGCAAAATTTCATTCTTTTTAATGGCTGAGTAATATTCCATTATATTGATGTCTTTCATGGTTCCATACAAATTTTAGGATTGTTTATTCTAGTTCTATAAAAAAAAATACTGTTAGTATTTTGATAGGATTACATAGAGTGCTTTAGGTAGTATATACATTTTAACAAACTTGTTATTCCAATCCATGAGCATGGAATGTCTTTCCATTTCTTTGTGTTGTCTTGAATTTCTTATATCAGTGTTTTGTAGTGTTCAGAGTATGCTGCTGTTTCATTATTGGTGTATAGGAATGCAACAGATTTCTGCATACGATTTTTGTATCCTTCAACTTTACTGAATTCATTTATCAGTTTTAGTGTTTTTGTGGAGTCTTTAGTTTCCTACATATAGTATTATGTCATCTGCAAATAGTGAGAGTTTTTCTTCTTCCTCTCCAATTCGAATGTCTTTTATTTCTTTATGTTGTCTAATTGCTCTGACTGGATCCCCAGTAATATGTTGAATAAAAGTGGTGAGAGCAGACATCCTTGTCTTGTTCCTATATTCTATTTTCTATTCAAAGCCATTGTTTCATTTTTAAAAGAGCTGTTCATGATCTACAATATTAATTTCACAACTTTAAATAGCTCATCATCTGCAATTTGAAAAACATGGTTTTAAGAGACATGCAGTTACATTATCTCCTAGATTTCAAAAGTTTTCTCTCCATAATGATTAAGTCATAAGAAAATAACTTGTCTACATAATGTTGCTTTAGCTCCTTATAAACATGCTTCATTAGATTATGAACTAATATTTTGCCCTTGTCCTTCATCAAAGGCTGAGATAAGATAAGGCCAAATGCATGCAGAGTGTTGTTTGAAGGGCAATATTCAATAGATGTTCCTCTCGGAGTTCAAGACAAAGTTTGGTGCTGACCAGTATACAATATTTAACTAGGGAATTATTATTGAATAACACTTTTTATTTCCCATTTTTCTATGACTCTTAGAAAATTTAAAACTTTAGTACATGTGTATTACAGTTTTTCTTAACCTGGATTTTCTAGTTTGATTACGTCTCCTTCCATCTCTCCAAGCTTACTGTCTTTGTCTTCCAGAAGTTACAAACCACTCTGGCCACTTCCTCTCATTCTCATCCTTACTTCACACTGCTGTAGAGTGATTATTTTCCCAAAGATAATTATCTAAAATACAAAAATGATCATTCACATGCTTCAAATCTTTCCACTACCCCCTTTAGGGTTACCTACCTTTGGCCAGCACACAAAAAATTTTCCAGAAACTAGGTTAGGTGAAGAGGCCTATGTAATATTAAAATTTGTAATACTCCAAAATACATTGGTAGAAAAGGAGAAAAATATCTAAAGAGCTAATAAAGAATGAACAGCCCTAGACTATTGATTGTGTGATTATTTGTTATTTTTTAGTCTCCACATACAGAAGCATAAAAAATGAATATGTATATATATCTAGGAATGTTCTGATTTATTCAACAAAAGGGAACCATCTAGATATGGATCTTAAACTGGTGGCTCAAGGGCCAAATTTGGCCCTCAGCTAGCCTTATCTTCTCATGGACAGCATTTTAAAATTTCTATCTTGAATACCTTTACATGAACATGTATTGACTGGTTCACTACTCCCAGCTGTCCTAAATATAGCTCATCACATTCATTTCAGCTACCTGAAAGACCCCTCATGGCTTTAGAATTTATCATTCTTGTTAAAAGCTAAAAGGTCCAGGAAAAGTGATCAAATGGGGCCCTTCTCATCATAATCTATTTTGTTTTCCAAATACTAGTTTTGTTTCTGTTTTTCATCATTTCCAGATTTGATTCTAAAAGTGCCTGAAATCCTAGAGAGAAAAGTACTGTTTTCTTCCTATATCAGCCTAAATAAATAAACAGACAAATACATACACACATACATACGATAGTTCTTACGTAAAATATTGAGAATGACATCCCTGATTACGTGGCATTTAAGCTGAGACTTGATGAATAAAGAGGAGCAAGCTATGCAAAGAGCCAGACAAAGAATATTCTAAGTAACAAGTGCAAAGGGACTGAGGCAGGAAAGAGTTTGGTGTGTTAGGTCATTGTGACTAGGGCTTAGAAAGAGTCAGAACTGTTATGATATTGAAAACTTTGCTGGGGTTTGGAACATGAAGCACCCCAAAGACCAGAGTGAGGAGTCTGGATTTTATTTAAATTTCAGTAGGAACTCTTTAAGAGTTTTGAGTAGGGGAGTGGTACAGTGTGATTCCATTTTGGCTGCTGTGCAAAGAATGAATTATAGGGGAGCTAATAAAAGAAACTGGGAAAACTGCCTGGAGGCTACCGCAGCATACAAGATGAGAGATGGCGGTACATTGAACCAGGTGGCAGTGGTGGGGTGGAAATAGTGGATGCACTTGACGTATGTTTTGGAGGGTAAATTGACAGGAATTGTTGACTGACTGGGTGTGAAGGCACTGTAAAAGGAGAACTCAAGAATGACTCTTGGGTTTCAGGTATTAACTGAGTGGAGAATAGTACCATTTACTGTGGGAAGACTGAAGAAGAATGAGGTGGCATGCCATTGAATGGGAGAAGGGAGTGCCATTACTCATTCTGGACACACACAGTTTGCAATCTGAAATTCAGAGAAGTTCTAGGCTGGAGACATAGATTAGCATTGGCTAAAGATGGAATTTCAAGCCTTAGAGAGTGTGGACAGAAAAGGAGGAATCCAATCCAAAATCAGTGATACTCTAATGATAGAAGTTGGAATAAAGCAGGAAGAGCTAGCAAAACAACAACAACAACAAAAATACTGAGAAGGAACAACTGGAAAGGAAGTATGAACACAAGGAGAATGTGATATCATCAAAGCCATCTAGAAGAGTTGTCCATCTTGTTGAATGATGCTGCAAAGACAAATGAGGTAAGGATAGAAAACAGCTGTCAGGTTTTGGAAAACTTCGGTCCTTGGTGACCTGAACAAGAACAGTATTAGTGAAAGGTGGAATGGAAGCCAAACGAAAAGAGGTTGAGGACAAATGTGAGGAGAAAAAAACACTGACGGCATGTGTGAGCTTCTCAATAAGAAGCCTTGCATATCTGCTTTGAGTTCCTTGGATAGCTGAAAGCATCCTGAAAATACGAATTTGGGGAATATGGTTTCACTGTTCATCGTTGCCTTTAGGATCCCTTTCAATTTGAAGAAGTCAGGCTTCCCCTTGGTTCAGTCACTACTAATGTTTTTCATCCAGCTATTCTTTTCAAAAGACAGTTTTACGACTTGGCTGTGATCATTCTGCTTGTCAGTGTGCTTCAAGGCCTGAGGTTATCTCAAGATGGTGTGTTGGAGTCAGTACAAGTTTCATTTATTTAAAACTTGGACTTGGTAAAAGAGTCTCTTGAGATATAACACCTCCCTTCCCTGCCAGGCTCGGGAAGAGGAAACAAATCATACATGGCAAATATCATTTACACCATTCTAACACATTCAGAGCACTCTTACCAAATCCTAACGAAGGGAGAGATAGGGTGTGCACTCAACAGAGGAGTTCGTCCAGTGAGAACTATACAGTCATTTTAAGAATATATAATCCAAGAAGGAAGTTGTGGGAAAGCTACTGACCCAATGTTCATTTTTTACTTGAAGAGATATCCATATTTAAAATTTCAAGATCTAAAAATAGGATGAATTTTGAACCTCTAAATAGGAAAAAAGTACTATTATTTTTTGTACCCTTCATTACCTAAGCAGCTAGTTTCTTCTTTGATAATAATAAATTGATTGCACCCCATTGCAGCCATGGATTGCAATGGTAGACTTTTAATATCCTCATTTTAGAAATTCTGACTATAGCCAGAACATTGCAATTTAGCCCAATCAGAAATTAAATCCACTTTAAGCCAAGGGAAGGATCTTGTATCTTGAGCTTCTGATTGCTTTACTATAGAATCATAGAACCTTCAAGGAGAAGGAATCCTAGACTTATCTAATGCAAGTTCCCACCTAAAACACAGGGATCATACCAGTTCTGCCTGAAAATTTTATTGATGGTGCCCTTACTACCACCTAGAGTCAATACCATTTTGAAGCAGATCTAATAGAAAGTTACTATGATTTCAATTCTGTTCTCTTCACATATATCACAGCACTCAAATATTTAAAGGAAGCTATAAAGCCTCTCCATTAAAAATGTTTCTCTTCAAGGCAAATAATAGTAACAAAAAATTATTACCATTTTTGAATATTTACAGTACCTGCTTGTGAAAATTATGGTATGTGTTTCATCCCATTAAATAGTTACAGTTACATTCTGAGGTGGTTGTGGCCGACTCTATGATCTCCATCTCTCTTGCCTGCCCTCCTGCCATAAAGAATAGCAAACCAAAGCTTTCTTTCTTCACCCCCCACCCTTGCAACCAAGAGTTGCTATAGAATTCAGTTTTGGCCAAGTAAATGTAGAGGAAAATCTGCTAGGGGGATCCTGGGAAAAATTTTTCCTCCCTTTGAAAGGGAGAGGGGCATGTTGGAGGGGTTTCCTTTCTCTCATTTCCCAGCTTGCTCTCACTGCTGCTAAATTTTGGACTTGAAATTATGCGGGTGAGGTGTCTGGAACCACTGCTGCCATTTTCAACAATTTAGGGAGAGTCAAGGAAATCCCAGAGAACCTAGAAACTTCATACCATGGAGCCACTGAACTAGCCCTAGATCCATGCACCTCTAGACTTCTTGAGAAGGAAACAAGTGCTGTCTTTACCAACTGAGCTGAGATTAGCTGAATTTTCAGTTACCTGATGCCACCATCATCCTGATAGAGTAGGCAATGTTATTATTCTCCTTTCACATAGGAGGTAGAGACTTAGAAAAAGTAAAGTTATATCCCAAGGTTGCACAGAGAACAAAGGGCAGAACTGTGACTCAAACTCATAGCCCCAGAACAAAAATGTAATCTCCAGTTTCTTGAATTGGTTTTCACATGTCATGTTTTTCAGATTCTTTGTTATGCTGAACAGCCTCATGATCCTCATAACTTGTTTTCTCATTGTCTCTCCTACCAGATCCTTACAGCCAAGTACAGTCACTCCAAGATCTGACTAAAGTAAAGCTTGAAAGAACATTAATTATCTCGTTCTCATGAACACAGACTAGAATTCCATGAACTTTTTCCCAGTCTCATTACTCTCATATTGATTCATGTTAAGTTTTATTATTTTCCTAATTTCCCTCTAATCTATAATATCTAGATAATGGAAATAACTTTAGAAAATTGAAGAGTTGTTGACGAATCATCTCCTTTAGATATTTGCCTTCATACATACATATAGGATAACGTATAATTCTTTTTTCCCCAGGTTTCCTGAGATATCATTGACATTTGATGTTGTAAAAGGTTAAGGTGATGATTTGATACATGTATATATAGTGCAAAATGATGCCACAATAAGATTAGCTAACACCTCCATCACCTCACATAATTACCATTTCTTTCTTATGGTGATAATAATATATTTTATATATGTGTATATATTATATTTTTATATATAATGGATATGGTAGATATTTATATTATATTTTATATACATATATAAAATAGATATATATATCACATTTCCATCATCCATTCATCTTCCCATGCAAATTAGAATCTCTCATATAAAGATATTCAGATGTAAAAATTCCTAAATATTACTTTACTGTTCAAGTGTCTAAAATCATCATGCTTATCATTAACTGTATCAATAAAATGTAAGCTACACAAATGCAGAGACTTTTCGTTCCTATGCTGTATCCTCAGCATCTTAGTATAGTGCCTGGCATATACTAAGCACTCAGTAACTATTGGTTGAATATAAATTACCAATGTAAATTAACATTAATGTTAATTAATGTAAATTAACATTAAAAAATTCTTCCTTATATTTACTTTAAGTTCTTAATTTTATTTCCCTATATTCTTTGCATAGTGGAGACCTCAATAGGAATGGCCTTAAGTACAGATGCCTTGCAAATCCCTGGTTGGAGGATGCATCTGTCTATACATTTAATTAGTTCTCTCTAATCAATTATCTGGGTGCTGTTTAATACTAGTCTGTACACAGATGACACTATTTACCATGACACTCAGTCTAACCAGTTTTCTTGGACCCTCTAACTACTGAACAGCCCAGAGCACATGGTTGGTCAATGAATATGTCACATGGGATAGAATTGAGAGCTATGTTACAACCGGTGACCAGACTGACTGAATGAATGAAATCAAGATCTATTGCAGTTACAACTTTCCTGGATCACTCGGTCTTATCTTCTTTCACAGGAGGAGAGGATAGGAGGATTGTTTCTAACAAAACCTTTTTGATGTTTTCCCAATACTCAATTCTCTTTTACATATTCTCCTTTTGATTCCCATTATTTTTGAAGGAATTAAAATTAGTCTCTAAGGTCTGGATTTTCTTTGTTTCCCTTACCAACACTTACTACTCTTACTTTCCTAATCTTAAAGAGTTTCAGTAGGTCTGCAGGAATACCTAATTGCCCTGAGATTAACCAAGGGTCAATTCTTTATATCAGATTTCAGAAGAACCTATAAATGTGAATCCATTTACTCATTATTATTATTTTAATCAACTTTCACCACTTTTGTTTAGTAATCCTACTTCTTCTCTCATGGGGAGCCTATCTAGTTTTGGGCTCACTTACTATAATGATTAGAAAACCCTTTAGACTAAAAGTCTAAATAAGACTAAGATTAGCATGTCTATAGTTCATAGAGTTACCAAAAGAACTTGTCAAAGCTAAAAACAGGAAAAGACCCAGGAAATAATAAAATTGTAAACAGTGTTAGTATTATTTGAATTGTGTTCTCTTAATTGGTAAAGATGATGTCAAATAAGGAAAACTATGGTTATCTCTAAGAACATACATATTAATATTTTATTGCTCTGAATTTAATTTAATAGAACATTGTAGCATTTGGGAGTCCTCTTCATGAATGACATTTACAACCTGGTTTGTCTTCCCAGTAGAAGGAAAAATGTGTTACTATTAACCTAGTAGAAGAACAACCCAGAGTTTGAAGGTACACATCTAAAGTCTTAAGCTAATGAAAACACAGGCAACTATGGGGCTCCTGGGTGGCACAGCGGTTAAGCGTCTGCCTTCGGCTCGGGGCGTGATCCTGGCGTTATGGGATCGAGGCCCACAACGGGCTCCTCCACTATGAGCCCGCTTCTTCCTCTCCCACTCCCCCTGCTTGTGCTCCTTCTCTCTCTGGCTGTCTCTATCTCTGTCAAATAAATAAATAAAATCTTAAAAAAAAAAAAGAAAATACAGGCAACTATGGAAACAGAATTGTTTGAATATTACTGGCATTTATCTTTAATACAATTTATGAGTGAAACATCTAGAAAAAAAAAAAGACAACTATTACGTGCTTTGAAGTTGGTGTTAATCTTCTGATGTGACACCTGTAAAGAGGTTGTCACAATATTCACCACCCCACTTCCCTCTGACAGGGAATACATCTAATGAACTATTTGCCAAACATGATTTATTAGAACAATTTCTAACATGCTGACCTAGGCTGTCAGGTTCTAATGAAAGATTCTATGGCACCCCCAAGAATAAAAACCAAAATAAGACATTGCCACAAAAGTGAAAGCAGTTGCCAGTGAGGCAGGAAAACGACATATTCTATTAAACTTCAGCACAAGGCATTGAACAACATGGGTCCACTTATATTTAGATTCTTTTCAACAAATATACAGTATTTTAAATGTATTCTCTCTTCCTCATGATTTTCTTAATTATATTTTCTTTACAAAATATGCATTAGTCAACTGTNTTATATTTAGATTCTTTTCAACAAATATACAGTATTTTAAATGTATTCTCTCTTCCTCATGATTTTCTTAATAATATTTTCTTTACAAAATATGCATTAGTCAACTGTTTTGTTATTGGTAAGGCTTCAGTTCAACAGTAAGCTTTCAGTAGTTAAGTTGTCGGGGAGTCAAAAGTTATGCACCTATTTTTGACTGTGCAGGGGTCAGCCCTTCTAACCCCATTACTCAAGAGTAAACTGTACTGTGAAATTATTCCCGGGATCCTAAATAGTGCCAAGTTCCAGGGACAGTATGCCCATTTTCCAAACATGACTCTCACGTATTCTCAATGGGAGTGGAAATTGATGCAACTTCTTTGGAGGACAATCCAGCCAAATTCTTCTCAATTAAAAATGTATATTCCCTTTGACTCCATAATTTCATTTTTAGTGGTCTGTGCAACATATATAATCCACATGTTTCCACAATTCTATATGTATTATTTATAAGAACTAAAGATTGGAAACACCATAAATTTATCTGTCAAAAAAGGACTGGTTAAATAAATTATGGTACATTCACACAGCAAAATGCTACATGTTCTTAAAAAAGTATGAGTTGAAATGAAACACTTTCCAAAATGTATTAAGTGATTTAAGTGAAATACATAACTTTCCCCCCCCTTTCTTGTATATGCACTGAATTTCTCTGGAAGGAGTCATACGAACAAGTAACTGGGGCTGCTTCTAGAAAGGACCACTAAGGGACCAGGGAACAGAGGAGGAAGAAAGAGTTGTATTTCACTACACAGGAGTTCAAAATTATAACACATCTATGCATTGCTAATTCTTAGACTTAATTTTTTAAAAGTACATATTGCCATATGCACAGTATCTGTGACTTTAATTGATGAAAATCATGTATTTTATATCATATTACAGTTGTCTCAGCTGTCTGAAAATTGTGAAGTTCAACATCATTAGAAATTATAGTTAAATTTTTAAATTTAATTTTTAACTTTTTTATGGTTTAATTTTTATAATTATAGAAATTATAGAATTACAGTAAATCAGACACTAGAGCTTGTTATTTATTTGTGAATAATTATAGAAATTATAGAATTACAGTAAATCAGACACTAGAATTACAGTAAGTCAGACATTAGAGCATGTAACTATCATAAGTTGGATTTGTTAGCTATATTTTAATATAAATATTTCCTTTATAATGCTATGCCTTTTATTTTATTCATTTAGAAGTATTACAGACCTGAGAGAGGTCCATAAGCATGTCTAGCTTTCCAAAAGTGTCAATGGGACCAAAGAGTACGAAGCTCTGGAGAGATGCAGCATTTGCTGAAATAGGGGGAGCTAAGGTCTCATTCCTCCTCCTCAGAAAGCCCTAGAGAAGCTAAATAGCTACAGGAAAGCTAGGAACTAAAAGGACATAGGATGGGGAACAGGGTAGAGGGTGGCCAGCCATACAGCCATGGAGAGCTATTTTACCTTCTGTTCTTGCTTCTCTCCCATACTGCCCTAAAAAAGTCATTGCAGGACTGGTAGCCATTGGGAGATCAGCATCCACAAAAGAAGCCCGGGTGTCTGGACGTATCAAGGCATCAAAAAATTGCTGGAGTGTGGACAGATTGAGGGGAAGGGTATCCACTCCCCCACCCATCTTCTCCTCCTCCAAACCACCAGAATCAGTGGATTTACAATCTTAGGCCCATCCTTGGTCAGTTGTCACTCTGTGATGCCTAGAGTGCTTTGCCTTGGGCCCATTTCTCCTTGACTTTTCTCACCAGAAGGGGCACCAACCATGACCTGGCCTACACCCCCACGTGGTGCTAGTCAATGCTGCAAAAACCCCCAGGGGAACAAGCCCTCACACACCAAAATACCTAGACCTTTGAGGAACATGATAGAAAACAGACACATTGAGCATGTGAAGTGAATTTATGGGATCAATGGATCCCTAATTTAAAGTGAGCATAATATCCATAAGGAGATAAAGGAGGGTTTTATTAATTTTATAGAGGATACCATAGAGTTGAAATTCCAGTAGGTAGCAGAAGGCATGCCCACTGTCAAGGAAGACAAGTTGGTTAGTAATTTGCTGTAAGTCTATGATGAAACTAAAATATTAATAAAATTGCTAATGATTCTCACAAGGGCCTAGAGTAATGAAAACCAGTCAAAGAGTAACAACAAAACAGGCAGTGCGTATCAATCATGAAGGGCCTCCTGGAGTTGGGCTTTAAACCAAAGCTTTAAGAAAGGAAAGAATAAGGTTTGGTAAAGGGGAAAATTAAGGCATTCAAGGCAGACAGAAACATAGATGAAAACACAAAGGTGGGACTAAAAACAAAACAAAACAAAAACCTGGACCTGGAAAAAAGCAAGTAGTTTCATCTGGCTTGAGCTGATGAGGTATTAAGAAGAGTAAGGAAAAAAGAGAAAATTGATGTAGGTTATTGAATAAAAGACAAAGAAATTCAAATTTTACATGCTAGGCAAAAGGAAACCACCAGAGAGTTTTACGCAGGTAATTAAAAGATTTCCATTTTACTTCTTTGGTTTGGAGGAGGATAAATACACTTAAAATCACACTGTCAGACTTTCTTTTTAAATCTGCCCTCATTAATAACTTGACATCTTCTGTAATATTCAAGTCTTGAGGCATTACCAATTCTCCAGTGGAAGACCTGGTAGCAAACACAGGTGTTTCAAGATTTCCGTGATAATGTATTCGGATTTTTGTAACCCCTCTTAGTAAGTCTCAGTTTCTAGAAAAATTATCCTGAAAAAGAGTGTTCTTAGAATTTTTATATAATCATTGACATACTAAAATGTCATGGTCAAGATGTTAGCCTTAACTAGTATTAATGCATTTTTGACAAACTGAACATGAAAAAATATTCTTTGTCTGCCATTTGGGTTATTTTCTCTGCTTGCTAAATAATTTCAGGAATCTTTATTGTGAATTCTGAGGGTAAGATTAAAAGCATGGTTATGGTTGCTTTTTAAAAGGCACAGTTGTATCGTATCAATGAAAATTATGTATTTTATGATGTCTTCTAATCCCCACATGATAAAAGGGCCCAAATACTTATTCATTACTTTTCTGCATTCATTTCGTATCATAACCTATAGCCATGCAATTTTTAATCTGATATTTCTCAGATGTGGGTCCAAAAGTTTGTTATTTGTTTGCTTACTTACTTTCTAAACTGGGAATTTGATAAGAATTGGACGTTAAATAACTCAATATCATTCTCTTGGAATGGGTTTTGTTTTTAATTTATTTTATCAGATAGTCCAAATAAATAATTTAGATGTCAAGGAGTGTTGAAAGGTTTCCAACAAAAATACAGCAGTCTCTTGATGCCCCTGTCCCCAGCTCCTCACTCCTGTGCCCAGAGTACATTGTTTTCAGCTTGTTGTTATTGTCTCCTCTGGCATTTACATTAATATTTTAAAATAACATACACATATTTTTTTCTTTCGATTCTGTCTAAAAATCAGAGTCTCCGTTGACAAGATCAATGTCCTTCTAATTCTTGTTCTTTGTAATGTGACTTAACTTCAAGATCTTTTCTGTCCCTAATGTTTTGACATTTCACAATCATGTAGGTTTTTTTCATGCATTGTGCTGGCATTCATCTCTTCCAGTCTGAGGAAATATCTTGTATTTCTTTTTCACCATTTTCTCTTTTCTTCCCCCCACCCCACCCGCCACCCTAGAATTCTTATTCATCAGATACTGTCTATTTTTTTGTTGTTGTTCTGATGTCATCTCCTTTTCTTTTTGCTCAATTTCTTTTTCTACTTCCTTTAATGGTATGCGGTTCTTGTTTTATTTGTGCAATATTTCTCTTATCTCTCTGATGTTTTCTTTGAGATTTTTTCTTCTTGCATTTTCTTTTTCTCCTGATTTTTGTTTTTCCATTGTTGCTTATTTCATTCTCTTTCTTTTATGTTGGAGATTATCCTCAAATACCCAGTTGTCACTGGCTGTTCTTCTGTTTAAGAATGAGGCACTAGGAAATCACCTGGCATCTGCTTATGAAAAGATAAGTTTGTTTGCTGGTGGCTATAATGCAGGACAATGGAGAAAGCTACAGGCTTTTTACTTGTGGCCACTCCATGTCCTTATCAACATGTCTTTCCTCTGGATTTGTTGTTTTCTCCAAGGAAGGAGATTCTAATCTGCTTCAGAGATGAGGTGATGACAAGGAACGATAAATAACCTGCTGTTGTTCTGGAAACAGTGGGGAAAGAAACCAGGATGTTCCTATTCTCTTGGTAACACTGTTTTCAGTATGCTGCCTTCTTCCACCGTCTGCCCTCTGTGTCTGAGGTCCCCAATCTAGAATCTCTAGTTTGGTTAATCTAGAAAATAAACATCCAGCTTCCCACCTCAGGAGAATAAAGGAAACACTCTGACCCTGTAGAATAGAAGTGAACCTACCTACCTTTGTCTTGAGAATTGACCTCAAATTTCTAAGCCTTTTTCAGATTCTGCAAAGCTCATCTACTTATTTCTGGTTATCACTCTTCACACGCAAACACAGCCTTCCTCCCACCTGCTATGTCATTTATGATTTCTCCATGTTTTTCTATATTCATATGTCATTTGAATTAAACGTCTCCTAGTTTCATTAGTAATAGAATTTGTTTTTTGTTTCTTGTTCCTGTTATTGTTTGAGGATGACTTTAAAGCCAAGAGGTCAAAATATATCTTTGTCAGGCAACCTTGAAATAAAAATCTCCTGGGAAGTGATTGAAAAACGGATCATTTTTGTGATTGATGAGGACGCATAAGTTTTAAATCAGCATCGTCCAATAAAAACTTTGAGCTGATGAGAATATTCAATTCTAGCATTGTCTGATATGGTGACTGCTAGCCCCATGTGGATATTGAACACTGAAATGTGGGTAAGGAAGTGAATTTTTAATTTTAATTAGTTTTAATTAATTTAAAACTTTAATACCTAAATGTGGTTAGTGGTTACTCTATTGGACAGTGCAGTTGTAGATAGTAAATAAGTTGAGAAGCCAAACCAAGGCTCCAGGCCAGATAGATGGCCATTTCCAATCTGGCTATAGATTTAGTCTTTCCTCACTCATCAATAATTAATACAATTCCCAAAGTACTATACTCTACGCTTCTACAGTATTGTGAAGATTATTTTGTGCTGGAAGTTATACGTGTCAACTATCATATCTAAAGAGAATGTCAGGACTGCTCCAACTGCTCCCATGCAGTATCCACTTATTTTTAAGAGATTTCAGGAGAAAAACTACCAGAATTGATTGACCACAAATGCCCCCCACCCCACTAAATTTTGAATGAACTCTCTTACTGCATGAATGTGTTGGCTGTTAATTAAATTTTAGATAAGATTTGTTAAAAATAACTTATTAGTTTAAGAGTAATTACTATCAAGTCCTTTTTCATCAATTATTCAAGAATCTTTTGTCCTCAGAGGTTCCTCCACGTTCACTACCATAAGAATATTTAATTTACATGTGGAAGAAATATTGTTTGTTCTATATGTTCTGGCCAAGAAGCATATATCTAGAGCATTCTAGTTATTGGGATATAAAATTTTAAAACTCAAATGAACAGACTATTTCTGTGGGTTCTGATTCTCAAATCCGTGAGTAGTGTGTAAGTTTCAGAAAATCATAAGCCATTAGAGTCTGTTTCCAGTTTGCTGAGTAATGCATTATAGTTCCTGTCTCTGGAACTGAACTCCAAGGAAACATGTAAAAGTTGAAAACCACATTATTTTATTTCTATCAGGTTTCTCCATGAGATGATAAAGGGTGATCAGTGGTGAGAGAGCCACCCCAGAGGCTTGCTTCCCCGGGAAAACCCAGACTTGCAGTTTGTTGAGGAGTAAACTGGAATAATGTTAATCTGGGATTTCCATCAAATTGATAGTTCCACACTTGGAGGGACATGAAAAATTACTTTTTTATTTATAATAGTAATAACTGATCCTCTGACGAGATTATATCCAGGGAATATTAGCCACAGACACTGTTCTTCAGTAAAAACTTCTAGTTGTGGTTCAATTATATAGGATTGTTTTGCTACGAAGGTAAACAAAAATACCAGAAATCCTTTTTGTATCATCAGTGTCAATAATGTTTTGATATGAGTCTATATAATGTCTGTGTTAAAGATGAGAGGCTGAGTTTTTGTTAGTTTCTGCAGTTGAGAATTTTACTGAATATCCTAAAAGCTCTGTTATTTAATTATGAGGAATGATAATTGATTGGTGTAAAAAAAGGTTCATGTCTAAATCCCAACAAAATATGACCTAAGCCTGGGTCCCTGTGTAGTGTATGTGATGTGTAAATCAAACACACTTGTTAAACCCAAGCGCTCTCCATGTACTGAGGGATACTAATGACTTTAATAAGAGTGAAACATTGTGCTTAAAGCAAACTGATTAACCTTGACAACAGAAGTGTAAACAAGATTCTAATGAATATTAATTTTTCTTCTTTCCTGCATTAGCTGTAGCTGTTGACTGATTAGCTCTGACACCTACATGGTCAAATTAACAAGCACATTTGTAAGACATTTTCTATTGTTTATAATATCAACAATATTTCTGAACTTTGGTAGGTTGTTAATAGCAAGTTAATAGCATTTTTTAGAAATCTATCCGATTACCTTTAAAACAATCATATATACTAGCTCCCATACTGTAGGAGTTATATATTTTAGAATGGATGGATATAGCTCCTATAATTTATAATGGGATTTCAGAAGCTAAACCAAAATGTAGTCGTGATTCCATTACTAGACTTACACACGAGTAGGATTACTTATCAGCAGCATTGATGCAAGGTCGGGCATGATGTATCCAGAGCTACCATATTGAACTAAGTGCCACTTCCCATTGTGCCCTTGCCATCTGTATAATGACATCAAAGGAGACAAGGCAGGAGCAGATGGCACCAATGGCAAACAAGAGCAAAAGTCACACCCACAGCATGCTGCTGAGTAATGAAAGTGAGGTGACACACAGGCAGAGAGCAGAAGGAAATTAAGAAAGGGTCATGGTGGTGCTATGGACTGCTTAGCTCCCACCATCATGACAAGAGCAGCATGTCCCACCCACTCCTACCTCCTTCTTGTAGGAAATGCTCTTCTACCACTCCCAGTATGGGCTTCTAGCAAGGGCTGTCATGTTTTTACAGAATCCCAGTCTCTCACGCTAGTTGATTATTTCAGGAGGTCAGCACCTGACCCAATCTACACCCATTCTGCCCAGAATCTGAACTTAGTAAAAAGAAGTATCCCTTCTCCAATGGTGGTGAGAAACACAAGATGAAAATCTGACAGCTGTCAATAGTGATGTCTCCAGCTAAGAGGAAAAAAATAGTCTACAGTTAGAGAGAATGACAACCGTAACAGGAAGTGAGAGACAGGAGATATTTGAGGTTGGGTTTCAGAGAATAAAAATCTCTGAAACAGAAAAAAGTTGGAACTCAGATATAACTGCTTCTATCTCTCTTCACTTATGCAGATAAAGGTGTAAATTTGTAAAGGCCATGGTAGTGGGGCACCTGGGTGGCTAAGTCAGTTGAGCATCCGACTCTTGATTTCAAATGAGGCCATGATCTCAGGATCATGGGATAGAGCCCTGAATCAAGTTCCCCGCTCAGTGTGGAATCTGCTTGTCCTCCCTCTCCCTCTGCTCCTCCCCCTGCTCTCTCTCTCTCTTAAATACATACATACATAAAATCTAAATAAGTAAATAAAGGCCATGGTAGAAACATGTAAAGACTGTAGTATCCAACCTTGGCAGCAACAGTCAAGACTGGCAAGAGCAGTTCTAAGATCATTTGCTTCCCCCTTTCTATACCTATAAAAGACCTGGGGGGGGGCGCCTGGATGGCTCACTCAGTTAAGTGTCTGCCTTCTGCTCAGGTCATGATCCCAGGGTCCTGGGATTGAGTGCCCTGTTGGACTCCCTGCTCAGCAGGGAGTCTGCTTCCCCGCCTCCCTCTGCCCTTCCCCTGCTCATACTCTCTCTCCCGCTCACTCTCTCTCTCAACTAAATAAATAAAATCTTTAAAAAAAAAAATGAACCTGGGCTATTTTATAGTTATCTACTTTTTCCATAATAAGAGAAACCATTTAGCCTATTCCTAACAATTTCTGCCCCTCCCCAAATTTCACTCATTCAGAAAGTTTTATTTGGAATGCCTGAAGTGTTTCCTCCTCTTAATCCTTTTAAACCTAGCAGAATGTGTTCTTTGTTACATGTATAATTAGGTTATCTCTGTAGAGGGAATTGGAATGGGGGACAGAGACAGTAGGCAAGAGAGATGTTCAGCGAATCTATGTTGATTAAATTGCTTTATAGTACTGATGATACCATAATAATAGCAATGTGTTAATTCTTTTCTAAATACTTCGCATGGGGCAGCTGGGTGGCTCAGTTGTTAAGCGTCTGCCTTCAGCTCAGGGCGTGATCCCAGAGTCTTGGGATCGAGTCCCACCTCAGGCTCCTCAGCTGGGAGCCTGCTTCTTCCTCTCCCACTCCCCCTGCTTGTGTTCCCTCTCTCGCTGGCTGTCTCTCTCTCTGTCAAATAAATAAATAAAATCTTTTAAATAAATAAATAAATACTTTGCATATATTCATTTAATTCAGGCAACAACCCTAGAAGATAAGCACTAAAATTAAACTATTTTATAGATGACAGAACTGAAGCAAGGGCAGATAAACTTACTCAAGTTCACGTGACTAATAATTGGCAGAGTCCAGATGCTAATAAGTATTCTAGGGCTTGTATTTTTAGCCAATATACCCTCCTATGTCTAATAGGAAGGAAATGTTACTCATGTGTTGATTGTGTTACTAAAACTAAACAATACGAATTTAAACATTTTTTTCTTTTTCTTTTTTTTTAGGGAGAAAGAGAGTGTGATTGGGGAGAGGGGCAGAGGGAGATAGAGAAAATCTCAAGCAGGCTCCATGCCCAGAGCAGAGCCCAACACAGGGGTCCATCTCATGACCCTGAGATCATGACCTGAGCTGAAATCAAGAGTCGGATGCTTAACCGACTTGAGCCACCCAAGTGCCCCAAAAATTTGAAATATTTTTATAAGTTTGGAAAACTATACACCAAAATATTAACATGGAAATTAATGGAAATTAATTTTTAAACATTGGGAATAATTTTATTTTATTCATTTATTGTTTTATTGCTGTTATTATTTATTTTTTTCCAAATAGAAAAATACTTTACTTTCACAATAAAAAAAAATCACTAGTTTTCAAGCTCCCACAGTTCGAACTATCTTGAAGCCTACAGCAGCTCCCTTTTTAATTGGTGATTGAGTGGCTCTGTTTTATGGTAATTGGCTGCAAGAGTTAGATTTTTCAGAGATGCTGTACATGTGTTTTCCTCCTATCTGGCACAGCATCCTATTTGAGAAGGTGTATGTTGTACCAAGAAAACATGAGCCCGAGTATAATAATGTTGACTTGCAGCTAATATCTGAATAATACCAAAAGTGTGGGCATGAGAATTTTTTCAGAGTACGATGAATACAGTATAATATTTATCTGGGAACAGTCATGCCTAAGGAAGAGCACTATGAAATGGCAGCATGATACCATGAAAAGAACATGAAATTGGGATAGCAGGCTGGGATTTGGAGAGAAGTACTTTATCCCATTAGTAAAGGTTTTAATCCCAATTGTACCTTAAATGATGTGACCTGTGTAAGCCATTTAAGCTCTTTGGTCTTTATTTTCCTTGCAAATAGACACCAAATTTAAAATTTAAATATTCCATGATTACATGCTAATATAGTTGGTCATGTCTGTAGAACTCACTTTCATACTCTTAATTAAAAGTGAAATTTCCTAATCATTCAAAAACTGAACTTTCCCATCTTTTGGACAGATGTATAACATTCCCTCAGGGAAACAGGCTGCTATGGCTATTTGAATGTTTCCCTCTATCTAAATACAAGTCAAATATAGATATCTGAAAAGGCAGGGCAGGCTGGTGAGAGTAACCCAGGAGACATGAGAGTTGCTGTCTTGGTATCAACAGCACAATGGATGTCAGCTTTCAGCTCACACAGTGAAAGCAGCTTTTAATATTGATAGCTTCAAGTCAATGCTTTCTGACATGGATTCTAGCAGAAAAGAAAACAGACAAGTATAAAGATTTATTTCTGCCTAGAGATAGATCATTTGGGAATGAGATGGCCTATATCTAAAAAGTTTATTTATTCCTCTAAACAGAACACAAGTAAAAGGAATCTGTTCTCAAAACTTGTGGGAAGTACAGATGGGCACAAGGGAACTTTTGGGTGTGCTGGAAATGTTCTCTATTTCTTGATTGTGGTGGTGATAACATGGGTATATACGTTTGTCAAGACATCAAATCATACAAATTAAATTGGATACATTTTATTGTATGCGAATTATACCTCACGGAGTTAAATTTAAAAAACCAAAAAACCCACGGGGATATATTGTCTATCCACATACTCAAAAGGATTCCTTCTCACTTCTTGAGCTAAAGAAGTCCAAAATACTCACTCTAAAATAGGCTTACCTTTTGGGGCACCTGGGTAACTCAATCGGATGAGTGTCCAACTCTTGATCTCAGCTCAGGTCTTGATCTCAGGTTCATGAGTTCAAGCCCCCCATTGGGCTCCATTTTATACATAAAATATATATGCTTACCTTTCAACTCAGAAATCCCACCTAGATAAATCATCATTGTAGGGAAATACTACAAAAATTATTTTGATGACTTTTATATATATATATATATATATATATGTATGTATATGTATAACTTTATTATATATATCAATTATATATTACAAATTTAATTATACACCTTAGTGTGATATATCATAAAGGCAAAAAAAACCTACAGGGAAATCAAGCTATGTTTATTTTTTTGTTTTTTTTTTAAGCTATGTTTAGTAGTCATATTGTTAATGTTAATAGTGGTATGGTTATTTTGAAATTGTATATTGTTAGGATCAAACAAAGAAAAATTATATTTTCATTAGAAACTAAGATTTATAGCACATGAAAAAAGGAGTTACAACTATAAAATCAAATAAAAATTATAAGTTTATGTTGGAAATACTAATATGAACTCATAATTTATTTTTTTCTTGAAAAAAATTTCTTAGTTCTGTCTTTTCATAAGGCCTAGAAACAACACCCAGCCCTGTGGCAATAAACACCCTTAGTGCCCAGGTTGTGGTTTCCAAATACTATTTCTCACTAAAAAGATACAGGGCATATTAGAAAAGTAGCTGATTCCAGAAATACAAAATCACCCTCTTGTCATGCGAGAAAGCAAGGAAGCTATCAAGGATACTGAAGAAAAGTTGAAAGAAGAGAAGAGAAGGAAAATAGAGAAGGCAACTTGAAGGGTTTTCTTTTGGGCAAAGATGAAATAATTTGATTTCAAAAAATATTATTTCAGTGTATTGAAATACATCAATTTTTTTAAATCCATAAGTTTCCTAATAATAGGCAAGATATTTTAAAAAATCAAGCATGTCTCCTATTTTTCCTTTATAAACTTTTGCTTTAAAATAACTCATGGAGAACTTTGTAATAATTGGACAAGGTTGGCATCACATGAACCCATTTCTCTTTCAACATCACCAAAAAGGTAGACAACCAAACATTAAATGCCTCCTAATTTAACACAATAGAACCCAAGACCACCCATAAATATTCTTGCAAAAAAAGATAAAGCCAAATCCGATCAAGCCTCTAGGTCTAATTATCAGTTTGTTAAAAAGCCAGGTCTAGACCAACGTGTAACTCATGACTAATCAGTAAATCCAGAAAGTGGGAAATTCGACATGACAAATGACCAGGATTCTTTAATACATAAATAGCAAGCAGAAAAAAAAAAGTGAAAGAATCTATAAATAAATGAGATATAAGAGATAAATCAACCTACTCCACTTGTGTCTCTTGTTCGTACTTCATTTGAACAACAACAAAGAAAAACCACTATCAAATAAAAATCATAAGACAACTGGAGAAATTTAAACCATGACTATATATTTAATGATATTGAAAAGTTGTTATTTTCATTTTAGGCATTATAATGATACTACGTATTTGCTTTAAAAAAGGTTATCTTTTTAAGAAACATTCTGAAGTATGTATAAGCGAAATAAAAGGATGCCTGAGATTTGGTCTAAAATAATCCAGGTTGTGGGTGATGGGTAAAAAGGAGGTGGGGTTAAAAATGAAACAAATTAGGCCAGCGATGATCATTATAGAAACTGAATGATAGGTTCATGGAGTTTATCGTATTGGCTTCTGTGTTTGAAATTTTCCATAACAAAAAGTACTAGCTCTCCTGATTCCTAATGTTGTTTTTGGATTCTTTGTTCTGGATGTTTGTAATTAAACTGTGGGCTGAGGCTTTTTTACCATTGAATCAAGGGAAGCTATGGGAGTGGGGTGGTAGTTGGGAAGCCACTGGTATATTAAACCTAAAAATCTAACAGCTTCCAAGTAATAATATATTACTATGTTATTACACGTGTCCTCACTTTTGTTTGACTTCAAATGAAGCTGCATTTCTTCAATTTGCTTCCACAGGATAATAGTGTGCGATGAATGTCAAACATAATTAAAACACAGCAGAGCAAAGGAGAGACATTGTCAGCAGCCAGTGAACACGGTGCTGTTCTTCATCCGGTAAAACACTGTGTCACAGGAGCTGAACAGATGCTGCTTTTAACTCAAAGGAGTTTATGGAGGAGAGAAGCAAATTCACAAGACAGCATAACCCTGTTCGTCTCCCAGCCCTGTATTACCTGCGCGAGTCATAGAGTTTCTTACCTGTTTTCCCTGTGTCCAGAACTTCCCTCTCTAACTCTTCTAATTTGCCTAAAACTTGCCTGGTGCAAACCCTACTCTTGGCCACTCAGGTCTCACCCAGTCTGTTCAAGTCAATCCAATTCCTTATTCCAGCGTTCAAAGCCTCCCACGATCTAGCTCTAACCTTTGTATCCCACCCTAGCTCCAGCTACTTTCTTTCCCTCATTCCAAGCCCCAGGCAAATGAGTTACTGTTTCCTTCATACAACCACACTCCTCAATTAGAGGTGCCGCCTAGTTAAAGCTATTACTTCCATCCTTTGCTTCCCCCCTCCCACCCCCCAGTTAATCTGAAAGATCATTAAAATACATTTCAAAACAACAGCAACAAAAAACCCTTCCAATCCTTTGATTGTTGCTCCAATCTCAATGTCTGTCTTTAGCCTTTCAAAGCCTTGTGGATACATATTCAACTTTCCTCAAATTCCAAAGCCCTTTCGCAGTCTCCTTCCACTAACATCAGTTTCCTCAAATCCTTTACCCCTTCGAATTCCTTCTCTCTAGCCAAGCTCCTGTTTCATCATGTACTTACCGGGTCCACATATTCTTCACCTTTTGTGATAATTATTTGTCAAATATGTGTCTCCCCAGGTAAACCATAAATTCTGTACAGCAGGGACAACATTTGTCTTTTTCACATTGTAATCCCAGGGCCTGGAGCAAAGAGATAAAACTAACATTTTCAGTGAAAAAATAAATGCAGTAAATCTCTCATACCTTCATTTTATGTAATATCAGTTAGCCAATATGAGTTATCCAATATTAATTTTGAATTTTCTCACATTAGTGCATTCTCCACTCGTCAGGAATCATCTCTTTCCTTTTTTCATTAGGAAACATGTCTTAAATCCAAAGTTTCCTTACACAATTTTTTTTTTCAAACAGAGTGTGCATGAACTCTAACAATCCTAAAATAACCCAACAGAGTATATATCTGCTTTTCTTTGGATATTCATATCAAGACTCCAAAACAGGAAAATTGTAAAACCAATAAATGTCAGGGGAAAAATGAAATCTAATCATAGAAAATGATATATGCCTAAATTAGGGATTGGCAAACTGCAGCGCATGGGCCAAGTCTAACCTACAGACCGTTTTCGTCAAGTCTTACTGGAATGCAGCCACACCCATTCTCTTACAAATTCTTCATGGCTGCTTTTGCACCACGAGGACAGAGCCAAGGAACCGTGACACACTGTGTGGTCCACTCAGCCTAAAATATCTACCATCTGTTCCTTCCTAGAAAAAAAGTTTGATGACCCCTGGTACGAAAAATTGTTTTTTAGAGGATTTGTGAGTGGGACCCCACTGGGACGACAGACATCTCCAGGGAACACAGCTGGAGCTATAAAGGGAACACTTTGCAATGTGTAGTGAACCTCGAGATAAGAAGGTAAAAAACAAAACAAAACAAAACAAAACAAAAAACAAAACCAAAAACCCACTAAGGTGTAGTGTCACAAGGTAGAGAGGCATGCCTAAAGGAAAATGATTGATTACTAGAAAACAGCAATCACAACAGGGATGCTCTGTTTGCAGTTTGAGTGACCTCACAAGGCATGTATCCAAAGGAAATGATTCCAAACTCAGGTGTGCTGTGCCTGAATTAATTATCCGAGTTTGGTTGTGGTGTTATCTAGTGGTTGTGTGGTGATCTGGTGGTTGATGCTGGGAGCCACAGTGGAAGTACGAGACCTGGGGATGTTAGAAAGTGATGAGTAGAGAATGAAAAGCATGGCAGGGACACACAGCTGGGTGCCCTTGGGCAAATTAGTTCATCCACAACTTTGGGCCTCCATTACCCCACATGTCAGGTGGGGAATGTTAAAATGTAAAAGCTTAAATAAGAAAATGTACGTGCAAATGTTGGCATAAGCAAATAAACCCATCTTTGATCAGGCTGAATGGAACACTGTAATCTCTTATGAAGGATTTTGTCATACTCATGGATATTGGCAGAATAAGCTATCCATAAATAATGGTGATTATTGTCACATTATAAGTACATTTAAATGGTCGTCTGGGTTGCTTTTCCTCAACTAGCCATAGGGGCAAAATACAGCATTTTTCTTATGTGTGGCAGGTGGTTACCCAGAGTTATCTCAGAGGTGACATGGCTTTTTTTTTTTAATCTCATACTAATTTTCATGATAGCTTTTCTGTAAGCTGCTCTGGTATGATCTGATGCCACTTTTCTTTGTACTGCTTCTCAATGACTTAGAGTTCCTATCAGATTCCCTCCTGATCCCCAAAGTCACATGAGAAAATATTGGTCCCATGGGATTAAAACAAGCAGATGGCATTACCTGCTCCGTAGTCTTTCTTCTCTTCTTTTAAGATCATTCCTGATTTGGTCTCTTTGACCAAGGTCTTCCCTAGAAGACCAAGGAATTGTGCTTATATGGCATTTTTCCTTGCCCTTCTATAGGGAGCCTGCTTTCATTTGTTCATTGAGGGCCTACTATGCGCCAGATATTCTTCTAGGCTTCATAGGCACAGCAGTGAACATTAGTACTTCTTAAGGTAATACTAGATGCTGTAATGAATAAAACTCCAAGTTCCATTGGTTTAAAACTATGAATGTGGATTTCTGGCTTCTGTAAAGTTCAATATGTGGGAAGAGGGAGGGGACACTCTGCTTTACCTAGTGATGCAGGAACCTGGGTGGTGGAATCTGCTGTCTTCTATACATGGCTCCAGTAAAGGTACTGAGTTAGCAGTTGAGGCATAAGAGCATGGACAGTGCTCCAGGGATTTCATGGGTCTGGACAAGAAGGGGTATACTCACTTCTGTCCACATTCCATTGGCTAACTCAGTCATATGACCCCACCCAGATACAGGGATATGAGCAATGGTGTCTATAACTAGAAATCCCTTGGTTGCAACAATTCCGTGCTATGAAAGCATAAAATTTAGCCAGAGAGCTGACCATTCTGCCACACTTCCTTATAAAGGAGAGAAACCAGGAATAATTATGTGCATAAATATTTGAGTAAGATCCGAGTTCTGAAAAAGCAAGCTTGTCCAAGGGGACTTGTAATTTCACATTTTCTGTCATAAAAGGGCCCACCGGGGAATTTCATTAAGATGCGTCGAACCGTCTGAACATAACCCATAAATGCTTTCACACCAAAAGTAGAAAAGGGCAGATATGCGCAGAACAGAGGTTAGTATAGGGTAGTTTTTTTTCTTGTTCATTTGGTTGACTTTTTAGAGTAACTTTATTTTACCACTTTTATTAGATCATTCAGTTGTTTCCTCAAACTTTTCCTTCTTGAATTTGCTACTATAATCTTAAAGGAGGAATAAATAAATAAATAAATAAATAAGCAAATAATCTGTGTTGGAAACTCGCTTGATGAACATCTGTCATGGTGTTTAATTATACGTTAACAGCAGCCATAAAAAAATGCATTAATAACTTTTGCAGTCTTGAACTGATCATCATTAAATTGTGTGGATCACGAAGTTTTTGCCAGGGAAAAAAACCTAGAAGTTTCCAACTATCACAGGAACTCTGGGTCCTAATTAAGCAATCAGATTCGACAAAGTGTGTATTAATGTAAGATCACATACCTCGGGGGCATTGAAAAGCTGAAGTCTGTTCCTTGAAAGTCAATTACAATTTGTAATGTCACAGTATCACTTAAAATGTCCTAAATTGTATCTGAAAGTATCTCCAGAATCAAGGAGAGGGAGAAAATTTTAATCCATCCACTGTGGGTCACTCAGTCTGAAAGGCATTTACTTCTCGGTGCAGACATAACGATATCGTGTTATAGTTCGGTCTGTTTTTACCTAAAATTACAAATGGTAATTATTTCTTGGATGTTCCCTCTTATATCATATTACATAGGTTATGTTAGTTGTCGGCTACAATGATGAAAGACACAAAGATAGCATATTTAGAAAAGAACACTGCATTTAATGGTGTCTCAGCAGGAGCAATAGTGTTCCTTGAAGGTCTTTTGGAAATTTGTGGGAGCATGTTTGGTTGTCCCAATTATTGGAAGGCATTACTGGAACTTAGTGATATGCAGGAAAGTCCCATGTAATGAGGAACTGTCCAACAGTGGGCACAGGTTAGTATCATGCCAGATCTTCATGAAGATAAACTACCTTTGTTATCTGACCCCAGAACCTAACTATTTTATGTATTAACATATATTTTGCACAATTTTTAGGCTCACTGATGTTTCTAGAAATGTACCCACCATGTGAATCCATGGAAGATTGTCCTTTCTTTTGCTCATAATTTGACAAAGAGATATTAACCATTTTAAAAAATCGTGTTCCTGGGGAGCCTGGTTGACTCAGTCGTTAAGCGTTTGGCTCAGGTCATGATCCCAGCATCCCGGGATCGAGCCCGCATGGCCCCGCTTCTCCCTTCCCCACTCCCCCTGCTTGTGTTCCCTCTCTCGCTGTCTCTATCTCTCTGTCAATTAAATAAATAAATAAAAATAAAAATAATAAAAAATCATGCTCCTAATTGCAGTCCTGGTTCAGGTATTTGAACTGCCAGTTTTAGACAGTCAGTGTTTTAGCTCTCCCATTTGTGTGGATTCTAATTTTAAGTAAACATGTGAATACTTTTTATCTTTCCTTGTATAGTCATGCCTGAACTTTCATAACTGTCCTATTATAAACTACTTCCCTTTTATCTCTCTTTTATTTCTAGGTAGGGGTTTGTTTAAATCTCTGAATATCAGGAGACTCACAAAATCTTTGCAGCATTGAGTTTAGGGCAGTATCGGTTTCCAGGATTGCAATGAGATCATAATTATAATGATGGCTACCATTTATTGATGTTTACCATACACCAGACAGTGTCTAATCACTTTGCAAATATCTTCTCATTTGATTCTCACGATTAACCTCTCAGATGGATACTATTTTTGTCTCTATTTTACAAGTGAGACAAGTGAGCATAGAGTGGTTAAGCGATTTGGCCAATACAGTTAACAAATAATAGAGCATCATTTGAACCCAAGTCTGTCTGACCTCAAAGCCAGGGTGCTTGATTGACCAGTCAATCTAGAAAATTCTAGATTATTCTAGATACTCATTCTAAATAATTCTAGAAAATTCTGGATTGCCCGACAATCTAGAAAAGATTGCTGCATTGTCCGGGTGAACAACCAAAAGCAGGTAATAGCTGTATGTCTGACCCATCACTGCTTCCAATACAGCAAACCACTCTCTTAATTTCAGGAGATGAGAGAAGCTACTTAAAACAGTGCTTTCCAAACTTTAATGTGCGTGCTCACCTAAGGATCTTATGAAAATGCAGATTCCTATTCAATAAATTGCTGCTGGCCTACAGGCCACTTTTTATGAAACAAAGACCCAACAACAAATTTCAAATATCAATGCATCCTAGCTATAGAAAATTAATTTTCATATAATTGAAACAGTAGAAAAATGCAAGTAGTAAAAAATATGCAACATTTTCAATGTCTCCATAAATGAAAATCTGCATTACTAACTATCATATAAAAGGAAAACATAAGAAAATACTAGAACAACAAAAGCGATTAGTGAATATAACACAGAACTGGTATGCACAACTAGGAATATCACCAAAACTCCAAAATATAATGAGCCCCAGGAATGAGTACATATTTAACATGGAAAATTCTAAGTAATCAAATATTAAATTTACATGATGTATAACAGCATGCGTATTGAAATTCTATAATATATCAACTGATGAAATATAAAGATATTAAACAATATTTATTGGAAGAAATCATATGAAAACAAAGAATTAGCCGTATTTTTACTCCCAGTATACTAGCTAAAACATTTATATTTTAATCTAAAGCTAGTTAGAATGTGGAAAAATATGTACATTGGTATATTTCTGGTTGCAAAAAAAAAACCAAAGGTGATTATTTTATAGGATAATCTGGCAACTTTTATTAAAAATCATGAAAATGTTCATACTCTATGACCAAACCCCCTCTTATGCTAGGCTCTTCAGAGTACCAAAGGATTTACCCTGAAAAAACAATACAACAAAGAAAAAGATTTAGAGCTTTTCTTGTCTAGAGTTCGATTCAGTTTAGCAAATGTTTATGGGAGCCTACTGTGGCCCATGATGAGACAGTGTGGTAGGTGCCTAGGGAGCCTTGGGGAGTGAAAAGGGTAAAGATCTATCTATGGCCACCAGGAGAATCAGATAATAAATAGTGAATACAATAAGGATATTTTATAGTATGAGAGAGTGTTATTGCTGCTATAGAAAAAGAAAATACAGAGGAGGGCAACAAGGACCAGCGTTTAGGATGAGAGAATAAGCAGGAATCATGTTGGGTTGTTTTACTGAGTACAGCGTGGAGCCATCGTTGGGTCTTGAGTAAAGGAAGAACAATAGTCATAATATGGAGAAAATAAAGACAGCCTCTCATGTTCAACAGCAGGAGAAGAGTTTAAGACTTTGAAGTTAATAAACCCTATGGAAGAATATAAAAATATAAAATATAAAAAATCATGAAACATGGAAAAGATAAAGCAAAATTGATTCTAATTTTTATCATCATATTAAAGTGAGAGATGATTAGTGTGAAAAAAAAAAGGAAGTACACTTTCACATATATACAATGTGTGTATTTACCTGACCAAGTGGCAAAAGAAAAAAAAGGGGGAGGAAGGAAGAAAATCTTTAAATCAACCAAGTCTTCCGTCTAGTACGACACTACATATATGTGACAGCGTGATCTCAAGGTCACCATGACATGCATTCCTATATTCTTCTTTACATAGACTACATGTAGATACATTCAGGTCAAATACACAACAAAATTAAATCCTTCTTAAGGTCATAGGAGTTCCTTTCACCTTGGACCTCTTTTTTGTCACCCTTCCTTAAATTTTATAGAGGTAGTTAATTTAAGGTCCTTCTAACTCTAATGATTCTTTGGTATTTTTGTAATTAATTTAACC
The DNA here is from genome assembly GCF_002007445.2 of Ailuropoda melanoleuca. Taxonomy (NCBI): domain Eukaryota; kingdom Metazoa; phylum Chordata; class Mammalia; order Carnivora; family Ursidae; genus Ailuropoda; species Ailuropoda melanoleuca. Next base: position 29,020,996 of record NC_048223.1, read on the forward strand.
TCAAACTTCTGGCCTTTATTGTTTTAGCGCCCAGGGCAAGGCTCAGACATATCAGGAAAGACAGAAAGAAGAGCTACATAGAATTAACAAACTTCAAATATATCTGCTTATTCTCCTATTTTAAAAATAAAAACGCAACAGAAGCCTCCAAGGTCAAAATCTCCTGTACTCGGCCCTTCTCCATGAATAACTTCCTCATATACTCACGCAAAGCCTTTGACCCCTAAGAAGCCAGCAGCATTGATAATTATGTCTCAAAAACAACTCTTTCTATGGTATCCACTCTATAATGGATTCAGAGACATGAATAAAACATCTTAATTCTCAAGTATTTCTTTTTAAATTAATTTTTGAAAGAAAAATATCTTGTAAAGAAAGGAGATTTTTTTTTTTGAGGCTCTTGCATAGAAGGATGTAGTTTTCATGGCCTAGCTTGTTAAAAATGTTCTAGTACCCATCTGATGCACACTTATTTATGGATTTTAGACTAAAAGCTCTTTTTTGCCAGTTTTCTTCACGAGCACTTATCTCGACATCCTCATTAGGTGATTTTTCTCTTTTCTTTTTTGTTGAGGCCTAGCCATGCCCTTGGTACTCTCTTTTGTTCCATGCTGCAAAAGGAATGGTTTTAAAGGCTCCCTCTCCACCAGTCCCACCTTTTTTTTTTCTTTGTAATTAGCCTTATTTGAGGACCAGGGAAGCAAAAGACTGGAAAGAAATACAAAAACTGTTGAACAAAAGATATGATGTTCTTTACCCCAACCATATGCTGTATAGCTCGTGTACAACCTGGGTCAGATGACTCGCATATATGCCTTTAAAATGAAAAGAGAAAGAAAAAAGAAAGAAAAAGAAAAAAGCACTGACTTACACAGCAGCTGCATTGGGATAAACAGGCTGGGAGTAAATGTCACAGTGAAAGGAGAATAATACATTTTACCTTCATTGCAAAATAATTCACTTTAAAACCAAAGAACACGGTGGAGCTCCTTAGCTGATAACAATGCTTGCAGAAATCCATTTGAAATATCTTAATATTAATTTTGCTTTAATTGGCATGAGAGAAACACTCCTTTTCTTCAAACTCAAAGCATGCTTTGTCACTTGGGCCACACATTAGTGGAATTGTCCAGCTAGATCCTTTGGTTTTGGTGGACTGATGATGATTAATGAAATAATTTTTTTCTGCCTGCTCTTTCCCTTAATTTATTAGTTAAAAATCCTATGTCTAAGTAGAGGGCCAAAGGATTTATGCCAGCCTTATCTCTAGAAGTAAACCTCTAGCTTTCCAAAGATTAAAATTCATAAATACCAACTGGCTATTGGGCCTGGAATAGTGTTACTCCTCAAAAAGAAAAACAAAACGTTTTCGGTACCAATAAAATTCCATGAGAATGACCATCCAGGACAGCTCTAATGGGACAAATGCTGCAAAAAATGAAGATTGAGGGTGGTCAAGAACCCATCTGTCTTCCTCCCCACTCTACCCCATACAGTAAATATTTTAAGGTTATTGGATTGTAGGCTTTGTTTGTTGTTTGTTTGTTTATATTCCATTTTGGTTGGGCTAGTATTAATCCCAACAGGAAACATAGAGCATACTCTAACTGGCTGATTTAAAGAGAGTTCAGTAAGTGGACTGTATATAAAAGTGTGAAAGGGTTTTAGAAAAACCAACATGGTGCAGCATTGGTAACCATTACCACCCCTCAGGCTGAAGTGGCAAAAAGAAGAAATCATTACCAAAATCTAGAGAACTAGCTATATGAAATGAACTATGGCTTTTTTTTTTTAAGATTTTATTTATTTATTTGACAGAGACAGCCAGCAAGAGAGGGAATACAAGCAGGAGGAGTGGGAGAGGAAGAAGCAGGCTCCTAGCTGAGGAGCCTGATGTGGGGCTCAATCCCAGAATGCTGGGATCACACCCTGAGCCGAAGGCAGACGCTTAACGACTGTGCCACCCAGGCACCCCTGAACTATGGCTTTTTGAAGAGACTTGTAGCCAACCCACAATGACCTGGCAATGCAGAAGTTAGAGGAACAAACACCCAACCCTTCTCACTTCCTGCCTTCTGATTTTCTGCAGATGCCTCCCATTAGCTAAACCCCACTAAAAACCAAAGGTCAAGGGAAGCTGGTGATGCCATACTACAGATCAGCCTCCCCAGACACAGAGCAGGTGAACGGGGAATCTGGAGGGGCAAATAGAAGCTATCCATTTTTTTTTAAAGTTCCAGGTAAGTACCTCTTTCTCTCCCTACTTTTCACTATAGACAGGTGTCTATTCCCCTTAAGTTTTCTTCGCCTTTATGTAAAATCCGTTTAATGAAACTCTTTCAGGAAACAATTCTGAACAGCAAAGCTAGTCTTCTTAACTATGTTAATAGATCTCAAAGAGCTCAAAATACCTTAAAAAATGTTAATGCCCCCCTCTTCACCCACTACTGGGTAGAAAGTAATTAATGATATGGTCATTTCATTCAACAAATATTTATGAATACTTACCAAATACATGCCAACGCACCATCTAAGAACATGGAGTGCCCAAAGGTAAATCAAAAAAGGATCCCATCACTAGCTTATATCTCTGGATTCCTTTCATTCCTTTCTGATTTCTTCTATTGTGCGTACTCAGCCACAAGATGGTGCACATGGCCCAAGCCTACCAATCAACGTGTTCCTTTCTTCTGGCTAATGTGATGGGTTCGGATGGATAAATTATCTAAGACAGATAAGAGTCTTCTTTGGGACTTTTCTGCCATATTTATCAAGAAAGAAGTGCCCTTTCAAAATGAATTGTTCCGTAAAAAGGGTGTGAAAAATGTCTGTAAGAAGGATGAGGTCAAATTGAGATGAGCAGAGCTGAGAGGAAGAGAAAGAGACTGAGCCTCTGGATCCATCCATGCCTGAAGCCTGTCAGATTTCTCAGTGTTCTGAGAATTTATCTTACTAAAAAGAAATTATCTTGTTTTACTTAAGCTGTGACTTTATCCTTTATAAGGAGATAAATCTTGACTAATGCCTTATCCTCAAGAACGTTATATGTAATAGGGAAGATAGGTATGTAAGTAAAACACAAAATACGAAGTTTACAAATGGCATTTTAAAAAGATGAAGAGCTTAGGGAGGTTAAGTTTATTTATAGAAGTAATTATCTGAAAAATCAATGAAATGAAAATGCCACTTGAACTGGGCCCTAAGTCACAGAAAAAATGTGAATGTGCCTCTCTCTGAGGGTGGGGGCACAGAGGTGGCAGACGTGTGGTATTTTTGTATTTGCATTTCACAAAGAAAGAGAGGTGAAAAAAAATGGAAAACATGTTACAATTTATTCCTAGTGAGGGCACAAACATTAAAAAAAAAAATGTATGTGACTCCAAGATCGTAGAGTAAATTACTTAAGAGCACTTCACTTTTTATAGTAGGACTATGAATCATTTGGATTGTGTTTTTTTTTTTCCCCATGTTTCTAGTCTTCAAACTGCATTTTGGTACTAAGGAGAAAATAGATTTTTTTAAACAATAAAGAGAAAATGCCAAAATCAATTATAAAGTGAGAGGAGAGTCAGAGTTAATGTTGAGTTTTTAAACATGTTAATACGCAAGTCCATTTAGTTTTGAATTGTTCTAAGACTAAAGATGCATTTATTGGTCAACAGCTCTTCAAAGTATGCCCACAAATTCAAGGGTAGAATTAGAGGAGGCCCCTGCAAGTCCAGGCTTCAAACCACTTACTGTTTTTACAGGTTGCCCAAGATCAATATCTGTGTCAGGACACTGGTTATAACACTTTTCTGTTGCTCTAGGAAACCCAATTTTAGTACACCATTTTACCAGAGAGCGTCAAAAAAACCGAGCAATGTAGTTATATGAACCTAATAAAACCATCAAAACTGAAAAAAATCAAGCAAATTATATAAGGGGTGGAGCTACATCGGAGCCTAGGAAGAGTCTGAGCATTTCCTTCACATGAGGGACAAATGGATTTTATTTGTTTAAAACTGAACACCGCTAACTGTGAACGTGCTCGCCTCCATCCATTTGAACTAACAAAGTAAAATCAAAAAGGTTTACAAAATTAGTTAACGTATTATAAAGACTATACCCAGTTTAGACTCAGGAGAAGTGACAATCTTCTGTCATTCCTGGAAAATATAGAAAAGCCCTCCACTCCCTCTCAGATGTTTCAGATGCCATTATTTTACAATTATTCTGAACAATTATTCTGAGTTTGGGTAACAAATTCTTGGCATCCTTCCTCCCCAACCAGCTTTAATCTTCTCAACGGATTTTTTTCCTTCTAGTTCTATGTGGTATTCATTAACTTTTGCATTGCTGGAGGTATGGGAAGGAAGGCAGACAAGGAATTGGGATCATCATATAGCATTTAAGACAATTTTATGTGGCATCCAAAAATGCTTTCTCAGGTTAATTTTTCTATTTACTGTTGACTTCAGATATTAATTGCTCTGTTTTACAGCATCTTCTTGTGGTTCTAAATGAAATATAATGTCCTTTTTACAAAATTCTAAGTGTGCCCTAGTGAATTAGATAGGTATGTACAACCTGACTCTTCAGCAAATAGAATTTCTCATTTCAAATTTTGGAGTGGGCTGAACAGTTTGTCAACTTCACTATGCTATTAAGAAAAACTCAGGATGGTTTCAAGAACCTTGTTATTGTAAATAGAAAAAAAAATAGTGTCCAGAAACAAACCCAGGTTACATTCAGGAAACTAATATCATTTTATTTTGTATTTTTATTTTTTCACATTTTTCTTCACATTTAAAAATTTTTAATTCCAATATAACCAACATACAGTGTTTTGTACAATTCAGCGATTCAATAATTCTGTACATTTCTCAGTGTTCATTGTGATAAGTGTACTCTTAATCTCCTTCACCTATTTCACTCATCCTCCCCACCTCCTTCTGGCTAATATCAGTTTGTTCTCTATAATTAAGAGTCCATTTTTTGGTTTGTCTCTTTTATCTTTGTTCATTTGTTTTGTAACTTAAATTCCATATACGAGTGAAATCATGTGGATATAGTATTTGTTTTGACTGACTTATTTCACTTAGCATTATACCCTCGAGACCCATCCATGTTGTTGCAAATGGCAAGATTTCATTCTCTTTGATGACTAAGTAATATTCTATTATATATGTTATATAATATATGTATTATATGTATGTATACCACTTCTTTATCCATTCGTCTATCCTTGGACACTTGGGTTGCTTCCTTATTTGGGCTATTGTAAATAATGCTGCAATAAACATTGGGATGCCTATATCTTTCCAAATTAGTGTTTTCATATTCTTTGCCTAAATGCCCAGGAGTAGAATTACTGGATCATATGGTAATTCTATTTTTAATTTTGGGGGGAACTTCCATACTGTTTTTCAAAGTGGCTGCACCAGTTTGCATTCCCACCAACAGTGCATGAGGGCTCCTTTTTCTCCACATCCTCACCAACACTTGTTGTTTCTTGTGTTTTTGATTTAGCCACTCTGACAGGTATGAGGTGATATCTCATTGTGCTTTTGATTTGCATTTGCCTCATGATTAGTGATGATAAGCATCTTTTCATGTATCAGTTGGTTGTCTGTAGGTCTCCTTTTAAAGAAATATCTGTTCATGTCTACCACCCATTTCTAATTGGGAATTTGGTTTTTTGGTGTTGACTTGTATAACTTTGTATATTTTGGATGCTCATTCTTTATTGGATATGTCATTTGCAAATATCTTCTCCCATTCAGTAGTTTATCTTTTAGTTTTGTTGGTTGTTTCCTTTGCTGTGCAGAAGCTTTTTATTTTGATGTAGTCCCAATAGCTTATTTTTACTTTTGTTTTCCTTGACTCAGGAGACGTATCTAGAAAAATGTTGCTCTGGCCAATGTAAGAGAAATTACCGCATGTGCTTTCTTCCAGGATTTTTATGGTTTCAGGTCTCACACTTTGGTCTTTCATACAGTTTGAGTTTATTTTTGTGTATGGTGAAAAAAAGTGGTCCTGTTTCATTCTTTTGCATGTTGTTGTCCACTTTTCCTAACATCATTTGTTGAAGAGACTCTCTTTTTCTCATTGCATATTCATGCTTCCTTTATCAAAGATTAATTGGCCATGGGGCGCCTGGGTGGCACAGCGGTTAAGTGTCTGCCTCCGGCTCAGGGCGTGATCCCAGCATTATGGGATCGAGCCCCACATCAGGCTCCTCCTGCTATGAGCCTGCTTCTTCCTCTCCCACTCCCCCTGCTTGTGTTCCCTCTCGCTGGCTGTCTCTATCTCTGTCAAATAAACAAATAAAATCTTTAAAAAAAAAAAAAAGATTAATTGGCCATATAATCCTGAGTTTATTTCTGGGCTCCCTATTCTGTTCTGTTGATCCTTATGTCTATTTTGTGTTTAATATTTTATTTAATTATTGAGAGAGAGAGATAGCAGTGTGAGTTGGGGGTGGTCAGAGGGAGAGGGAGAGCAAGAATCTTAAGTAGGCTCCATTCTCAGTGCAGAGCCTGACAAGGCGCTCAACCTCACGACTCTGAGATCATGACCTGAGCTGAAACCACCAACTAAATCACCCAATCACCCCTCCATGTGTCTATTTTTTGTGACAGTACCATACTGTTTTGATTACTACAGCTTTGTAGCATAACTTGGAATCTGGGATTGTGATATCTCTAGTTTTGTTTTTCTTTTTCAAGGTTGCTTTGGCTATTATGGTCTTTTGTGGTTCCATACCAATTTTAGGAATGTTTTATCTAGTTCTGTAAAAACTGCTGTTGGTATTATGATAGGAATTGCATTAAAGGTGTAGATTGCTGTGGGTAGAATGGACATTTTAACAATGTTTGTTCTCACAATCCATGAGCATGGAATATTTTCAGTTTGTGTCATCTTCAATTTCTTTCATCAATGTTTGTGGTTTTCAAAGTACAAGTCTTTCACCTACTTGGCTAAGTTTATCTCTAGGTGTTTTATTATTTTATTGTTTATTTATTTATCCCTAGGTATTTATTATTTATTTATTATTTTAGTATTTATTATTATAACTGGGACTGCTTTCTTAATGTCTTTCTGCTACTTCATTACTAGTGTATAGAAATGCAATGGATTTGTGTATATTGATTTCGTATCCTGCAAACTTACTGAATTCATTTATTGATTCGAGCAGTTTTTGGTGGAGTATTTACGGTTTTATCTATATATAGTAACATGTCATCTACAAATAGTGAAAGTTTTACTTCTTCCTTACTGATTTGGGTGCCTTTTATTTATTTTTCTTTTCTGATTGCTACAGGTAGGACTATGTATTATGTTGAATAAAAGTGCTGAGAGTGGACATCCTTGTCTTGTTCCTGATTTTAGGGGACAATTTCAGTTTTTCCCCAGTGAGTATGATGCTTGCTGTGGGTTTTTCATATATGGCCTTTATTATGTGGATGCAGAATCCCTCTAAACCTACTTTGTTGAGAGTTTTTATCATGATGGATGTTGTACTTTGTTAAATGCTTTTTCTCCGTCTATTGAAATGATCATATGGTTTTTATACGTTCTCTTGTTGAGGTGATGTATTCCATTGATTGATTTGTGAATGTTGAACCATTCTTGCATCCCAGGAATAAATCTCATTCAATCCTGGTGAATGATTTTTTAAAATATACTGTTGGATTTGGTACGCTACTATTTTGTTGAGCGTTTTTGCATCTGTGGTCATCAGATATAATGGCCTGTAGTTCTCTTTTTTAAGTAGTGTCTTTATCTGGTCCTTTTTGAGTCCTTTCTCTTTTTTTTATAAGTCTGGCTAAAGGTTTATCAATTTTGTTGATCTTTTCAAAAACATGGATGGATGGATTTCAAGAGTAAAATGCTAAGGAAATAAGCCAGTCAGAGAAAGAGAAATATCATATGATTTCACTCATATGTGGGATTTAAGATACAAAACAAATGAACAAAGAAAAAAGACCAAAAAAGCAGGCTCTTAGATCTAGAGAACAAACTGATGTTTACCAGAGGGAAGGTGGGTTTGGGGATGGTTGAAACAGGTGAAGGGGATTGAGTATCCTTATCACAGTGAACATTGAGTAATGTATAGACTTGTTGAATCACTATATTGTATACCTGAAATTAATACAATACTGTATGTTAACTATACTAGAATTTAAAAAAAAAGAAAGAAAGAAAAAAGAACCAGTTTCTGGTTTCATTGATCTGTTCTATTGTTTTGTTTTGTTTTTTTAGTTTCGATTTCATTTATTTCTGCTCTAATCTTTATTATTTCTTCCTTCTCCTGGTTTTAGCTTTTCTTTCTTCTTTTTCTAGTTCCTTTACATGTAAGAATAGGGTTTGGTTTTTTTGTGGGTTTTTTTGTGATTTTTCTTGCTTCTTTAGGTAGGGCTGTATTGCTATAAACTTCCCTCCTAGTACAGCTTTTGTTGCACCCCAAAGATTTTGGAAGTTGTTTTTCATTTTCATTTGTCTCCATGGATTTATTTTATTTCTTCTTTGATTTATCAGTTGACCCATTCATTATTTCATAGCATGTTATTTAACCTCTACGTATTTATGTTCTTTCCATATATTTTCTTGTGCTTGATTTCTAGTTCTATAGCATTGTTGTTGGAAACAATGCATGGTATGATTTCAATCTTTTTAAATTTGTTGAGACTTATTTTATGGCCCAATATGTAACATATTCTAGAATGTTCCATGTGCACTTGACAAGAATGTGTATTCTGCTGTTTTAGGATAGAATGTTCTGAATATATCTGTTAAATCCATCTGGTCCAATGCATCATTCAAAGCCATTGTTTCCTTGTTCATGTTCTGTTTAGATCTGTCCATTGATGTAAGTGGGGTATTACAGTCCCCTACTATTATCATATTCTTATCAGTTACTTCCTTTATGTTTGTTATTAGCTGCTTTATATATTTGGGTGCTCTCATGTTGTGTGAATAAATATTTACAGTCGTTATATCCTCTTGTTCAATTGTCTCCTTTATGATTATATAGTGTCCTTCTTTATCTCTTGTTACAGTCTTTATTTAAAGTCTATTTTGTTCCATAGAAGTATTGCTACTCTGGCTTTCTTTTCACTTCCATTTGCATGGTAAATGCTTTCCCATCCCTTCATTTTCAATCTGCATATGTCTTTAAATCTAAAATGAGTATCTTGTAGGCAGCATATAATTTGGTCTTTTTGTTGTTGTTGTTGTTGTTGTTGTTTTAATCCATGCCATCACCCTGTGTTTTGATTGAGCATTTAGTCCATTTAAATTGAAAGTAATTATTGATAAATATATAGCTATTGCCATTTTGTTATTTGTTTTATGGTTGTTTTTGTAGTCCTTCTCTGTTCCTTTCTTCTCTTGCTGTCTTCTCTCAGAACTTGTTGGCTTACTATAGTGATATATTTAGATTCCTTTCTCTTTATTTTTTCCATATATAATACCAGTTTTTGATCTGTGGTTACCACTAGGTTTATATATAATATCTTATGCATATAGCGGTCTATATTAAGTTGATTGTCTCTTAAATTTAAACCTATTCTAAAAGCACTAAATTTTTACTCCTCTCTCTGTCCCACTCCATGTTTAAGTCCATGGTATCATAGTTTACATCATTTTATTTTGTGAATACCTTGATTGATTTTTATGTATATACTTAATTTTACTGCTTTTGTGTTTCCTACTTTTCTTACTCCTGCTTATGGTCCTTACTTTCTACTCAGAGTCCCCTTAACATTCCTTACAGGGCTGGTTTAGTGGTCATGAGTTCTTTTAACTTTTGTTTGGGAAACTCTTCATCTCTCCATTTTGAAGGACAGTCTTTCTGGACACAGTATGCCAGGTTGTGGGGTTGTTGTTATTGTTTTCTTTCTTTCTTTCTTTCTTTCTTTCTTTCTTTCTTTCTTTCTTTCTTTGCTTTGAATATATCATGGCACTTTCTTTTGGCTTGCAAAGTATCTGCTGAAAAACCAGTTGATAGCCTTATGTGGTTTCCCTTGTATGTACCTGTTTTCTTTTCTCTTGCTGCCTTAAAAATGCTTTCTTTATTACTACTTTTTGCCATTTTAGTTACTATGTGTTAGTATGGACCTCCTTGGATTGATTTTGTTGGGGGCTTTCTGTGCATCCTAAATCTGGATTTCTATTTCCTTCCCCAGATTTGAGAAGCTTCAGATATTATTTCTTCAAGTGAATTTTCTACCCGCCCCCTTTCTCTCTCGTCTTCTTCTGGGATCCCTATAATGCAAATGTTATTATGCTTGATGGTGTCACTGAGTTCCCTTATTCCATTTTTTTAAATTATTTTTTTCTCTCTCCTTTTCAGCTTGATGGTTTTCCATTACTCGGTCATCCAGGTCACTGATCTGTTCCTCTGCTTCCGCTCATCTACTATTATTTCCTCTAGTGTATTTTTAATTTCAGTGATTGAGTTCATCATACCTGACTGGTTCTTTTTTATGTTTTCTATCTCTTATTGAGGGTCTCACTGAGGTCTTCCGTTCTTTTCTCATGTCCAGTGAGTATCTTTATGATCATTACTTTAAATTCTCTATTACTTATGTCTATCTCATTAGCTCTCTTCTTGTGATTTTGTCCTGTTCTTTCATTTGAGACATAGTCCTCTGTCTCCTCATCTTGTCTGTCTGTTTCTATATGTTAGAGAAACCGGCTACATCTGTTCTTGAACAAGTAGCCTCATGAAGAAGAGCTCCTGTAGTGCCCTACACTTCAGTGTTCCCTGTTTGCCGGAATCTGGTACTTTAGGGGTGTCTCCTACGTGTGTTGAACGTCCTAGTGTTGTGGCTGATTCACGTTTGTCTTCAGTCCGGTCATCTGTAATGGTCATTCTTCCTGTTGTGGGCAGGGTTTGGTCCCGCTGTTGTTAGTGGCCAGTCTGGGACCACCTTGAGCTTGAATTGAATCAAACCAGGTACTTGCCAGAGATGCGGTAGCAGCGAACTGCAGGGTGATTTCCCTGTGTTGTGCCTTGAAAAGCTTTCATTGGTGGGCAGGGCCCACAATGAGACCGGATATTTGACCCCAGCCTACTGCTGGGACGGAAGTCAAACTGGTGTGTGTGGTTATCGTCCATTCTCACCAGGGCAGGAGTCCCTCTGGGGTGGTACTGGTTCTTCCTGGTGCTGCTTGCACACTGGCATGTGTGTGGCACCACTTTGGATGTATTCCTGGCAAGGGCTTGTTGGAGGGGGATGGTCTGCAGGAAACATGTGCATGGGACCCATGGTGCCAGCAAGGCCCTTGCCTGTCTACTGTGGGAGGGGGCCTGCACCTGCCTGAGAAAATTCCTTCCTCAGGCTGGAGGGGTTAAGTCTACAGAAAAGCACAGGGGTAGGGCATGCTATTAGCAAGCTAGGTGGAAAGTGTTGGTGCTCCATGGTTCTGACAGATGCCTGTGTATCTAGACTCAGGAGCATGGGAAGGAAATGGTGCCCATCAGCTCTTTCATTTTTGGAATAGTCTTCCAAAGATCTCTGCCCTTCCAGCACCTGCTCCGAGACTAGTAAACAAATCTCCCTCCCGTATATCCCATTTTTCAAACCGCTGTTTCTATGCTGTATCTCAGTGGGGCTATTTGTTATGCTATCTCCTTAAGGGCAGGGACTCAGTATCCTATTGCCCTCTGGCTCTCCCAGAGCTAAACCAGCTGATTTTTAAAATTCCAAGTATTAAGCCCCACTGATTGTAAGAACTCATGAAACTCGGCACTTCTGGTTTTCAAAACCAAATACTATGGAGATTTGTCTTCCCAGTGCAGATCCCCCATGCCTGGGATACCTGGTGTGGGATCTGCTTCTCTACCCCCTTTGCACCCCCTACTTTTCCTCCATCCCGCAGACAGTCTCATGGTCAGTCTGGCTCCCAACCACATCTCCACTCTTCCTTCTGTCTTTGATGTGGCCTCTTCTCTACATTGAGCTGTGGAGAGTCTGTTCTGCCAGTCTTCTGGTTGTTTTCTGGGTTATTTACACTGATATGGGTGTTACCTGTGTGTATTGTGGGAAGAGGGGAGCCTAGGATCCTCCTGCATTGCCATCTTCCCACCACCTGAAGGCATTTTGAATCAGCGGGGAAAGGGAAAACTACTCAATAACTAATTTTAAGACAATTGGCTATCTACTTGGAAAAAATATTATATCATTATTTCACACCACCCACAAAAACAAATTCCAGATAAATAACTATTTATCAATTTAAATCTATTTTAACCATATATGCTATAGAAGACAATATAGTAAATACTTATAATAATCTCACTATAAGGAAGATAATTATAAAGTTTTCCAAGAAATGTAGAAAACATGAAGGAAAATTTTTGAGACCTGACAAGATACAATTTCATTACCTTTGTAAACTGCAAGATACCATAAACAAATGTATGTAGTTTGAATCAATAGATTGGAAGGAAATATTTTGAACACTTAGCCCAGATGAAGGGCTAATATCTTTAATACCTAAATGGTTCTTACAAATCAAAATTGAGAAAAGCAAACAATCCAATAAAAATTGTCCCTGAAGAGGGAACGGTAGATGTTAAACTCATATTCAGACAGTAATAAAAAGAAGCTCAGTAAAATAACAATGAAATATAGTGGCAAATGTTTAGAAGCTTGATAACAAAATATTAACAAGAATGTAACGAAATAGGTGATACAATTCATGTTGGTGAAAATGTAAATTGATATAGCCTTTATGAAAGGACAATGCAACAGTATCAATATTTTAAATCCCTTTACTCTATGACCTGGCAATCTTATCAAGAAAAGTCTATCCTATAGATATACTGGCATGAGTGTACACACATATCTATAAAAGAATGATTGTTTCTTTTGTTTAAAATAACTAAAAGTCAGTTCTAATCTATATAGTTATTTAAAGGACACTAGTAAAATAAACTATAGCATATCTACTTATTTCTGTCATCTAATACTGCATAACAAACCACTCCAAAATGTATGGCTTAACAGAACATAATTTATTATTTCTCACGATTCTGTGGGATGGGAATACAGGTGTAGTATTGACTGGTGGTCAATAATGTGCTACGACAGCTAGTGACCAGCCTAGGCTGGAAGTTCCAAAAGGCTTCACTCACATCTGGTGCCTCAGCGTGCCTCACATGGCCTCTCTCTCTTCACATGGCTCTCCACACAGAATGGTGGTCCCATGGTAGTTGGACTTCTTACACGGCAGATGATTTCCAAGAGACAGCGTTCCAAGAGGACAAGCCCCCTTGTGGAAGTACCTGTCAAGATTTGCTGTCCATTTGGTCAAATCAAGTCACATGGCCAAGCTCAGTATCAGTGTGGGAGGGAACTACACAAAGACATGGATACCAGAAAATGTGGTCCTTTAGGGACTACCAATGCACCAGTCTCCAGAACATGCAATAGACATAACACAGCCATTTAGTTAATCATATTCATAGTGATTACTGGGAATTAGGATTGGAATGGAAAAGGTTTGGGTTTTTTTTTTTAATTACTGTTGTTTGGTTTGGACTATAATTTTTACTTTCTCTTTTGTATGCTTTAAATATGTTATAACTACATCATGTTACTTCTGTAGATTTTTAAAAAGAGAAAATATCCAGAAACTTCCTATAGTCCATTGTGCAGACCTATAAGCAGTTACAGTACACTACTTGTGGCCTTGGAAAGCAGTGTGCTGAGAAAGGGTGACAGGTAAGAAAAATAATACAGGGACATGAATTATGACAGGACAACTTATTATAATAACTCTCTGAGCAGTTTTAAAGCATGAAGATTACTTTCATAATTTCATCATTTCTTCCTTGTGACTTGTCCTAGGCAAAATGCAAGTGGGATTTTGGTAGTAAAATTTAATATGTTTTACCAAAAAAATCTACCAGGTGGATTCTTAATTTCTTCATTTCTGTTGACCAAGTAGTTAGCAGAATAGGATAATAATAACAATGATGATGATAATAACGCAGCACATAGTACATGTCAAGCCCTATATTAAGTATATCACCTACATAAGCCTATAAATTGTCTATTACTATAATCTGCATTTTGCAATCAAGGAAACTGACACTTACCCTAGGTCATATAACAAGTGGAGGCTGAGATTTGATCTCAGGAATCTCCTAGTGTACTGCTTCTCAATGGGAATGACGATAGATGGTCTCTGCACACATAAACACCCTCAAAGAATTACAGGCTCTATCCTTAATACAAATATGTATGAGTGATAACTGAAGTCTTCACTATTTAAAGCCCATTTCCCATGATCATTTGGGGTACAGCTAGCTGAGATTAAGTGTACATTTATGTCCATGATCTAGATTTCAGCATCACACTAATTCAGAGGTAGTTGGGGCACATAGCTTGCTTCTAGCACCACACATCAGTCTCTCTGTGCCATAAGAATTCTCTGTGGCAGGCAGAATCTGATCTCCCAATATTCTAATGCTGAAATTAGAGAGCTCAAACAACAGCTGATTGCACACCATGAGATCCACTAAAATCTGACAGCAGGTGTATTCACCAATTTTGACCATAATGACGGCAATACGGAGACTTTCTGTTAAAGGGACAAGAGAGCAGATATCTGGCACCAGGCACTGGAAAAAAGCAAGACAATTTTAAACAAGTACCACATGTGGTGACTCATTAGATGTTGAGAGCTAATAAGAGACTGAAGATTTTTAGCTTAGCACTGATGCTGTGGACAGCAGGATATCCTAACATCTAGAAATTGAGAATGAATCAGGAGGTGGTGATAAATCCTGTGCTGATGTCTGGTGTGTGGAACTGTTATATTTTTAGGATAAAGGCAAGGATATAAAAATCGAAGAGAGTGCCAGAGTGGAGCAAATATATTGAGAGTTCTGCACGTTTGTGGGTTCATTCATTCATTAAGCAAGTACGACAATGTGGTGGGTAGTGTCTTAGGTTTTAGAAGTCAACAAGAGAGACATGGCACCTTCCTGATGGAGCTGATAATCTAACAGAAAGAAAACAATTAACCAGATAAAGATTATAAAGTGTGATGGGTATTGGGATACTAGAGACATAGGATACAACTGGGGCCTTGTCCTAAAGAAGTGAAGAAATTCCAGGGGAAGTGCAGGTCCAGGACAAGGAGTAGGGATAATGCAGAGGGAGGGAAGTCCTATAAGTAGGGACCTGAGCACAGAATGTCAGAGATGGCAGGAGCTGGGGGTAACTAGTGAGCATGGAGAGGTGGACAGGGACCAGATGTTTATGCTCTATACAAAAGTACCTCTATTCTTACAGACATGAAAGTTATTCTAGTAGCCACCATTTTTAAAAAGAAGCCAGCTAACCAACATTTATATTTTCAGAAATTGCTGTGTCACACCATGAACAAGATAAAATTCTCTCTCAAAGAACTTATCTAATAGTAGAGGGATTAAATACAAATGAATATATTCCAAGTTCTAGGAAAAAGATAAAATAGGGTGCTATGGAGGGAATGAGTGAGGGATAGGGGACATTTTAACTCTGTTGGGCAAGAATGACCACTCTTAGGGAGGAAATATTTGAACTGAGGTTTGAACAATGAGAGGGGAAGAGGCATGTGAAGGTCCGGGGAAAACATTTCAATCAGAAGGACAGCAAACACCTGGAGGCAGAAACAAGCAGATGTGTGTTCAAGGCCCAGAAACTAGGCCAGTGCGGCCAAAGAAAGGAAATGAAGGGAGGTTTAAGGTATACTGTGTCAGAGAGATGAATAGAGGACAGATCAGGTAGAACTTTGAAGAAAGAGTGACCAAACATCCAGTTTGGCCCAAGATAACCCCAGTTACCACACTTTAACCCGATTTAATTATTAATAATTATTAATGAATAATTCTCCCTTCTACCCTCTAAAGCTTATAGGGTATGGCAAATTGCTTAGATCTGATTCAGATGAAATCCACTGGGAACTTTTAAGCAAGGGAATGACATGATCTTATTCATGCCTTAGCAAAGTTGTTTGGCTGCAATTTAAGCAAGTTCTACAAGGGGGAAGAATAGGGCAGAGAGCCCAGTCAGGAGGCCTCACGTTTCCATTCATTCTGTATAAGGCCCTGATACCCAAAAAAACTTGGGTTTCTCACAGTACTCCAGAATCTTGAAATTTGGAAAGAATCATATATATATAAAATACTTTGTCTATAATTCATATACTACATAACAATGGAATCTTATAACAGTTGATGCTTACAACCGGCTTCAATGAAACCGAAATGAAACTCAACTTTTAAAGAGAAGATGACCATTGAATAAAGACAGGGGACTTAGAATAAAAACATTCTTTAAGCAAGACTGTGCCCTATATGAGTCCTCACTCTTTATGGGCTTTGTGACCTTAAGCAAATTACTTATCCTCTCGGAGCCTTTCATTTGCCATCTGCAAAATAGAAATAATAATGACCACCTGGCTGCCTTTAAAAAATTACAGTGTAAAGCACTAACTGATGCATAGTATTTCAATATTATAAAAAGAAATTAAACAATAAAATTTATTAAATGTCATTTCAAAATGCCAATCCTACCTGACAAAGTGATTTTCAAATTATTATCTACATCACTTTTCCCAGTATACATTGAACCTCTGTTGAGAACAACACATTCTCTCCCCAGAGTAATGCACACACTGATATGTACATGATATTTTGCAGACATTTATTGGATGGGGACCCTGAAACAATTTTTGCAAAACTGTTGAAAGACCCCTTTCAAAACAAACTGGGCTGGCAATTATAGAACTATAATTCCATCTAATCCCCACCCTCAGTATCTTAACTTCTTTGGCAAGGTGACTTACATCTTTCTCCCTCTGCTGCTTACACCCCTTCTCTACCTCTAGTCTAACTAACTTCACTGAGCAAATGGATAGGTTATAAGTGACTATTAGACACACAAGAGCAAATACTATGTAGTTCCATAATAAGAAAAGAAAAAAAGTTATTGAAAGTCTCCAGTAATCACAGCAGCAATGTTTTTTCTACAATAGTTTTTGTCCTGATAAATCTGGACAGGTCTGACTGTTCCTGAAATATACATTCACATTGTCTCCTCCACTCCTGCAGCTAGGATAAGGTGACCCAAATCTTTGTGATTTACCACTGGTGCTAAGAGACCAGAACCACAAACACTCATCCACATCTAAAGGGACAACTTTCTCAGAAATCTTTACGAGTAATTACACTCACTCTAAAAGGAAGTCTTTATAAAAATATCACAAACATTATGTTAGTTTTCTAGAGCTGACATGAGAAAGTACCACAAACTGAATGGCTTAAATAACAGAAATTTATCATCTCACAGTTCTGGAGACTAGAAGTCCAAGATCAAGGTATGGGCAGGGTTGGTTCCTTCTGAAAACTATGAAAGAGAATTTGTTCCATGCTTCTCACCTAGCTCCTGGCAGTTTGCTGGCATTCCTCGGTTTATAGATACATCTATCTGATCTTTGTTTTTATGTTTATTTGGCATTCTCATTTTGTGCATATCTGTCCCTTCACATGGCATTCTATTTATAAAGATACCAGTCATATTAGAGCAGAGGCCCACCCTACTCCTGGATGACCTCGCCTTTACCATAGCAAATCACATCAGCACCCTATTTCCAAATAGAGTTACATTCTGAGGTACCTGGGATTAGGCCTTCAACATATAAATTTTGGAGACACAAAACAACACGGAAATGAATCCTTTTTATTTTACATTTATTCATGATCCACCCAAAAGAGATTTCATCTGAACTTTTTTAGTTTAAAAAAAGGTGAAAGGGGAACTTTCTCAATTTGCTAAAAAAATAGCCACGAAAGAATGCATTGCTAATATTGTACTTAAAGGTGAAAAACTTTAAGTTTTCCCACTAAGATTAACTACAAGACAAGGACATCCCCTCCCACCACTCCTTTTCAACACTGTACTAGAAGTTCTAGCCAATGAAGTAAGACAGTAAAAGAAAATGAGAGGCATACAGTTTGGGAAGAAAGAAATAAATTATCTCATTTGCAGATAATGTGATTGTCTATGTAGAAAATCCAAAGGGATTGACAAACTCTTGGAACTAATAAGTCAATACAGAAAGCGTTCAGGATACGAAGTTAATATACAAAGTGAAACACTTTCCTATATACCAGCAATGAACAAGTGGAATTTGAAATTAAAAACACACCACCATTTACATTAGCTCTCCCAAAATGAAATACTCAGGTATAATTTTTACAAAATATGTAGAAGATCTATATGAAGAAAACTACAAAACTCTGATGAATGAATCAAAGAAAACAAATAAATGGAGAAATATTTCATGTTCATGGATAGGATGACTCAATATTGTCAAGATATCAGTTCTTACCAACTTGATCTACAGACTTAATGCAATACCAGTCAAAATCCCAGCCACTTATTCATAGCCAACATGATATTAAAGGAAAACAAAGTTGGAGGATGAACCCTACCCAACTTTGAGGCCTCCTGTAAATCTGTAGTAATCAGGACAGTGTGGTATTAATAAAAGAATAAATAAACAATGGAACAGAATAAAGAGACCAGAAATAGACCCACAAAATTATAAGTCAACTGATCTTTGACAAAGGAACAATGACAATACCATGGAGCAATAGTAAGCCTTTTCAACAAATGGTTTTGGAACAACTGGACATCCATATGCAAAAAGGTAAATAAAAGAAAGAAAGAAAGAAAAAAAGAAAGAAAGAAGAAAGAAAGAAAGAAAGAAAAGGAAAGAAAGAAAGAAAGAAAGAAAGAAAGAAAGAAAGAAAGAAAGAGAAAGGAAAGGAAGAAAGGGAGGGAGGGAAGAAGAAAGGAAGACAAAGGAGGGAAGGAAGAAGGGAGGGAGGGGGAAGGGAGGAGGGAAGGAAGGAAGGAAGAAGGAAGGAAGGAAGAAGGAAGGAAGGAAAAAGGAAAAAGAATATAGTTAGAGACCTTAAACCCATCAAAAAAATTAACTCAAAATAGGTAATGCAAAATGCAAAACTATAAAACTCTTGAAAGTTAACAAAGACAAAACCTAGATGACCTTGGGTATGGCAATGACTTTGTAGATATAACACCAAAGGCAGGATAAAAGAAATCATTGATAAGCTGGGCTTCATTAAAATTAAAAACTTCTACTCTGTAATTGGCAAGAGAATGAAAAGACAAGCCACATACTGGAAGAAAATATTTGCAAAAGATGTATGTGATAAAGGACTGTTGGCCAAAATACACAGAACTGTTAAAATTCAACAATAAGAAAATAAAACAGAATTTTTTTTTAAATGGGACAAAGACCTTCACAGATACTCCACCAAAGAAGATATAGATGGCAAATAAGCATATAAAAAGTTGTTCCATGTTATTTGTCATCAGGGAAATACAAATTAAAACAATGAGATACCACTATACACATATTAGAATGGGCAAAATCCAGAACACTGACAACACCAAATGTTGGTAAGGATATGAAGCAATAGGAACTCTCATTTATTGTTGGTAGAAATACAAAATAATACACCCAGTTTGGAAAACATTTTGGGTTTCTTACAAAAGCAAGCCTACTCTTACCATACTATCAAGCAATCATGCTTCTTGGTATTTACTCAAAGGAACTGAAAACTTACATACACTCAAAAACCTTCACATGGATATTTATAGCAGCTTAATTAATAATCACCAGAACATAGAAGCAACCAAAATATCTTTCAGTAGGTGAACTATGGTACATCTAGGTAATGGAATATTACTTAGCAATTTAAAAATGATCTATCAAACTACGAAAAGACATGGAAAAAACCATAAATGCATATTACTAAGTGAAAAAAACATGAAAAATATATTTTGTGTGATTCCAATTACATGACGTTCTGGAAAAGATCAGAGTAAAAAATCAGAGATTATCCAGGTCTGAGGTGGAGACAGGGAATGAATAGAGGATTTTTTGTGCAAGTGAAAATATTCTGACACTGTAATAATGAATACATGTCCTTATACATTTGTCCAAACCCATAGCAAGTATAATACCAAGAGTGAACCATAATGTAAACTATGGAATTTAGGTGGTTATGATGTATCAATGTAGGTCATCAATTGTAATAATTTTACGACTTTGGAGGGATGCTGATATGGGGAGTCTTTGCATATGTGGGGTCTTGTGTATATGGGAAATCTCTGCATCTTCCCGTGAGTGTTTTTGCAAACATTAAACTGTTCTAAAAAAAAAAAGTTTTATAAAAAAGCAACTTTTAAAAGATCTTAGAGCTGCATAATTCATTCCTGTTTAAAAAGATATTTCCTTTGAAAATATTATGCCTTGTTAAAAAATATACAACATTATAAAAAGGAATTTAAAGTAGAAAACAATCTGAGGCAGACTTCCCCACAGACCTACCCCTGCCACCACTTGTTTCCAAGTTGACATTTGAGTCTCAGGGGTAATCAAGAACATGGAATTCATTCTGCAAATCTCTTCTGCTCGGTTGGAACAACTGTTTGTGTTTATAAGGCACATGGTATGATGAAGATTACATTTATTTTAAATTAGTCTGGGGGATGGCATTGCTGTTCTAAAAGTCTGAAGGTGAAATTACAAATTCAAATAGTTCATGTTAGTTGCAAAGCCTGCTGTTTGCTCTAGCAGATTCTGTCAGTGCTCTACCCATATCCTGTAGGATTTGTCTTACAAAAAAGACCTGTGACTCTGTGCCAGAGGAGAATAGGGTAGCGGGCTGGAAGCACTGGAGGATTAATACCACTAGGAGGAATCTTCAACCAATGGCAGATGACAGTTGGCAGGCAAATGGGAAAACCTGGTTGGGATAACTTGGTTGGAATAACTCTGAAAAGTATCTACACTGACTCCCAGGATTCCCCAGCTGAAGTAATCTTCAGTTGCCCATTCTTGTAACTTGATTTATAATACACCCTTTATTAGTTCACTTCCTTCCTTCTCTCACTTTCCTACTTCCCTTATGTTTCCTGGTTTCATCTCCTAAACAACCTACTTATACATTGTTTTAGGATCTGCTTCTGAGGTAACCCAAACTAAGACCATTATCTTCCCAATAGCTATTGCCTTCTTCCTTGTTAACATGACTTCAGTTTTTCTGAAATTCCTACGCTCCTCCCCAGCATCATGGGCTTCAAGGAAGGCTGGTTCACATCACCCCAAGGAAGGGTCCTGACTAGTCTAGATCGATCATGGTGTTCCTGTTCTTCTAGCATGAGCAGTTGGCTCAGTTGTGACCAATGAGACATGATACGAAGTCATCTAGGGGATTTTGAAGACAGAGGAAAAGCCTGTTTATTTTCAGCCCCTGAATTTTTCACGTCTAGGTGAGATGCTGGAACTGGTGAGGTCCTCTTACAACTATGAGGGGAAATATTGGAAGGACAGAATCAACACAGAGAGGGCAGAACCATGAAAATTGCCAAGAAGTAGAGTCAGAGCCCTAATTATATTATATCCGGAGTTGTTCTCCCTTTGGAGTTCTTGCTATGTGAAATAATTCCTTATGTGTAAAGTGGTTAAGTCAGGGTTTTTGTTACTCCAGGCAGAAAGTGCCTTATTAATAAATTTTCTTGACTACGGGAAAAGCAAAACATAGTCCTTTGCATGTCAAAAGACTGCATATGGCCACTGAAGCAGAAATTAAGAGCCAAAAAGCGTCAAACACACATCAGTATAAATAATCCAGGGGCAGGGGAACGGGATATGGAACCACATTCACCGAGCAATAATGGCAAACAAATCTGGAATGTACAAACCAGACAAGTAGGGCACCAAGAGTGGATAATCATCCAAGCTGTCTCCTTCCTTCCTCCCTCCCTCCCCCCTCCCCACCTTCCCTCCTTCTTGCCCTCCTACCTTCCACTATCCCTGTTGAGCACATGCATACTCTATTCCAGGCACTTCTAGGAACTGAGCATTTAGTGGTGAACAGGACTGACATGGCCATAACCCTAAGGAAGCTTGCATCCAAGAAAATCACTGGCAAGTTAGATCCTAGGAGTACACTTTGGAGAAAGAGGAAGGAAGTTGGTCACATGTGCAGACACAGGTAAAACTGCTGTTCTGCTACAGTATGTGACTATTACCACTTTAGGCGTCAAAGGAGCCAAGAATGACTTTGGACTCAAGACATTATCAGTGACTAGACTACCCCCAAAGAAAGAAAACTCTTCATAGGCCTCAGTGGAAGTCCTGTGAACTGGGCAATATTTGGTAATGACCCACTGAAAGGGAAAAATCACCTTTATCATAAATATGCCATGAGATGAAGACTGGTACTTGGCAAATGATTTTTTTTCCTCACACAAGGAATGACCTAAGTTGAGGATATCAGCCAAAAAGTTACCTGGAAATCTGTGTTGATAAGTCCATGCTCAGTACGGAAAAAAAAAATGCTGTGATATTTTCATGGACACAGAAGGAATGATAGTCACTCAGATACGCTGTAGCCAAGTTATAGGAAAACATGGAAGAAGGGAAGGCTTAACTCCTTTTTATCCTTGTGGGAGGAATTATTCTATAACTAAAAGAAAAATAGGACCCCAAATTAAAGCTATACTTGTTTCTCTTCTTGGAATTTATGCCAGAAAAACTGTGGGTCTTGAAGATGGCAAATACCCATTCCTGAGTGTCGAGCTATACCTCGACCCAAACATCTCTTAAATGTAAAGGGCAACATGACTTAAACAACTGAAATGTAGATTATGCTTTATTATTTATGAGTTGCTGAGATTTACATAAAATGTTTACTGAATGTTTATCATTTGTACATTAAATCTGATAATACCTTTTTTGTTTGTACTGACTTGGAGATGGCCGTGTTACCTATTGTTGCTCTGCTTTGCATGTGCTCTGCTTTATTTTCAAACATACCAAAAATATCCACATATACACATTTATGCTCTCTTTTGAAGGTAACATGGCTGGCAATTATTTTATAAAAATATATGATTATTGCTAAAAATGTGTGGTTTTGTGCATTTTATGGAAGCATAAAAACTACTTTTGATTCATTTATTTATTCATGCTACTAATATTTGTGGAACGCCTATCACATGTTAGATGCTAGAATACTGGGCTAGAAGTTACATTTGTCACTGTAAGTCTGTTTGTAGAAGCTGTGTTTCTTCTGTTGCCTTACAACAGAGCCAGTTAACCATAATTATTAGTATCAAAATCTAAATGATAAATCACTGTAAGATGGAAAAAAGAAAGAGGTAAAAAAAAAACAGAAGAGCTTTGGTAAGATGTGAGAACCAAGTTTTTCGGACAAAAACAGTCAGAACAAGGCCAGATTCAGATACTAACATTCATAGAATTGAAGATAGATTAAAAAAATGATCAGGAGAGAGTATAAAGACCATGGGAAAATCTGAGAGGTCAACAACAACAGAAGCTTTCAAATAACAAGGAAAGCATTCTTTAGTCAGTGCTTGGTCGCTGTAAGAAAATTCTCGTTGACAGAGAGCTGTATGGAAAACTCTGAGCCCCCTTCTTTGGTCCCAGTTGGCATCTAAGAGGTGCATTTAGTAGGACCTAAGAGCACTATTTTCTACTACCTGAGGCTTCCTCACAGAAAGCCAATCCCTCTACAATCACTGCTTTATGTTTTTGTCCTACCAACTTTCAGTTGGTGTCTAATTATGAAGGCAGATTCCAACACTGTGTAAGTGGCACAATGTGGATTTATCCTGCCATATCAACATAGAACACCCTCTTCAGTTGATGACATAACAGCCCCTTACGCTACCTGGACATCACTTGGTCTTCTAAGCTGCAAAGAACAGAATATCACATCATCAAAGTCAACAAGTTAGAAAAATGGAAACTTGAGGACAGCAAGTTACCAACTAAGATAAGCCCCAGTAAATGTGCAAATCTTAATGGGAGAGGTTGGACCATTGGCAGGCTAATGCTCAAAGAGCAATGAAATCTAAAGGGAAAACTCTGATTAGTGGTATAGATTCAGAAATTTAGCTTTATCATTTTTCTCCAAACTAATCAGACCCTAGAAACTGAATAAATTAACTACATCCGAAGAGATGGAAATATGTATCAGTGGGTCAGTTAGTTGTTTGTGATCAAAAACCTTCCCCAAGCACAAGGGACTTATAAAACCCATCTGGAGTTTTCTTGGAGACCACAGACTTAGAATAACAAAAATTGGAGAGTTGTAAGTGGTCTTTTATCCATGAAGCGGTGATCTGACCCTATTCCATATCATCGAAGTGCTCATGCCGGGCAGATGGACTGTGCGGTTGGAATAAGGCATCATTTCCAGGACCTAAGCTCTGAGACTCAGGAATGAGCCCTGGAATGTAGCAGAGTTGACTCAGAGCCTGTTGTAGGAAGCAAGTAGAGAGCTAAGGATGGGAGTTATTCAAAATCCAAAGAGTCCAAAGGAAAATCATGGCTGAAGCAAAGGGGCAGTTAAGGTTCAAGCAGATAGGAGGTGGAGTCCAGAAAGAGTCTCAGGATGTGGAGTTCCAGTCAGAGACCTTTCTCTGGGCACTTACGGGCCTCAACAATAAATGGAGAAGGATCTGTCAGGTGTACCAAGTGGTTCTGATTCATGACAATTCACTGGAGTTCTACTGACCAGAAACTTAGTTGCTCTTACAATCTACTGGATGAAAACTGATAGATTTACCTTTTGCTTTTCTGAACTCTGAAAATTACCTCCTTTCTCTATGCAAACTATGAATCTTTAAACTATTAATCTATTAATCTTTAATTCAACATTAATGACCAGACTGAACTACCAACAGCAAGGTTTGACAAATCATTTGATCACTCTTACTATGAAAATGAATGGTAAAATTAGTTAGTAGTATATTTCCTTAGGAATTTTGAAGAGAGTGGATTAAACCCAATCCAGCAAAATGATCATCTCTGTTAGATATTCTCTGCTTGCCTCTCAACATCCATTCTTTAACATGATCTGCCCTGCTCTGTGTTAAAAAGCTACCTTTTTTGGATACATCAACCAGGTTGATGGCTTCTTTTTTTTTGTTTTTATTTTGATTTCAGTTAGTTAGCATAAAGTGTTATATTAGTTTCAGGTGTACCATATAGTGATTTGACACTTCCATACGTCACTCAAGGGCTCATCACAAGTGCACTCCTTAATCCCCATCACATATTTCACCCATCCCCTCCCCTCTCCCCTCTGGTAACCATCAGTTTGTTCTCTACATTAAAAGTCTGTTTCTTGGTTTGTCTCTCTCCCTCTTTCTCTTATTTTTTTTCCTTTGAGCTTTTGTTTTGTTTCTTAAATGCCACCTATGAGTGAAATCATATGGTATTTGTGTTTCTCTGACTTATTTTGTTTAGCGTTATATTCTCTAATTTCATTGATGTCATTGTAAATGGCAAGATTTCATCCTTTTTTATGACTGATTAACATTCCATTATATATATATAATATACATATATAACATATATGTACATATATAATATACATTATATATATATATAATCACTTCTTTATCCATTCATCAATCCATGGACACTTGGGCTGTTTCCATATCTTGGCTATTGTAAGTAATGCTGCTATAAACAGAGGGATGCATGCATCCCTTTGAATTAGTATTCTTGAATCTTTGCATAAATACCCAGTAGTATAATTGCTAGATCGTAAGGTAGTTCTAGATCATAAAGTAGTTCTATTTTTGACTCTTTGAGGAACTTCCATAATGTTTCCACAGTGACTGCACCAGTTTGCATTCCCACAAACAATGCATGAGTGTACCTTTTTCTCCACATCCTTACCAATACCTGATGGTTTTTGTGGTTTTCATTTTAGCTATTCTGACATGTGTGAGGTGGTATCTCACTGTAGTTTTGATTTACACTTCCCTGATGATCAGTGATGGTGAGCATCTTTTCATATATCTGTCGGCCATCTGGATGCCTTCTTTGGAGAAATGTCTGTACATGTCTTCTGCCCATTATTAAATTGGATTATTTGATTCTGGTTGTCCAGTTGTATCAGCTCTTTAAATATTTGGGATACTAGCCCTTTATCAGATATGTCATTTACAAATACCTTCTCCTATTCCATAGGTTGGCTTTAAGTTTTGTTGATTGTTTCCATCACCGTACATAAGCTTTTTACTTTAATGTAGTCCCAGTAGTTTATTTTTGCTTTTGTTTCCCTTGTCTCAGGAGACATATCTAGAAACAAGTTGCTAAGATTGATGTCAAAGAAGTTGCTGCCTGTGTTCTCTTCTAGGACTTTTATGGTTTCAGGTCTCACATTTATGGGCCTTTAATCCATTTTGAAATTATTTTGAGGCATGGTGTAAGAAAGTGGTCCAATTTCATTCTTTTGCATGTTGCTGTCCAGTTTTCCCAGCACCATTTGTTGAAGAGACTATCTTTTTGCCATTGGATATCCTTTTCTGCTTTGTTGAAGACTAATTGACCACATAATTGTGAGTTTATTTCTGGGCTCTCTATTCTGTTCCATTGATCTATGTGTCTATTTTTGTGCCAGTACCATACTGTTGTGATTACCACTGCTTCGTAATATAACTTGAAGTCTGGAATTGTGATTCCTCCAGCTTTGCTTTCTTTTTCAAGATTGCCTTGGCTATTCCAGGTCTACTGTGTTTCCATACAAATTTTAGAATTCTTTGTTCTAGTTCTGTGAAAATCATTTTGATATTTTGATAGTGATTGCATTAAATGTGTAGACTGCTTTGGGTAGTATAGACATTTTAACAATATTTGTTCTTCCAATTCATGAGTATGGAATGTCTTTCCATTTCTTTGTTTCATCTTCCATTTCTTTCATCAATGTTTCATAGTATTCAGAGTACAGTTCTTTCATCATTTTGGTTAGGTATATTCTTAGGTATCTTATTATTTGGTATGCAATTGTAAATGTGATTGTTTTCCTAATTTCTCTTTTAGTTCCAGCAGTGTTTTGGTGGAGCCTTCTGAGTTTTCTATATATAAGTTTTCTATATATAGTGTCATGCTATCTGCAAATAGTGAAAGTTTTACTTTTTCCTTACTAATTTGCATGGCTTTTATTACTTTTTCTTATCTGATTGCTGTAGTTAGGACTTCCAGTACTATGTTGAATAAAAGTGGTGAGAGTAGGGGCATCTGGGTGATTCAATCAGTTAAACGTCCCGCTCTTGATTTCCACTCAGGTCATGATCTCAGGGTTGTGAGATCAAGCCCCACATCAGTCTCTGCACTGGGCGAGGAAACTGCTTAAAATTCTGTTTTTCCCTCTCCCTCTCCCCCTCCTCCCTGATTTGTGCTTGCATGCATGCATGTTCTCACATTCTTTCTCAAAAAAAAATTGTGATGAAAATAGACATTCTTGTCTTTTTCCTGAACTTAGGGGGAAAGCTCTCAGTTGTTGTTTTTTTTTTTTTTCCATTGAGGATGATGTTAAATGTGGCTTTTTCATAGATGGCCTTCATTATGTTGAGGTATGTTCCCTCTAAACCTATTTTGTTGAGGGTTTTTATCATGAATGGATGTTGGACTTTGTCAAATGCTTTTTCTGTATCTATTGATATCATCATGTGGTTCTTTTCTTTTCACTTCTTGTTGTTTCACATTGATTGATTTGTGAGTGTTGAACCACCCTTGCAATGCAGAAATAAATCACACTTTATCATGGTGAATGATTTTTAATGTATTTTTGAATGTGGTTTACTAGTATTTTATTGAGAATGTCTGCATTGATGTTCATAGGGGATATTGCCCTATATTTTTTTATTTTTAATTTTTTGGTGTCTTTATCTGGTTTTGGCATCAGGGTAATGCAGGCTCATAGAATGAATTTGGAAGTTTTCCTTCCTTTTCTATTTTTTTAGAATAATTTAAGAAGAATAGGTATTAATTCTTCTTTAAATGTTTGGTAGAATTCATCTGTGAAGCCATCTGATCCTGGGCTTTATTTGTTGGGAGTTTTTAGATTACTGACTCAATTTCCTTGCTGGTTATTGGTCTGCTCAAATTTTCTATTTATTCCTGTTTCAGGTTTGGTAGTTTATATTCATAGGAATTTCTCCATTTCTTCTAGTTTGTCCAGTATGTTGGCATGTACTTTTTCATAATATTCTTTTATGATTGTATTTCTGTGGTGTTGGTTGATATTTCTCCTCTCCTTTGTAATTTATTTATTTGAGTCCTTTCTCCCTCTCTCTCTTTCTTTCTCTCTCTTTCTCTCTCTTTGTGATAAGTCTGGTGAGAGGGAGATTTTATTGATTTTTATTGATTTTTTTCAAAGAACCAGCTCCTAGTTTCATTGATCTGTTCTATTCTTTTTTTAATTTGTATGTCATTTATTTCTATTCTAATCATTATTATTTCCTTCCTTCTCCTGGTTTTAGGCTTTGTTTGTTGGTCTTTTTCTAACTCCTTTAGGTGTATGGTTCGGTTCTTTGAGACTTTTCTTGCTTCCCAAGGTAGGCCTGTATTGCTATGAATTTCCCTCTTAGAACCACTTTTGCTGCATCCCAGAGGTTTTGGGCCATTGTGTTTTCATTTTCATTTGTTTCCATGTACTTTTTTATTTCTTCTTTTGTTTTCTGGTTGAACCATTCATTGTTTAGTAGCATGTTATTTAACCACCATATATTTGTGGTCTTTCTAGATTTTTTTCTTGTGGTTGACTTCTAGTTCCATAGTGTTGTGCTCCGAAAAGATGCATGGTTTGATTTTGAATTTTCTTGAACTTGTTGAGGCTGGTTTGTGGGCTACTATGTAATCTATTCTGGAGGATGACCCATTGTGCACTTGAAAAGAATGTGTATTCTTCTGTATTAAGATGGAATGTTCTGAATATATCTGTTAAATCCATCTGGCCCAATGTGTCATTCAAAGCCATTGTTTCCTTGTTGCTGTTCTGTTTAGATGACCTGTCCGTTGATGTAAGTGGGGTGTTAACATCCCCTGCTATTACAGTAGTGCTATCGATTACTTCCTTTGTGTTGGGTATTAACTGTTTTATGTATTCGGATGCTCCTATGCTGGATGCCTAAATATTTACAATTGTTATATCTTCTTGTTGGATTGTCCCCTTTATTATTATATAGTGTCCTTCTTTGTCTCTTGGTACAGTCTTTGTTTTAAAGTCTATTTTGTCTGATTGAAGTATTGCTATTCTGGCTTTCTTTTGACATCCATTTGCATGATAGGTGTTTCTCCATCTTCTCGCTTTCAATCTGCAGGTGTCTTCACGTCTAAAATGGGTCTCTTGTAGGCAGCATACAGATGGGTTTTGTTTCTTTACCCATTCTGTCACCCTATGTCTTTTGATTAGTCCATTTACATTCAAAGTAATCATTGATAGATATGTAGGTATTGTCATTTTATTACTTGTTTTGTGGCTGTTTCTGAAGACTTTCTCTGATCCTTTCTTATCTCATGTTTTGCTGATTTTCTTTAGTGATATATTTGGATTTCTTTCTCTTTATTCTTTGCATATTTATTAGTGGTTTTTGATGCACAGTTACCATGAGGTTCATATATGACCTCTTCTTCATATAGCAGTCTGTATTGAGTTGATGATCATTTAATTTGAGCCCATTCTTTTCTCCTGTTCTCTCCACATTTTAGGTATGTGTTATTATATTTATATCCTGTTTTTGAGAGTTGCTTGACTGATTTTTACAGAAATAGTCATTTATAATGCTTTTGTGTTTCCTACTCCAAACTTACTTTTGGTCCTCCTTCCCCCTCAATGAGTCCCTTATGATATTTCTTGCAGAGCTTGTTCAGTGGTCATGAACTCCTTTAGGGTTTGTTTGTCTGGGACATTGTTGTTCTCTCCTACTATTTTGAATGATAGCATTGCTGGATAGAGTATTCTTGCCCACAGATTTTTCCTATTCAGCACTTTGAATACATCATGCCACTCCCTTCTGGTTTGCAAAGTCTCTGTGGTAGAATCTCCTGGTAACCTTATGGGTTTTCCCTTGTAAGTTAATGACTTCTTTTGTCTTGCTGGTTTTAAAAGATTTCCTGTATCACTAACTGTATTTTGCAAATTCAGTTAGAATATGTCTTAGTGTCTGTCTGCTTTTGTTGATTCTGTTGGCAGTTCTCTGTGCCTCCTGGACCTGGATATCTGTTTCTGGATATCTAGGGAGGCAGATTTGGGAAGTTTTTAGCTATTATTTATTTGAAATCTTCAAATAAATTTTCTGCCCCCCTTTCTCTATCTTCTTTTTCTGGGACTCCTATAATACAAATGCTATTACATGTGATGGAGTTATTGAGTTCCCCAAGTCTATTCTTGTTTTGCATAATTCTTTTCTCTCTCTTTTGTTCACCTTGATTACTTTCCATTTCTCTGTCTTCCACGTCACTAATTTGTTCCTGTGCTTCTTCCATCCTGCAGCTCATTCCATCAAGCGTGTTTCTCATTTCATTTATTGAGCCCTTTATCTCTGCTATGTTATTCCTTTTCTCTGTGTTAAGGGTATCACTCATGTCTTCCACTCTTTTCTCAAGTCCAGTGAGTATCTTTATGACCATTGCTTTAAATTCTCTATCAGGGAAGTTATTTGTATTTGTTTCACTTAGATCTCTGGTTGTAGCCTTGTCCTGTTTTTTCATTTGGGACAAATTTCTCTGTCTCCTCATTTTGTCTGCCTCTCTGTGTCTGTTTATGTGTACTACAAAAGTCAGCTGTGTCTTCTGCTTTTGAAAGTAGTGACTTTATGCAGAAGAGATCCTAGAGTACCCTCCAGACACTGTCTTCACCAGAACCTGGCACTTTAGGAGACTTGCATATGCCTTGTTGTATCTGAGTCACTTTTCCTTTCAGTGCAATCATCGGCACTTACTTTCTGCCTGTTGTGAGCTATGTTTGCTCTTTGTGGTGTTAGTGGGACCCATCAGGACAGCCTGGTGGGCCTGCCTACTGGGGAACTTGGGAGCAGGGCAGAGATTTTAGCCAAATTTGTGCGGGGCCTCTATTCTTAAGTGCAGTTCCCTGAAGTGCTATGGCAGCTGGGATCTGCACACCGGGGCAGCCATGGTCACACAACTGGTGTGGTATGGTGGGTGTGCACAGCATGTGGTGGAGGCTGTGCACCCTGAATGGGTGCCCTTGAGACTTTAAAAATTTGCCCTCAGCCCAGGGCCGGGGCTTGCAGGTTGGAGTGGATGAATCCTCAGGAGAACTTGTAGGCATGGGCCACTGCATAGGGTTAGCAAGTGTCTATGCAGCCCCACCTCCTGCAGGCGTCTCTGTCCTTATGCTAGGGAGTGGGGGAGGCAAATGGCACCTGCCAGCTCCCTTGTTTTAAAGTAGTCCCCCAATAATCTCTGTAATCAGTATGAACATATCTGTCTCCTGTTTGCTACCAGCATTATATAAACTGCCATTTTTATGTTGCCTCTCCCCAGGCTGCACTCTTTAAGGGCATCCCAGCTATCACCCGTCTTCTGGGCCTACCTGTTGTTGTCTCAGCTAACCTCCAAGGTTCTAGTTCTAAGTCCCACTGGTTTTACAAACTCATGGAATTCAAACTCTCTGGGTTTTAAAGCCAAACACTAAAGGGATTAGTCTTCCCCATGTGAGCTTCCTGGTATGAGGACTCTTTTCTCTGCCTTCTCCATGCAGCAGCTCCCTCCCACCTGTGGGCAACCTCCCTCCACCTTCTCTATATTGAGTTGCAGCTTCTTTTCTATATTTAGTTGTGAAGTTTGTTCTGCCTGTCTTTGGATCCCTCTCCAGTTTATTGACTTGGGTGTAGATGATATCTAGTTGTAAACATGGAATGGGGTGAGCTCAAGTTCTTCTGACTCCGCCATCTTCCCCAGATATTAGTTGATGGCTTCTTCTTCTCTGGCTCCCACTCTGTTCAGCCAATGAGAACCACTAACAGGAAGGCAGCAAGCGAAAGAAGGATGAGATTATGGTAGCAGGTCTCACACATTTTGGTCTCAGGACCCATGTATACTCTTAAAAGATAAAAATTATAAAAGATAAAAATTATATCTATTGACACTGGAAATTAAAACAAAAATTCTATCTATTGATTTTTATCATATTAAAAATTAAAACTGAAAAAATTATTTCTATTGCCACAGATATAGATATGTAATAGAAATAGATTGATATTGACATATACATTGATATAAAGAAAAATTGTCTATTGATGTTAGAAGCTAAAACAAATTATATCTATTGAGATGAGATATAGGTCTAATCAGATACTAAACTGAATTAGATATTAAAACTGAACATTTTTAGATTAATTTAAAAATATATTTCAAAAATAATAGTTCCATTGTACCTTCATACAAATAACGTTTTTATGAAAAATAACTATATTGTCCCAAACAAATAATAGTAAGTGATAAAACTGGCATTGTTTTGCATTTTTGCAAATCTCCTTAATACCTGGCTTGATATAAAACAGCTGGATTTCTGCTTCTGCATTCAATCTGTTGAAGTATCTTATCATGTAATCCCTGAAAAATTCCACAGTATATACATGAAGAAATTAGAGTAAACAAGGCAAATACCTCAGTATTATTATGAAAATACTTTTTAAAATAGTTATAAAAAAAAGAAAATAGTTATAAAGGTTCTTAGGGACACAAAAGAGTGAATCCCCATGCCACACTTTGAAAACTGCTGGCTAAACTATGTCCCTGACTCTCTCCTTTCTAGGTTGCAAGTTGACAGTGGCAGTGTTCCCTTGTCAGAGCTGCACCTGCTGTTGGTCAGCCAGTCTCCTACAGTTACAGGATGTACTTTCCAGCCCCTTTCCCTCCCTTTGAGTAATAAAGGCTACTGCTATTGCTAGACCTGGGGTTCTTCAGTATCCCTTGTTGACTTCTCTGAATTTTGCCCAGACCTCTCTCTGTAAATAGACCCCCCATTAAACTCTCACTAATTATTTTAGTGTGTGCCTCTGGTGGACAGACTCTGAGCTGGTCCTCCATGATCTCCACTTCCTGATATTCATGCCTTTGTTTGATTCCCTCCACTTGAGAGTGATCTTGACCTGAGATTTCCTTCTAACTAATAAAATGTAGCCAAAGTGATGGGATGTCACTCCCATGATTACATTATGTTGTGTAAGACTCTGGCTAAGAGATACATTCTAGATACTGTCTTTGTGGGCTTGATGGAGTAAGTGGCCTTGTGGGAGAAGCAGCCACATGATAAGGAGTTACAGCCCGCAAGAAGCTGGACCTCAGCCCTACAGCTATAAGGAAATGAATTCTGCAAACTATCTGAGTGTGCTTGAAAGTAATTCTTCCCCAGTTGATTCCCCAGATAAAAACACAATCCAGGGGCACGTGGGTGGTTCAGTCGGTTAAGTGTCTGACTCTTGATTTCAGCTCAGGTCATGATCTTAGGGTTGTGAGATCGAGCCCCACATTGGGCTCTGTGCTGGGCATAGAGCCTGCTTGGGATTCTCTTTCTCCCTCTGCTTCTCCTCTCTCTCCCTCTCTGTCTACAATTAAAAAAAAAAAAATCACAACCCAGTCAACACCTTGATTGTAGCCCTGTGGGATCCTAAGCAGAGACTCTGACTATGGTATGCCCAGATCTCCTTAACCACAGAAACTGTGAGATATTAAATGTATGTTGTTTTAAGCTGCTAACCATTTGATAATTTGTTACATAATAATAGATAACTAATACAGTGCTATTTTCCCCCAAAAAAACCCTGAGTTATGATCTATCTACACACCAACTGCAAAAAAATTATTTTTACCACTTCCTTCCAGTTTCTAATAGCCTTTTCTGTATTCATTCCCATATCACACAACGGCTACGAAAGCAGGAATAACTAGTAGCATGAAGTGTGTAGTGATATTGGAGTTGACTGTTTTAGTTGTTTAAGACCTTGTTCCAGTTGCCTTTTCTCTGGGTTAGGAGGATAGAGTACACAATGGTCATACATGTAAGACTCTTTTGCTTTTGATTCCATAACAATTAATAGCAATACAATACATGCAAAATATTTTCATGTGACTCATACAATATGTGTATAGTATAAAATTATAGTGCCATGAACATCTGCATACCTACCACCCAGTTTAAAACACTGAATCTTACCAAAACTTTTTATACCAACTCTCTGGGTTTGCATCTAAAAGCCTATTTTCTTACCTCCTCAACTAGGTAACCAGTATCCTGTATTTTGTATTTGTCACTCTCCTGACTTTGTTATTAGTTACCAACTTTATGTGTATGTCTAACATTGTATTGTTTAGTTTTCTATGTCTCTGAGCTTCATAAATATGTGTGTACATACATACATACATATGTGTATTTGTGTGTGTGTATATATATATATATAGAGAGAGAGAGAGAGAGAGAGAATTCCTCTACAATTGCTATTGTTTCTCAATATCATTTTTAGATTCATTC
The DNA here is from genome assembly GCF_002007445.2 of Ailuropoda melanoleuca. Classification (NCBI taxonomy): domain Eukaryota; kingdom Metazoa; phylum Chordata; class Mammalia; order Carnivora; family Ursidae; genus Ailuropoda; species Ailuropoda melanoleuca. The sequence goes on from NC_048223.1 coordinate 29,055,398, forward strand.
ATGTTGCTGTATATAACTGTAATTCATTCATGTTTTATTAATCCTGAAGTTAGTTATCCAGTCTCCTGTCTCATATATTTAGATTATCTTCAGGGTCTCTTATGCACAAATTTGCTTTATACAGGGACAGGAATTTCTCAACTCTAGAGTATATACCTAGGAGTGGAATTGCTGGATTGTAGGATATGTTAATCTTTGCCTTTTACCAGATAATGCCTAGTTCTTTCCCAAAGTATTTGCCTAATTATGCTCTTAGAAGCAGTATATAAGACTTCTTGTTATTCTATGTTTTGCTAATAAGACTAACTTAGCATATTTACATTAGTCTTTATTTTCCCTACCATGATTAAGATTATGGGCAAAAAAGTAAAATAATTACATCAGTTATAGAAACAAAGCAAGCTGTATTTTCTTTGTTTGTTAATTCATTTAATACTTATTGAAAGCTTACTTCACATTAGACACTATTCTAGGCACTGTGGATTCATCAGTGGATAAAACAAACTTCCTGACTTCGTGGAACTGACATTATACGAGAAGGAGACAGACAGTAAATTAGAAAAATAAGTAAAATATAAAATGTGCTGGAAACTAAACAATACAGGAAAGGAAAAAAAACTACACAAGGAAGGAAGATAGGGTGTGTTGGAATTAGAAAGAGGGTACAATTTTAAATTGTTTGTCAGGAAAAGGCCTCCATGAGAAGAGGACATCTGTACAGAACCTTCAAGGAGGTGAAGGAGGAGCCATGAATAATCTGGGAAAACAGCAAGGGCAGCAGCCCAGAGGTGGGAGCCCCACATTTGTTATGCGCAGAAGAGCAAAGGAGCAAGGCTGTTGTGGCTGAGTAAGGGCAAGACTAATGGAGTTAAAATCAGTAAAAGTGAGATGAATCAAGTAAGGCATTGAGGTCATTGAAAGGACACTCACTTTTATTCTATGTGATACAGGAAGTCTTTGGACAGTTTCGAGCAGAGGTGTGACATGACATGTGTTTTAAGTGCATCATTGGTTGCTTGGTTGTAGACTGACTGATTATAGGAGACTCAGGAACAGCGGAATACTTTGGAAATGAAGGCAATAATTCCAGCAGATTGATAAAATAATATCTCAACAGATGTTACTAGTTTGAACCTGGATAATAGTGCTCAATCAATAAAATTGAGCAGCAGTGTGCTGATGGACTGGTTGTCAGAGGTAGGGGGAGTTGTCAGGGATTATTCCAACACTTTTGGCTTAAGCAACTATAAGGGTAGAGGTGCCATTATCTAAACTAAGAAAGGTTGCAAAAAGGGCAGGTTTGGGGGATATTGGTCAGAACTGACTTCTAGAGATGTTAAGTTTCAGATGTCCGTTACACATCCACATGGGATACATTAAATGTGCAGTTGTTTATATGAGAATGGAGCAGAGTTTCTCCACCTCAGCACTGTTGACATTTGGGACTGAATAATTCTTTGTTGTGGGGAGCTATCCTGTGCATTGTTAGATGTTTAGTAGTATCCCTGGTCTACATGCTCTAGATGCAAGTAGTATCCATTCCCCTGTTGTGACAACCAAAATGTCTTCAGTCATTGCTAAATAACTCTCAGGGTAGGAGTAGGAGTCATAATTGCCCTGAGGTAAGGACCACTAGAATGGAACGGAGTTATGAAAAGAAGTTATAAATTTGGGAATCATGAGCATACAGATGGTATTTGAAGTCATTAGACCAGTTGATATCTCCAGAGGGTTTATAGAAAAGAGAAGAGGTCCACAGGCTCAGATTGGGGTGGGGGACCTTCAATATTTGGAAGTCAGAGAGATAAAGAGGAACTAGCAGAGGTTCAGCAAAAGAAACATATATGGAACATCAGTTAGATGGGAAGAAAACTAAGAGAATGTGATGTTCAAATGGGAAAGTTTATCATAAAAGGAGGGAGTATATAACTGTGTCAAATACTGTTGATAAATAAAATAAAATAAGGACTAAGAATTGATCATTGAGTTTATTACCATGGAAGTTATTGGTGACTTTGTCATTATCTATTTGTATAGAGACTAGGACAAAAATATATTTCTAATTGATTCCAGAAATAGTAGAAGAAAAATAATTATAAACAATGAGTACAAAATAATATTCTCAATGAGTTTGCTATAAAGGGAAAGAGAGAAATCAGGAATCTACTAAAGGGAGAAGTGGACATAGTGAGGGAGAAGGCAGAGCATGTTAATATAAAGATGCAAAAGTAAAACCAGTTTAGGGGGAAATTTTGATGTTGCAGAAGAGAGAGGGAAAAAATGTAAGAGTAGTATCCTTGGGTGAGCAAGACAGAATTGATCACAACATTTGAGTCATTATATGTACATTTCAATATATTTCATAGATTCCAAGAATGTTAAGTTTGAGATACACGTGGCAGATACCCATATCCTCTTGACACTTTCTGTCCTGTTCTAGCCTACAGTTTCTACCTAGAGCATACCATTTCTCTGACTGGAAATGAAAGAGCAGATTTAGTCCACAGATGTTGGCCCTTCTTTCCCCAAGCAGTCTTCAGGCAATGACAGAAGGGAGTTGGAGTATAATACCCCAGTGTCTTCACCCTTGGTGAAAAGGCAGGTCTAAAACAGTTGCTATGCCATCTCCTCCAGGTCTCCAAGGGAATTGGACCTCAGTTGCCCTCAGCATTAATCTGCTCATTAGTTCACCCCCTAGTGCCTTCTTTCCTTTCCCCATTTCACTTGTCCATACCCTTACAGTGTTCCTGCCTTCTGGGATCACATCCCAAATAAGCTATTACACTCAAATCCTTATCTCAGTGTCTGCTCTGGGGAAACCCAACCCAAGACAGTGTAAATTCAAAGAACTTTGACTAAGCCCTACCTTCTCGTTAGTAGTATAATACTTCTTACAGGTTCCACAGAAAAGTTGACATTCCAGACTAACTTCAAACAATGTCTATATGCCTTAGCAGACTCAACCCAGAACATAACTGACTTGACTAAAATGGCTTCATACCTTTGCTTGAGTGTCATTCTTTGTCACATCAGCATGACAGCACTAAGTGTTTTGCTTGAATAAGTGGCTCCTTTGATAATACACCACAGGTCCTGCATTCTGCTCACCACGATTATCAGATCCATCAAGGGAAGCCGAAGACATCTCAGAATTCCCAGAGATTCTCAAACTGTGCTTCATTTATTCTATTATGCACTCAATTTGTCTTGTCCATTTGAACTGGATTCACCAGGGAATACAATTAGATAGCCCCTTTATTTGCTTTTTCTCTATTTATACTCTCTAGCCTGCCATTTCATTTTTAGTCTGAATTGTTGTGTTGTTTCCTTATCCCCCACTCACCCCATCTCACTCATCTTCATTTAAAATCCTACCGAGTTAGGCAATTATAATATTGTTCCTTCCCTTAATACCGGAAGATTTCATTTTGCACCGTTAGGTGATAGCAGCTAGTATTTATGTAGTGTTTATATGTTCCAGACACTATTGTAAATGCTTTACATGAGCTTTTCACATCAACATGCATAACAGGTACCATTATTGTCTCTGTTTTGCAAGATTAAGTTGTTATGAATTTTTATTGGCACATTTTGAATTCCACAGCACGTCAGGGCTAGAAACAACTGTGAAAATTCCTTTAGGTGGTCTTTCCTTGATAGATAGGTCTTTTCTCAATAAATAGAGGTGTTTCCAAGTATTGCTAGGATAATCATAGATCCAAAGCTTTGAAACAGTCTACAGATTCTATGCACTGAATTGTGTCATCCCCAAATTCAAACGTTGAAGCCCTAATCCCCAATGTTATGGTATTGGGGGTTATTTAGGATTAGGCGAGATCAGGAGGGTGGAATTGTCATGATGAGGTTAGTTCCCCTATAAGACGAGACCAGATAGCCATGTGAGAACACAACAAGGAGATGGTTGTCTGCAAGCCAGGAAGACCGTTCTCACTAGGAACCAAATTGGCCGGCATCTTGTTTTTGGATTCCTCAGTCTCCAGGACGGTGAGAAATAAATGTTTGTGATTTAAGGCACCTCATCAGTGGTATTTTCTATAGGACAGCCTGGGCTAAGATACCAAGTTTTTGCAGGGCCCACCTCTGGCCCCTCTCCAGGCCAATGGCACATTCCCGTCCTCCCCTTACTCTGACACTTCAGTCACAGCAGCTTCGTTCTGTTTCTCCAATGAGACATGTTCCTCTAGTTCAGCACTTTAGTAAATGCTGTTTCCATTGTTTTGCACTCTGTGGTAGACGAAACGATGGCCCTCAAAGATGTCCATGTCCTAATCCCCAAAACCTATATGTGACTTTACATGACAAGGGCACTTTGCAAATGTGATTAAGTTAAGGATCTTGAGACGAGATTATCTTGGATTATCCAGGTGGACTAATGTAATCCCATGGGAGGGAGGAAGTTTGGAATCAGAGAAGGAGATACAACTTGTAAGAGAGAGGCGGGATGTTCAGAATCAGACGAAAGGAGGTATGACCGTGGAAACAGAGCTCAGAGTGATGTCATTACTGGAAGAGGGCCATGAGCCAAGGCATGTGGCAGTCCCTAGAATCTAGAAAAGGCGATCCTTTCCTTAACCAGATTCTGCCCTAGAGCCTCTGGAAGGAATGAATCCCTGCTGACCCATTTTGAACTCCAGCATTGTAAGATAATAAATTACGTGTATTTAAGCCACTGTTTGTGGTAATGTGTTAGAGCAGCAAGAAACTTCCCTCTTCATTTTAACTCTTATTGATCCTTCAGATTTTGATTCAAATATCACTTCCTCAGGGAAGAGGGTATCACTTCCCTTCCCCTTTAACCGCAAACTCATAAAAAAAAAAAAAGTCTCCCTGTTATATTTTCACGACATCCCATACTTTTCCTTTGAGACACTTAACACTCAGATAATTTGAGTAATAACTGTGTAACCCCCAGCACTAGACCTTCCATGAGGGCAGAGTCTATGCTGTCTTTTTTCACCGTTATATTCCCAGCATCTTACACTGTAATATCATAAGCCCTCAATAAATAGTTGTTTAATGAACAAATAAATAAAAGAAGTAAGTAATATAGGATATGAAAATGATTTTATAACTCTAAAAGAGAAATATAAATATTGTTGTTATTATTTTAACTGGTTAGACCTCCCAGTGAAAATCAATGCTATCTATACAAGGCAGCCTAAAAGTCTATGGAGCATTATCCCTATATTAAAAGGGCATCAGAAGTTTATAGTCAGAAACAATTGCTGGTTAATGAGAAGTTGGAAACTCTCTCCTACTTTCTATCTTATCTTCACTCTTCTCTTTCTAAGTCATGGCCTTTTCTTGTTTCCATCAGTTCAAATATCTGAAATTGCTCTTATGACCCTATGAGTCAAGATAATCCTTGTTATGGTGTAGTAACAAAGCCCCAAATCTCAGTGGTTTCAGACACAGATAAAATGACTTCTTGTTCCTGCAAATTCTGAAGAGGGTCAGCAGAGTTGTCTTCCATCTGGCGATTCAAGAATTCAGGTTCCCTTCACCTTGTGATGTCACCCTTTCAACCCGTGGCTTCCAAGGCTATCATGTCAGGACAAAGCATGAAGAACTCACAGTCCTTAACTACCTTTGTACAGAAGTCATTGGTATCACTTCCACTCATGAGTCATTGACCTAAACTTGTCACCAGGGTCTAACCCGACTGCAAGGTCTGAGAAATGTAAGGGCACGGCGTTATTTGGTGAGCACCTGTGTATTGCCCACGGTGGCTATGTACATTGTTTGGGGCAATGTTTCATTGCTTATATAAGGAAATTGAACTGTTGCTTCCCAAATAATATTTTAATGCATTTAAAAGTTCCAGCTCTTCAAAGAAGCAGTGAAGTGTCTCATCTCGTAAAGAATCTTTTGTGAATAATCACTTTAAATATGTCTCTTTTTACATTGGCTTTTCTTAAAGTGGTATAATCATTGATGTGCTACAGCTGGCCCATACTGGCTCAGGAAGCTGACTTGGCACGTCTCTTCCAACTCCCAAGTGCATGTTATACAGCTTGAATGTGGCCACAGTGGGGATTATCTACACTACAGAATTTAGCAAATGCTACAAATCAGGACTTTCTTCATTTTTTTCGAAGAGCTAATTGTTGAACATTTACAAATATACCACTGCATATACTGGTAGCTAAATGGTTGTTTGGCCCTAGAAATCAGATTGTTGCATAGTACTACCATAATTGAGTTGTGAAATTTTAAAACCAAATTATGGTTTTTTTTGCCTATGTGTCTGTGCACACACACACATGCCCATGTGCTCAGGGTTTGCAACGCAATGTAGTAAAGAGCTCTAGAAGAAGGGTTAGGAAATCAAAGATCTATTCCAGATTCTGCCGCAACCATTCATGAGACCTTAGCTAAAATGCTCAATCTCTCTAAGATATAGGGCTGGGGTTTTTTTTTAGTATAAAGTAAGGGAATTGTACCAGCTGACCTCCCGTCTTATTCTGATGTTGAGGATTCAAGTCCCAGGCTGAGTTAAGTCATAATTATCATCCTCTGCAGTAAGATTGAAGCCACCTAAAAACACTTAATTGTTTCTGGCACAGAATACTGTAATTTATTCCCAAAGGATTCTGCTAGGGTTTGTGTTCGCTCTGTAAGAAGTATACACGTACAGCACAAAAGCACATATGAAAGAATGGTGCTCTGTTACCGTAAATTAAGTGAAAGATTTGTGTTGCAAGGGATTCACATTGTAAAGTCTGTCATCTTAATCTACTACAATTGTAGCAATTTCTTTCTTTTTAGATAATGGTTTTATATCAGCTTTTATTCCAATTATCTATTGCTGCTTAACAAATCACCGCTAAACTCAGTGACTTAAAACGTAAACTACTTTACTACATTTCGCAATTTTCTGGGTCAGGAATTCAGACACATGCGATCCAGTAGGGTTGCCAGATAGCATTCGGCTGGCAGCTAAGCTCATCTGGAGGGTCCAAGGCATCTTTATTTCCTAGACTGGGGCCTTGACAGGAGTAGCTGGAGGACTAGGCTCCCTTTGACACATCTCTTACACTCCAGGAAGGTAGTCAGACTGCCACATGGTGACTCAGGGTTCCCAGAAACCAAAGCTGAAACTGCCAGTCCTCTACAAGTCTAGGTCCAAAACTGCCATGGTGTCACTGGGGGCATATTCTCCTTGTCAAAGCAGTCACAGGCCTGTCCAGTCTCAGTAGGAACTGGGTCAAATAACTTGTAGCCACTTTTACTCTATAAATTCAAGACATATCTTAAATGTTATCAGAGCTTCTTAAAGACCCTCTGTAATCCTGTTCTCGCCTAAATACACAACTGTGCCCCCTAATAGCAGAGAGATCAACTACCACTACATTGTGTCTTGCTCCTCTATATAAACCTTGCAACGTTTAGCACAGTCTTGGTATATAGCAGGTTGCACAAAAAGATGTTAATTGCATCAGTATGTTTTAAAAAATGTTGTCTGTCCACAAACTTGTATAGGTTATGGCTAGTGTATTAGTCAAGGTTCTCCAGAGAAAAGAACAACTAGGATGTATATATATATATATATATATATATATATATGATATATATACATATGTGTGTAAGGTTAATATATATACATAAATATATATAAATGTATATTTGTATAAGATCTATATATCTTATATAGATCTTACATATATACATACTCATATAAGATATATACATATACATACATATATAAGATATATATGTATGTGTGTATATACATATATCCTATTGATTTAGTTTCTGTGGAGAACCTGGACTAATATACTAGCCATAAGATATATCTTATGGCTATCTTATCTTATATATCTCATATTTATGTATATAAATAAACACATCATATATATGAATATATATATATGAAGACAATTATTATAAGATATTGGCTCATCCAATTACAAAGGCTAAGAAGTTTCACCACCTGCCATCTGTAAGATGGACATCCAGGAAAGCCGGTGGTATAGTTTGAAAGCAGGCAAATTATAATCAATTATGAATGTCTCAGTTGGTTAAGCATCTGACTCTTGATCTCAGCTCAGGTCATGCTCTCAGGGTTGTGAGTTTTAGCCTCACATTGGTTTCCATGCTGGGCGTGGAGCCTACTGAAAAAAAAGAAAAAGTAAAAACTGACAGTATTATTAGCAATAATGTAAAGAAATGGGAATTTCTGGTAGAATTGAATTTGGTACAGTTTGCAGGCCAATTCAGTGGTATTTATTGAAAGGAAAACTACATACCTTCTGTGAATTACCCAGTAATTTCACTTTGCATTAACCTCCATGAGACGCTTTGATATAGTCAGAATTATTGACAAAGGCACACATTTTACCATATTTATATTCTTTATATTTTTTATTTATTATCAGTTTATTATCAGTTAAACAAAATGCTCAGGTTACTAGCCATGACCTAAAATTTTGGCAGGAAGGTATCATTTTTAATGTATTAATAAATTGACATGTTTTGCACAATTACATAAGGAACCACATTTAAAGTTACAAAGATTATGTAGCATTATTCATAAGCATGAAAAAAACCAGAAACAACCTAAATGACCTTAAATAGTAGAGGTGCTAAACAAGATGTACTATAGTCTTAGTTGAAAGAATGGGATGGATTTATGTGTACTAACATAGAATGTTCTCTAGGACAGATTGGTGAATGAAGAAGAACATGGTGGAACATTATAAACAATGGAAAACTCTTTAAGTTAAACAAATAGACACAAAATTTGTTATGATTTTGTAAATAATGGTATATAAATGCAAAGAATAACATCTGGAAGGACATTTACAAAGCTGTCAACAGTGGTGATAGAAGAAGTATTGAGAGTGGGGGGTAGAAATCAAAGCAAGAATTGAAGGGACTTTAGCCTCATCTGTAATCTTTTAATCTCTATGAATACAATATATTGTTCATAATATAAAAAAGGAAAATAATTATTAAAATTAGCCACAAAATTTGTTTCAAAATTTTGAAATAGGTAGATTACTATTAGTAACAAGATGAGGTATATTTTTAGGTGGACAAAATAAATCTTAGATCATTACATGTAGCATAACTTCATTTGGGTAAAAAGAGAGAGAAAGACTGTTATTTAGACACATCGCATTTAAGTGGCAAATACACGAAATGGAAAGATCCCTACCAACTGTTAATGAAGGTGACTTTGTGTGGGAAGGGAGTTAAGGTGAGACGCAGAGCAGGCAAGGGGAGACTTACATATTTTAATATGATTCGGTACTGTTTTAATTTTTATAATGAGCATATACTACTCTTTTGATTAAAACTCCAATTAAAACAGTACATTCGGGGGTGGCCTACGTGGCTAGTTATAAAACACCCTGAATTTCACACCTAAACCATAGATTATTTCTAGGTCTCACTTTTGTTTAAAAGATGGAAGCATTTGTATCTAAGGGATTGACTTGAAGTTCATGTGCTCAGTCAATAGACCACAGTCTCCATGGTTTACACGTGCACTGATTGGCCTTCTTCATTAGGAGTGTAGGAAATAGGTATATGCAATTTTTCTTCTCTACGAGTTGGGGACAATGCCTTAAGAGAGACACATTACATTTCATTATCACGATTGGTTTGTGACTCTCCTGGCAAAGGGTGTAAAAGCCGAATAACCTGGTCCCAACCGAATTATAAAGCATGTACCGGAAGAGACTGTACTAATCATTTAATCGTGTATTTATTAACACAGGCATGAAGGGGTAAGTATATAAACTGACACCATTACTGTCCCACCCCTTTGTGCCCAAAAGAAAAACAAAAGAAAAAGATTTTACAAAAAATGTCTGTTTTGATGGTATCAAACGTGGTAGGAAGAACCCCTTCCTTTTAGTCGTTTCCTGTTTGTCAGCTTTCTATCTAGGTGTCAGGTTTAAATTTGGAACATGCAATATGCAGTGAATTTATCTCAAGCAAAGGACAAAAAAAAAAGAAGAAGAAGAAACAAAACTTCAGATTGCCCATCTGAAAACAAAATATATTTAACATATAAAGTAATGTTACTTTTTCTAGTTACAAAAGCCACTGTGCTATAAATGGAGTTAATTTGCATAATGCCAATCAGTGCCATAAATAAATATGGTTCTAATTGTTTATGAATTGTTAGACTGTGATTTGAAGCTTGATTTGGGAAATGCTGACATTAACAGATTATAAAATAAAATTGATGATGAAAAGTGTTAGATTCCAAAATCAGAAGTCAAAAGTGAAATATCAGAGCAAAATTAATGTAAGAATCTCCAAAGAGAATGATGAGAAATGAGAGAATATCCTAACAGAAAATAAGGAATACAAAGCACTGAATAAATCATGTGACTGTTATGAACATTCACTGATACAAAAATGAAGTTCCTTCTTAGTTAATATATGGAAAAAAGGAAGAGAGGAAATCACTATTAGACCCCCTAATAATTGACCCAAGGAGGAGTGAAAGAGAATTCTCTCAGTGCATGTGTATGTCTACCTAAACAGTAGGGAGGACAGCCACACCTGGATTTTCCAATACAGTGCCTATTAATTTATTTTTAATTGTGATATGAGTGACACGATAAAAATGTACAAAACTTAAGTGCATAGTGCAATTAATTTTTACATATGTGTGCATCCACGTACCATTACCCAGACCACGATAAAAAATACTCCATCACCTTAGAAGATTTTCTTAAGCCTCTTTCCAGTCAATTCCTCATCCTTTAGAGATAGCCAGCCACTCCTGTAACTCTTACCATTGTGGCTTAATTTGCATGTCCTTGAACTACTTAATATAAATGGAATCATACAGTATGTAGTCTTTTGTGTCTGGTTTCTTTTTATTGCTGAATGACATTTGCATTGTTCCCATTTTGAGATCATAATGAATGAAGCTACTGTGATCATTCTTTAAAAGTGTTATGGTTCACCGTAGGTAGTCGAGCATGGCTCCCATTGATCATAGAACCTTTGAATTAAAGAGAAAGGCTTCTCAAACCTGTAACGGTGAAACAGAGATTGGGTGGCCAAAATAGACAATCCTATCCAAAAAGGCAAGGAACAGAAAGTACATAGCATTCATCGTCCCCTAGCAATTCTGAAATCCACTCAGGCACGTGGCACCACTTTAATCCCTTGATTAGGGCCCAATTCTGCTCCTTGCGAATGGATTATTCTTGGTTCTTGGCTTTGACCTTTGGGCTCTTGACTCCTCCCTTTAAATCATTGTTTCTCATCCATAAAAAAAGAGTCTGTGTTTGCAGCAATGTAGCTTTCTTAGCCCGCTTCCCACTCACAGAAGTTAATTTTGTACTATCCCTGCCTCTTTCATTCCAAGCTGTTTTGATTCCTTGAACAACTTTGTGGGTTTCTCATATCATTCATAATAAACTCCTATAAACAAAGTCACATTCACATTTCTTTCTGAGACAAGTCCTTCTATATCTGGCCATGTGTAAGGCTGCTATAGAAAAATACCCTCAAAGTTCTTGAAAGCTTTATTATTTAACTGAGAGGACCTTTAAAAGCCTACCCTAAACCTTCCTGAAATCCTCATAAAGGGTCCTACAGCTATGCAAGATATTTACCATGAGGCTGTACTGTACTGATGACTCTGGATTTGATCTTGCTGTGTATTACTTTGAAAATCTTTTACTGGGAGGCACTGGGAATAGAAAACAATTTTATTTTCAAGCCCAGCAAGTCCTGGGTATATTATAATTCTTCTAAATTTGACTCAAAAACGTAATAGTTTCTTCATTTCCTCATTTTTTCTTAAGTTATCATAATCAGTAGAAGAAGCCAGTTGGCACTTTCTGCACTCTGCCTGGAGATCTCCACAGCCAAGTCCACAGCACCTTAAGTTTTACCCTTTTGAATTTTCAAGTCTCCAGAGGCAACACTTTTGGCAAACTGTGCCACTCCATAGCAAGCATCCTTTCTTCCTCATCTTCAGATAACATTTTCCTTGGTGTCATAGAAGCCCTCAGCAATGGCCTCTTGAGGCTCTTTGAGATTATATTTATGATATTTTTGATGCCCTACCAGCATCCACCCAGTCCCAAAGCCAATGTCACATACTTAAGATTTTTGTTGTAGAGCACTTCCTTTCCATCTGCTGCACAAAAACTTGCACTAAAATGTAATGGCTTCAAACAATAGCAATTTAATGATACTTCATTATTTTGTGGGTCAGGAATTTGGGTAAGACTCAGCAGAGTGATTTTACTAATCTATGTGACATTGACTGAGGTCACTCAGAGGTTTTCCGCTGTGACAAGAGAGTTGGTTTGGAGAATCCAAGACAGCCTCCTCACATGTCTGAAGCACTTCGTTGTGGATGGTTGGAATTCTGGGCTGAACCGGAGTACCTGCACGTGGTTCAAATCTCTAGATGGTTCTGGTATGTGTCAAAATTATTCAGAAGAGTGTCCTCAAAGACAGGGACAAAGAGAAGATTTATGTCATCCACAGGGCCTTCTCTGGCTTAGACTACTCCAAAGATTGGAAGAGGTCATTTGCTTCATGCTCCAGAGAATCATGCTGTTTAAGAACCAACTCTATATTTAAGAGGAACTTCATAGCTATTGTATTTTTTGTCCCCAAGTAGAGTTCCTATTGACAATGAGACCAACCAATGTATGGTTCCAAGGAGCACATTTTAAAATGTGTGTGATGCTCTTAAGAAAACATGCTCTTATTTTCGAAGCTGGTCAAAACATTGAAAATCTTAAACCTTAAGATCTGAGGTTTCCTGGGAAGAACATCTTAGTTTCTCAGACCCCAAGCCCCCCTCTCTTTCAGTCTATTCATGTTTGTTCTCTCCTAGGTCTGCAGATGAGCAAGCCGTAGGGCTGAAATATACCCAATGAGGTCATGGCACTCTCCTTCTTCAGGAGGCATGCCCAACCCAAAGAAGATGAGGTTTACTTTTCTGGAATCTCTTTTATAAGAATAAGTCTCTGTCTTGATCACTTTTCACCATCTTCCTTTCAACTATTTTTCTCGCAAATGTTGTTCTAAGATTGCAAACTCATCAGTGAAGCTGCTAGGACTAGACTTTCTCAGGAAGTTTCTGGTTAACTCAGGCCTTCCAGGAAAGTAAAAATAAGCTTGAGAACTAAAGTGTCCTCAATCTAAGTGGGGCCATGGTGATAAATGGTGGTCATTCTCATTCATTAAATGGAAAGTGTATTAGCATGGAACTGGGAATTTATATCATAGAGGAGTAAATATGAACTGACAGGACTGGTTAGAAATATTGACATGTTACGCTAGTTTGTCTAACAAACCAATGATATTTGGTTTTTATCTCATTTTCTTTTTTTTTTTTTTTTTTTATTTTTTTTTTTTTTTTTTTTTTTTTTTAGATTTTATTTATTTATTCGACAGAGATAGAGACAGCCAGCGAGAGAGGGAACACAAGCAGGGGGAGTGGGAGAGGAAGAAGCAGGCTCGTAGTGGAGGAGCCTGATGTGGGGCTCAATCCCATAATGCCGGGATCACGCCCTGAGCCGAAGGCAGACGCTTAACCGCTGTGCCACCCAGGCGCCCCTATCTCATTTTCTTGCTATCAAAAACCCTTGGCATTTGCTTTTCTGGTGTCAAACCCAGACCAAGAAAGAAGAAGCAATTTGGGTCTATGTATTTACAATGACAGTCACTTAAAAAACAAGGTTGTTGCTCAGGGGTCTGCAGGCTTGTCTGAGTGTCCATACAGAAACACACTAGGAGAATGCCTTCACCCACATCTCTGAAGAAAGAAGAAAGCGGAAAGCTTATGACATGGAAGAAACATTTTCTGAAAGGGAGAAATAATTTTTTGTTCATTTTCAGTCCTTGGTCTACATCATAAAGACTTGTAGGATATTAATGACCAATTGCACCAGGTTAGTATAAGATCAAAGCTAATACTGATCTAGGAGTGAGGAATTATTACCTTTCATGATGGATCAAAATTTGAGCATATCTTTACTTCACAACAATGTGCAGTTACAGATACACTTCTATCCCTTAGTCTCTTTTCAGTCATGATACCCTAAACATCAAAGCTAACAACTCACTGAGATAGAAAAAATCAGACTCCGAGAGATGGCGAGCCAGATGCTAAATTCACAGACTTCATTAGGGTCAGAGAACAGCAGCAAAACTAAAAGCCAGCTGGATATTTTATTGTTATTATAACCATAATAATAGTTATTATTATTATTATTTTGAGTTACTAGCATGCTCAGAAGGCTCAATGTATTTAATTAACCTTTCAGAAGACAAGTCTAAAATGTCTGGCTTTGTCCTAATGAAGTTATAGCTGTTGTTAAAATCTGATAGAGTTCTGTTCCCTTTCTCATTTCATGAGAAACTGATTCATTTGTAAAATGCCTCCATTTCACTCATTCATTTATAACTGAAGAGATGCACTAATCCACTCAGGAAACAAATCTTGTGATACATGGGAGATCAATTGTTTTATGAAATAAAATTAAAAGTGTAAATGTGGTTAACATTTTAAAGGTAAGTCAATTGAAAGTACTCCTTGAACTCATTTGACCAAGTATTTTTTTTTCCATTTTTTGAAATCACACCTGTGCTAAGACATGCACTCTCTTCCTCTATCTGGTAAGCACAAGGTGTGGGAACTTGTGCAATAGATAATTAATCTCTATTGCTATCTATAGTTTCATAGTTAACACTGTCTTAGCAGAAGTGTGAAAACACATTCACACCTTTGAAAATGGATGATTAACTAATCAAATGACAATATGAATGTTAGACAGAATTACAGAAATGACTGCAAGGCAGAGCTATTTATGATTATAACATTCTATTTAATTTTTAAGGGTGGATTGTTCAGTGTAATCTGTGCTCCTCAAACATCCAAGCAGATTCTCAACTTTTTAATTGCATGAGTCCTCAAAAAAAGAATGAATAAAATTTCATATTCTTCCCTAATTAAGCAATTTTTATTATGAGAGGTTAAGAAGGAGAGAAGAGAGTTATGTTTCAAGACCATAGGCAAGGAGGAGCAAAGAAAGAAGAATCACATTTGAGTAAATAGTCAAGTTATGTTTTTACTCTGGACATTGTCATTTCCATTTAAAATGCAGACTAAGCTGAATAAATAATTGGATAGCTAGTTCTCTTTTGATAGTCTGGTGTATAAAAATCCGAACTGGAAGGTAGGCCCATGTTCATTATTTTGTTAATTTTCTAAGTTTACCTGTGTGTTCTCTTTAAGAAATGATAATGAGGAAAAGGCAGAGACACTGTTGAAGGAATGCAGATCTAATTACTGGGGCTTTAAAACTCATATTCTGTGTACATTGTATTAAAAGGCTTTAGATAAAATATTTACCTATATTTATATTTTTAAAGCCAAAGTGTATATTTGCAACACATATCACTTACTGCCTTGTAGTGTGGTATTTTAAAGACACATTAACTCCTCTGTAATACCTTGAGATCTGGCTACACATCTGACTTATTATCCCAGCCCAATTCAGCCCAGTGCTTTATACTGACTGGACATCCCTGTCTATTGAATCAAGCCTAAATAGTAAATGGGGAGACAAAAGTTGTTTTAAAATTGCATTTTCATGGAAAAACTTGATTATTTTAAGAGTAAAAAAACATTATTTTTTTCAATTCATAAATTAGCTACACAGTTCTTTGTTACATACAAAAAATTTCTGTTAATTAGCAATAGTTTATTTATCAGCACAAAATAAATCCACCGCCAGCTGTTCAACCTTGTAGTTTCTAGTGACCCACCTTGAATGTGGGTGTGGGTGTAGTGTACGCACACATCTATTCTCCATCTCCAAGCTGGCTTCTGTCTCCATTTCTTTACTGAAACCATTCTGGAAAATCCATCTTTCTTTACCTTGACTTTGCAGTAGCATTTGACACCACTAAATAACCCTTCCTTTTTGAAACATTGCCTTCTCTTGTTTTCCATGCCAACACATGCTCCTGATTTTCCTCCTACATCTCTTCTTGGGAGATCTCATTTACTCCTGTAGATTCAGTTACTGTGTATATATTCTTATGCCTGCCGAGTTTAACCCTCTAACCCAAATATATATTCTCACCTTCAATTCTATATACATACATGAAAGTATATACACACATAACACTACACACATGCATGCACGCACACACACACACACACATACACTCAGGGCATCACACACCTGGCCCCCACACCTTCTCCTTCACTGTTTCCCTCTCTCAGTAACATCAGTTACCCAAGTAGAAAGCTGGGTGTCATCTTTTACCCTTCCTCTTGAACCTCCACATCTAATCTTTTAACATATCCTATTCATTCTACCTCCCAATGTATCTCAGATTCATCTACTCCTATCCATCACAGTAGGGGCAACCATTATCCTGACTCATTTATTGCAACATCCTACTAGCTAGTCTTCTTGTCTCCAGTCTTGCCCCCTTCTGTTCCTTTTCGTACTGTACTCAAACAGATTTTCTACAGTGGTCATTACACTTTTTTGCTTACAAACCCCCTTAGAATTTTTGAAAAATATATGTACTTTCTTACTATTTTTTAAGTTCACATAAAATTATTTTAGATGATTACAAAGGGTGAAATATCCAGTATGAAATAACACTGATACAAAAAATAAAAAAGCTGTGTCCTCTTTTGAATATATCCAAATGAATTTAAATGATAAGATTTGATACTTGTCATTGTTCTCTTAAAAATACATGAACAAGTTTTCCTCTCTAACAACTGGAAATGTCATGGGTTTGTTTCTTTTTTTCCCCTTGAACTTGTATTTCCACTCCAATTTTTCCCCACAGTTTTTATCCTAAAGTATAATCTTTAGTCTTGGTTGATTATCCTATCATATGCAGAAAAGCATACATATAAATCAAAATGTTTAAAAATTTCCTGTGACTGTGGTTGTAAGTATTATTAGATTCTTACAGATTGCGTTACTGTTATACTTATCTTAAAATATATCTGATGAAAACAGCATAAATATGTTACATATTTAGAAAGATATTTATTACACATGAAAGTAAAATTTTATAAGAAAACCACCTCTTAATGAGATAGATAAGTCTTTCTTCTATTACTTTGTGTGTCTGTAGATAAACATTATATATCTCTAGAATGACAAAGCATTCAGAATAAATTCTATGCCCATATTTGGCCTTATAGATGTAATTTTTGAGAAGCTTTGATTCCATAAATAACTGTATGGGCTGGGAAAGGAACTTTATTATAGCAATGACAATCATTTCTTTAAACTCTTTTCAAGCAAAATGCCAAAAAACACATGATATGATATATAATATATATTTTAATACAATATTTCACATATATAATATAATATTATATATAATATGTCATATTTTTTCATTGATATATCAGTTGAAAATATGATTAGATCCTCCTTCATCTTATACAAAGCACAAAGGACACCACTTAACTTGTGAAAGGATATTTTACCAGTTATTAGTGTTATTTTCTTGGCCAATGCCTGAAAGTATGCCAAAAAAGCTTTAACAAACCTTATTAGGAGTTCTCATGAGGACTCACCTACTCCAAGCCCATTAGCCTCAGCTATGAGGTTAGGGCAAATTTTGTTAAAGTCACACATATTCAGGACCCACGCAACTGCCAGGTACACAGCAGCCACCATGTGGCCCACCAAGCCACCAAACCACACCCAGTGACCCACTTCCAGCCACTGTCACACACTGACCATTCTTGCACCCCAGGCTGCCCCACAGCACTTCAGGGGATCCATAATAAGACTACTAGCCCAGCTCAAATTTACTAACACCACTGGCTTGCTTCCAAGTTCCTGGCAGGCACATCTCCTCAAGGCTGGTCTGGAGAGGTCCCACTAACACCAGAGAGAGCAAGCACAACCTACAACAGGCAGAGAGTCAGTGCAGATAATGGAACTGAAAGGAAAAGTGACTCAGACACAATAGTAGGACATAAGCAATACACATTGGATACTCTTCTGAAATGCCAATCACTGGCAGAGAGAAGACATTGCACTGGAGGGTGCTCTTCTGCATAAAGTTACTTTTTTTTTTAAAGATTTTATTTATTTATCTGAGACAGAGAGAGAGCATGAGTGGTGTGGAGGGGCAGAGGAAAAGGGAGAAACAGACTTCCCACTGAGCAGGAAGTCTGATGTGGGGGGCTCTATCCCAGGATCCTGAGATCATGATCTGAGCTGAAGACAGACACTTTACTGAATGAGCTGCCCAGGTGCAGCATAAAGTCACTACTTTCAAAGCAGAACACATATCTGACTTTCTCAATACACAGAAACAGACAAAGAGAGGCAGACAAAATGAGGAGACAGAGAAATTTTTTCCAAATGAAAAAACAGGACAAGACTACAACCAGAGATTTTTTTTTAAAGATTTTATTTATTTATTTGACAGACAGAGACAGCCAGCAAGAGAGAGAACACAAGCAGGGGGAGTGGGAGAGGAAGAAGCAGGCTCTCAGCGGAGAAGCCTGATGTGGGGCTCGATCCCAGATGCTGGGATCACGCCCCGAGCTGAAGGCAGATGCCTAACAACTGCGCCACCCAGAGATCTAAATGAAACAAATACAAATAACTTGCCTGATGGAGATTTTAAAGCAATGGTCATAAGAATACTCACTGGACTTGAGAAAAGAGTGGAAGGAATAACATAGCAGAGATAAAGGGCTCAATAAATGAAATGAGAAACACACTTGATGAAATGAGCAGCAGGATGGAAGAAGCACAGGAACAAATTAGTGACCTGGAAGACAGTGAAATGGAAGGTAATCAAGCTGAACAGAAGGAAGAGAAAAGAATTATGTAAAACAAGAATAGATTTGGGGAATTCAGTGACTCCATCACATGTAATAACATTCACATTATAGGAGTCCCAGAAGAGGAAGAGAGAGACAGGGGGGCAGAAAACTTATTTGAAGAAGTAATACCTGCAAAATTCCTGAATCTGGTGCAGGAAATTGATATCTAGATCCAGGAAGCACAGAGAACTACTAACAGAATCAACAAAAGCAGACAGACACTAAGACATATTCTAATTAAATTTGCAAAATATAGTGATACAGGAAAACTTTTAAAACCAGCAAGACAAAAGAAGTCATTAACTTATAAGGGAAAACCCACAAGGCTAGCAGGAGATTTTTCCACAGAAACTTTGCAAACCAGAAGGGAGTGGCATGATGTATTCAAAGTGCTGAATAGGAAAAATCTGCAGGCAAGAATACTCTATTCAGCAATGCTATCATTCAAAATAGAAGGAGAGAGAAACAGTGTCCCAGACAAACAAACCCTAAAGGAGTTCATGACCATTGAACCAGCTCTGTAAGAAATATTATAAGGGACTCTTTCTTTGAGGGGGAAGGAGGACCAAAAGTAAGTTTGGAAGTAGGAAACACAAAAGCAGTATAAATCATTATTTCTGTAAAAATCAGTCAAGCAACTCTCAAAAGCAGGATATAAATATAATAACACATACTTAAAACGTGGAGAGAACAGGAGAAAAGAATGGGTTCAAATTAAATGACCATCAACTCAATACGGACTGTTATATGAAGAAGAGGTCATATATGAACCTCATGGTAACCATGCATCAAAAACCACTAATAAATATGCAAAGAATAAAGAGAAAGAAATCCAAATATATCACTAAAGAAAATCAGCAAAACATGAAAGATAAGAAAGGATCAGAGAAAGTCTTCAGAAACAGCCACAAAACAAGTAATAAAATGACAATACCTACATATCTATCAATGATTACTTTGAATGTAGATGGACTAATCAAAAGACATAGGGTGACAGAATGGGTAAAGAAACAAAACCCATCTGTATGCTGCCTACAAGAGACCCATTTTAGACCCGAAGACACCTGCAGATTGAAAGCGAGAAGATGGAGAAACACCTATCATGCAAATGGATGTCAAAAGAAAGCCGGAATAGCAATACTTCAATCAGACAAAATAGACTTTAAAACAAAGACTGTACCAAGAGACAAAGAAGGACACTATATAATAATAAAGGGGACAATCCAACAAAAAGATATAACAATTGTAAATATTTAGGCATCCAGCATAGGAGCATCCGTACATAAAACAGTTAATACCCAACACAAAGGAAGTAATCGATAGCACTACTGTAATAGCAGGGGATGTTAACACCCCACTTACATCAACGGACAGATCATCTAAATGGAACAGCAACAAAGAAACAATGGCTTTGAATGACACATCGGACCAGATGGATTTAACAGATACATTCAGAACATTCCATCTTAATAGAGAAGAATACACATTTTTTTCAAGTGCACAATGGGTCATCCTCCAGAATAGATTACATAGATTACAAACCAGCCTCAACTAGTTCAAGAAATTCAAAATCAAAACCATGCATCTTTTCTGAGCACAACACTGTGGAACTAGAAGTCAACCACAAGAAAAAAATATGGAAAGACCACAAATACAGGGAGGTTAAATAACATAGTACTAAACAATGAATGGGTCAGGCAGGAAATAAAAGAAGAACTAAAAAAGTACATGGAAACAAATGAAAAAAAAAAACCCACAATGGTCAAAAACCTCTGGAATTAAGCAAAAGCAGTTCTAAGAGGGAAATTTATAGGCTTATTTATCTCAAGAAGCAAGAAAAATCTCAAACAACTGAACCATACACCTAAAGGAGCTAGAAAAAGAACAACAAACTTAGCCTAAAACCAGGAGAAAGAAGGTAATGATAAAGTTTAGAGCAGAAATAAATGATATATAAACTAAGAACAAGAACAACAGCAAGCACGATGTTGTTCAGATGACCAAAATGTATACAATCAAATACACGTTTCTTATAAATCACAATACTTTCAATGAAACCAGGAGCTGATTCTTTGAAAAAAAAAATCAATAAAATTGATAAACTCTTAGCCAGACTTATCACAAAAATAAGAAAAAAAGAGAATGGATTCAAATAAATAAAATCACGAGCGAGAGAGGAGAAATAACAACCAACACTACAGAAATACAAACAATCATGAGAGAATTTTACTTTATTATTTTTTAAAGATTTTATTTATTTATTTGACAGAGAAAGAGACAGCCAGCGAGAGAGGGAACACAGTCAGGGGGAGTGGGAGAGGAAGAAGAAGGCTACCAGTGGAGGAGCCTGATGTGGGGCTCGATCCCAGAACGCCGGGATCATGCCCTGAGCAGAAGGCAGACGCTTAACAACTGAGCCACCCAGACGCCCCCATAAGAGAATTTTATGAAAAACTGTATGCCAATAAATTGTATAACCTAGAAGAAATGGAGAAATTCTTAGAAACATATAAACTATGAGAACTGAAGCAGGAGTAAATAGAAAATTTGAACAGACTGATAGCCAGCAAAGAAATTGACTCAGTAATCAAAAAATTCCCAAGAAACAAAACTCCAGGATCAGATGGCTTCATAGGGGAATTCTACCAAACATTTAAAGAAGAGTGGATATCTAGTCTTCTCAAACGATTCCAAAAACATGGAAATGGAAGGAAAGCTTCCAAATTCATTTTATGAGGCCAGCATTACCCTGATACCAAACCAGACAAGTCCAAGACCACTAAAAAAAGAGAACTACAGCCCAAATACCCTTGATGAACATGGACACAAAAATTCTAAGTAAAATACTAACAAACCACATTCAATAACACATTAAAAAAAATCATTCACCATGATCGAGTGGGATTTATTACTGGATTGCAAGTCACTCAACATTCACAAATCAGTGTGATACATCACATCAATAAGAGAAAAGATAAGAATCATGATAATTTCAACAGGCACAGGAAAAGCATTTGTCAATGTTCAACATCTATATATGATTAAAACTCTCAACAAAACAGGTTTAGAGGAAACATACCTCAACATAATAAAAGCCAAATGTGAAAAACCCATAGCTAAAATCATCCTCAAAGTTGAAAAACTGAGAGCTTTTCCACTAAGGTCAGGAACAAGACAAGGATGTCCATTCTCACCATTTTTATTCAACATAGTACTGAAAGTCCTAGCCATAACAATCAGAAAACAAAAAGAAATAAAAGGCACCTAAATCAGCAAGGAAGTACTAAATCTTTCAGTATTTGTAGATGACATGATACTATATATAGAAAACCCTAAAAGACCACCAAAAAACTGCTAGATTTGATAAACGAATTCAGTAAAGTCACAGGCTACTAAATCGACCTACAGAAATGTGTTCCTTTTCTATGCACCAATAATGATGCAGCAGAAAGAGAGATTAAGAAAACAATCTCTTTCATAATTGCACACCAAATAATAAGATACCCAGGAATAATCCTAACCAAAAAGGTGAAAGACCTATATTCTGAAAACTATAAAACCCTCATGTAAGAAATTGAAATGACACAAAGAAATGGAAAGGCATTCCATGATCATGGATTGAAAGAACGAATTTGTTTGAATGTCTGTGCTACCCAAAGCAATCTACACGTTTAATGCAACCCCTATTAAAATAACAACAGCATTTTCACAGAACTGGAACAAACCACCCTAAAATTTGGATGGAACCACAAAAGACCTCAAATAGCCAAAGCAAACTTGAAAAAGAAAAGCAAAGCTGGAGGCATCACAATTCACCTTAAGTTATATTACAAAGCTGTAGTAATCAAAACAGTATGGTACTGACACAAAAATAAACACATAGATCAATGGAATAGAATAGAAAACTCAGAGATGAACCCACAACTATATGGTCAATTAATCTTCCACAAAGCAAGAAAGAATATGCAGTGGTAAAAAGACTGTCTCTTTAAAAAATAGTGTTGGGAAAACTGGTCAGCATCACGCAAAATAAAGCAACTGGACCACTTTCTCACACCATACACAAAAATAAACTCGAAATGGATGAAAGACCTAAATGTGAGACATGAAACCATAAAAATCCTTGAAGAGAACCTGATGGTAACCTGTTTCACATTGGCTTTAACAACTTTTTTCTAAATAAGTCTCCTAAGGCAAGGGAAACAAAAGCAAAAATAAACTACTGGGACCTCATCAAAATAAAAACCTTCTGCACATTGAAGTAAACACTCAACAAAACTAAAAGACAACCTACAGAACGGAAGAAGGTATTTGCGAATGACATATCTGATAAATGGTTAGTATCCAAACTATATAAAGAACTAATACAACTCAACACCCCAAAATTAAATAATCCAATTAAAAAATGGACATGAACAGACATTTCTCCAAAGAAGACATCCAGATAGCCAACAGACCCGTGAAAAAATGTTCATTGTCACTCATCATCAGGGATATGCAAATCAAAACTACAATGAGATATCACCTCACACCTGTCAGAATAGCTAAAATCAACAACAGAAGAACAATAGCTGTTGGCAAGGACATGGAGAAAAGGAGCACTCATGCACTGTTGGTGGGAATGCAAACTGTTACAGCCACTGTGGAAAATAGTATGGAAGTTCCTCAAAAAGTTAAAAATAAAACTACCTCGTGATCTAGCAATTGCGCCACTTGGTATTTACCCCAAAATATTCAAAAACACTAATTCAAAAGCATACATGCACCCCTATGTTTCTTGCAGCATTATATACAACAGCCAAATTATGGAAGCAGCCCAAGTGTCCATCGAAGTGGAGATTAAGGAGTGCACTTGTGATGAGCAGAGAGTGACGTATGGCTGTGTTGAATCACTATAGTGTACACTTGAAATCAATATAATAATGTATGTCAACAATATTGGAATTAAAATAAAAACATTAAGAAAACGTATCAGATGACAATTAATTTTACTCTTTGGCTTAGAGGCACCTTCTTTATGAATCTAAAATTAGTCAACTCTAGGCTTTATATTCATATAAATTCATAAATTTCACATATATATCGAATTCCTCATGTTAGGATATGTTCTGCCATCTGTCCAAAAAAAGACCTTTACGTTTGTGCTAAAGTTCAGTTTTCTAGGTCATTTCTTGATGCTTTAAAAGTCATGACAGGTAGGGGCGCCTGGGTGGCTCAGTCAGTTAAGCGTCTGCCTTTGGCTCAGGTCATGGTCTCTGGGTCCTGGGATCGAGCCCCGCATCGGCTTCACATGGGGTCTGTTTCCCCCTCTGCTGCACCCCCTACTCATGCGTGCTCTCTCACTCTCTCTGTCTGTCCAATAAATAAATAAAAATCTTTTTTAAAAAAATCATGACATATAGACATAAAGATGGGCTCTTGAGAATTATTATATATAGATAACATGGTAATATTTCATGGTGAAAAAACCCACAGAATTAGAGCAGCGAATCCACATTTGAAATGCTGGACTTAATCACAGTAAGCTGGTACTGATTTTAGCTTCAAAGCATTAGATTAATGTGCTTTGCAAAAATTAAGAGTAAACAGAAGAAAAGATATTGCTGTATGTTAATGATTTTGGTCCATTGCATTATTTAGAGTAGAATCCACAACACATTTCCTTTAAGTATTCTCATGATAAATACTCAGGAGGAATGAGTAGATGACTAGAGATAGTGATGAGAGACGCAGAGCAGAAGACTTGGTCCAAGCAAAAATTTCATATGTGTTCACAGTATTCAAAGGTCCCTTATAAAAAGTAATGAAATTGTTTCTCCACAACCTGAATAAAAAATTGTCCTATGTTCCTTTTACCGAAGCTATAAGATCTGTTGAAAATAAATAAATAATTTTTCACTTTTTTCTTTCTGAAATCGGGCCAAATATACAGCTGAAACAGAGGTAAATGAGAATGTTCTCATCAGTGTTGCAAAGTGCTTTCTGCTATCTGAGGAGGATGAAAATGTTCAGAAAGCACGCTTGGTTGCAAAGTCTTATTTTCTAACATGCTTTTTACAATTCTAAAAAAATTGATAAAGCGGGGAACTTTGCCTGGTTGAAAGTGCCACTTTCATCGATGTTTTTGACCAAAATTCTCTTTTTTTGCTCCTTCCAAATTCTTTTCAGGAAGAATGCATTCTTTGATGATAATTCAGGAATGAAATGACAAAATTAAGTTAAAGTTACCATCACTCCTGCGTCTCCACTGTACAATATCCCTGACTTCAAAATATTCTAAGACTCTGTTTCTGATACCATGTTTTATGCTTAATAAAACTTTTTAAACAAGAGGAAGTCTCAAATCTATAAGCAGATTTACTATGTCTTGAGAAATGAAGACTTCACCAATATCGTTATTTAGATTTGTCCATTTATTTGGAGCTCCTGAAGAACCACCAGACCAAGATTTAGAATAGGTGAGTGATAGGTCTCTTTTTTGTAAAGAGGAAGAAGGACAGCTGTGAGATATACCAGGGAAAGGAACCCTGCATGATGCCTTCACTGCAAGTGTATTCTTTCTCAAGAAGATCCTCTTTAAGAAAGAGTACAAAAGGAAGTGGAGGACCTGAACGTTGATCATTTAAAATTGGTTAAGCCTGTGACCCCTTGAGCCTACCCTATCTGAAGACTTTTGTTCTGAAATGTAATCTCATATCACTTATTGTTTAACCTGTAACTGGCTTCTCCTTGCTCTCAGGACCAATGCCAACGCTGTTAATGTTACCTGTAAGGTGAGGGGGCCTGTTTCTACAACCTCATGTCTTCTACTTGCTCTGAAGCATCAGCCAGACTGAACTTCCTTAGATTTTTAAAACCCATCAGGATTTCTTTCCCTCAGAATTGAACACATGCGTTCCTCAACCTGGAACACTTTCCTCTTCCCACTCCTATTTTTTAGCCTGAATTACTCCTATTGATCTCTAATTTTAAATGTTAGTTCCTCTCAGAAACCTTTCTGGACTTCTCACCTTCAGCTCCATGCCATCCTTGGCTGGATTAGGCATCCTTCCTACGCATATATGGCCCAATTTCTGGACTTCTCACCTTCAGCTCCACGCCATCCTTGGCTGGATTAGGCATCCTTCCTACGCATATATGGCCCAATTTCCATAAAGCCCCACCCACTTCTCACCTTATTATAATAATTAAAAACTTACTTCTAGACACAAGGATCTTGGGGCCCATGAGCACTGTTTTATTTACCATTGTATGACCAATACCTATCTTAAATGCCTAGCCTATAATTCAATAGCGGGCATAGTTTTTCAAAGACATGAAAGAATTTACAAATTCAGACAAATTTTGACCTTCAAAGTGGTTATTTTCGCCAGCTATCAGCTTATGCTGTTACTCAAAAACAAGTAAAACTTTCTCAACATAAAACATTAACACAAACCAGTTATAATGTTCCTAGATATGCCAGGAAGTCTGGGTTCTAGGCTGGACTTTGGCATGAACTCATTTTCCACTGGGCAAGCTGTTTAAGATCTACTTATCCCTCTAATTCAAAGACCTGTAGTTTCTTGCCACTGTTTACTTTAGTGAACTCAGTAGCAAACTTAGGTATGGGCTATGAAAAGAGACCAAGAATGCCTCACTTGTATGATAAGATAGCTCAATGGCAACAGAGTTGTCCATTTGTAAATTAGTCAGGTATCTTATTTCTTTTTCCATCTTTTTGATCATTTGAATTTGAGTCCTTGACTGTCTTATCAAAATGATGAAAAAGTTGATAAACCTGTATCAGTTCTTTGTTTAATATCTAATTGGTTTGGTAAGAAGTTTGGTGTTGAAGAGAGGGTAGACATAAATGAAACTGAAGCTTTTAGATTACTGTGGGTTTCATAAAAATTAAGTTTCATTATTCCCATTTGAAGCAAGTCACTATTTATGTCCTATCTTAAGAAACTTGACTAATTTTCCATGGAATGCTCTATATTGGAATTCTCTGATGATTTTCATCAACATGTCACGTAAGTGTGTTTCTGTATTTTTCTTAAAATGTTCAATAAGTGATTACAATCAGCTTTTAAAACATGTAAGACAAGTAAGAATTAAAAGTACAAAACCTGTTAAAAAGAATGAGAATAACAGATGTATAGGGACCTGGGATGAGTTAATTTATGAAGCTTAGCTAACACAAATATTACCCAAATCTCAATTTTTTAAAAAATATTTTCTGAGTTATTGGCACAGCATTATAGAACTTCAGGTGAACAGGAAGTTTGGGTCATAGGACTCATTATAACCTCACATTCTTTTAGACACTGCCAAAGAAATGAATTCAAGTTTATTTGCTTCTTAATCAACAGATTAAAATCATAATATCCAATTATTAATAGTTATCAGTGGGCAAATCATTCATTAGTAGGATGAACTAAAGTAAAGGATATTTTTTATTTTTATTTTATTTATTTATTTTTTTGAGAGAGAGAGCTCAAGAGGGAGGGAAGGGGCAGAAGGAGAGTGAAAGAGAGAGTCTTAAGCAGGCTGCATGCCCAGTGTGAGCCCAAAGTGGGGCTCGATCTCACAACCCTGAGATCATGACTTTAGCTGAAGAGTTGCATGTTTGACTGACTGAGCCACTTAGACACTCCATAAAGAACATTTTTTAAAGTGACCTGCGGTAAATATGACCTTTTTGACCTTTCTCATCTATTAAATCTGATGATAGGTATAGGAGGAGTGCCTATTATATTTTCTATTTAAAATATTTAATTAAAAAAATAAATTTGAAATTTCTCACTTGATGAAAAATGCAAACATTGCAGGATCTATTTTTTATGATCTTTGTTTGAATAAAGAGAACACTTGGGCAATTTGCCACTTCTCAGTGTTTAGATTATAGAAAGATGACAAAAAATGCTTATTAGAAGCACCTACTGGCATCCTAGTGCCCCTTTATATTTGTGGAACTAAGTCGTATCTCTAAAAAGGGGTTTGTAATCATGAGGAGGTGTTCTGGACAGAAAATGAAGTATCTCAGGAAGGTTTTAGGGCTCTATTTTACCTTTTCTTGAAAGAGTTACCGCCTATCTGAAACCTCCTATAAATGGAAGAATGGGGCCCCAAAGGGATAGTGATAAGTGAGAGGGAGTGGGATTATAGAGTCAGATTAGGCCAGATGTAGGCCCGGAAGGCCTAGGAGTTTAGAAAATCTGTGGAAACCTGTGGAAACTCAGCTCATTGAAGGGTTTTCAGTAAGCAATTCCGTGATGAGTTAGTAAGGTTGTTAAAAGGCATAATCTAGCCAAGGTGCACACAATGAACTGGACAGAAGAAAGTCTGCAGGTCTGAAGTAGTTGGAGTTGAGGGGCGGTGGCTACGAAAACAGTCCAGGTGGGAAAGGATGTGGGCGTGCACAAAGATGTCGACTGAGGAAAGAACTATCTACGGTATTAGAGAAGATTACACAAGATGATTTAGGTTTAATGAGTGAAATGCAGAACTGATTCAAACATGATTGAGATGATAAGCATGGACTGAGTTCTGAGAATATTAAAAGAAATAAGGACAACAGAAAGTAAGTCCTTTCTAATGTGCTGAGTTTGACTTACCAATGAACCTCAACGTTATGCGGTAGGGAGCTGGAGATGCAAACCTGAAACTTGAGAAATTAGAACTCCAGTAATATTTGGGAAGCCTCCACATAAACTGCAACAGTTGCATCTCCAAAAATGGATGGATTCTCTAAGAGAAAGTCCACAGAGAAGGCCATGGATCTCAAGATCGAACATAATGGAATAGTCAAGTATTTAAAAATGGAAGAGGGTTAATCAAAGAGCAGAAAAGGGCAGAATTCATGGGAGAAGTAGGTGAATATAGTTTCAGTCTGGTATAGAGAAAAAGGCTTTCAAAAAGGACAGCTTGGGGTGGGGGGATTGGGCAACAGTGTTGGACACCACTGAGAGGCAGAAAATGAAGGCTGAGGAGAGGTCCCAATGCATTCAGCTACCAAATCCATTCACAGAAACAGCAATTTTAGTGATTTCCTACTTGTCTCATCTCTTGACAAGAAACCTCCTCTTGGCAAAGGTGATTCTGTTTTGCATAGTGGAAAATGCGCATTTCCCAGGGCACTGAGCTTCTCCACCTCCCTTCCAACAGCCTTTCTAGAACAACAGATGTGTCCAGGTGGGTACTTTATGTGTTCCAATATTCTTCTTGAGAACTCTCCAAGGAGCAATTCACTCTACTTGACCATTTGAATTTTCTGTAAGAAAGCCCATGGATGCCTAAGCTATTTCTGGGACTCACACACTATGGTACTATTATGGGACATCTAACATTTATTGACCACCAACTGTGTGCATGCACTGGCTAACATTTCCATAATTATTCCCTTATTTATTACTGACAATAATGCTGCAAGCTGAACATTATTAAGAATTATTGTTCCCATTTTTGAGTGGCATCCCAAGATTGTTTTATTCCACTTGTAGTAGAAGACAGTATCTCTATGCCTTTTAAAATTGAGGAAACAGCCCACTTTGGGTTGAAAGGATCAAAGAATCAAAATTAGAAAAGCATTTCAACACTAGAGAACATACGTATCAGGCCATATATTACCTATTCTTCTAGTTTGTTGTGAGTAATTATTTGAAATGTCAAATTATAGGGAATTTCAGCTAGTAGAGATAAAATCAAACTCCTTATATAAATGAGAAATACCATAATTTCTGAGAGTAAGGAATTTTTTACAAAGTCAATTCATTTGGCCCAAGTACAGTTAAAACTACTAATTTGAAATTTGACATGGTGGTTTAGCTATCATCTCTTGCATCTAGTTTATCAGAAATTGACAGTTTCTTCTTTTTTATTTTTAACCTTTTAGCTTATCTGAGAAATGTATTATCATTTATACTTAAGCCCAACCTGCAAATTAAAAATAATCTACAAATTTGAGAAAGTGTACTTCACCCTGAAAATAAACAGGGTATGAAATTTTTCACGGCTGATAATTTTTATAATTGGAATACTGTACACTTCCAGTATAATTAATGAAGAGTTGGATTATTCATATCTTCTGAAAATCCAGTTAATGTTGCCCTCTTAATGACAAATTGAAGAGGCTGTCATTAGCAATATTTCACAGCTGGGTTGTGATTGAAATGTTTTTTCTTTCTTTCTTTTCCAGCTCAGAGGTTTCCCCCTTTATGACTGCAGAGTGTAATAACACATAGTTCGAAATAGAAATATAGTCGGTGATGCCATACACTTTGTCACCTGCAAGCCCTGAGTTGAAGAACAAATAGAAGAATGAATTGAAGGATGTTTGAATAATGACTCAAGTGTTAACAGGTGCGCAGTGGGGAAAACGGAGAGTAAGGAGAAAGGTTCAACCAGCAGCCTTTCTCCAGATCATAGTGACTGCAGATGCATGGGCCATTAGTCTAATGGGTGAAGACAGTTTCAAAATTCAGGAACCAGTGAGCCAAATCAGATCAAGCAAAGTGTGTTATTCTGGCAGGAAGTAGAGGCCAGGGAGGCTAGTGAAGAGAGAGCTAGAGACCCCAGTCTGAACCTCAAGAAGTAAATGTGTGAGCCAAAGAGAATGTTGTAGCATGCCAGACAAAAACATGGTCAGCAAAGTCTGGAATGGAGGTCAACTACACAGGCAAATAGAAGGTGAGATCTAATGAATAAGGGAAGCCATGCATAGTAGCTGAAAGGAGTTGAAATGCACCTCTGTAGGGTCTCAGATCCTAATAGAATGAAGGGAACCTTACAGGATGTCAGAGCTACCATATATCCCATGAATGGTTTAAGCCTTTTATGAATAATTAAACTGAATTAACTTTAAACACAAATTCAACATATGCCAAGCAGCGATTCTTGGCAGACTCTGTGTGAATCATCAGAAATACAAAAGTGAGTCATGTCCCCTGTATAGTCAAACCCACAGTGAAAGAGAAGGGCTTGAAAAATAATAAAAATAAACTGGTAGTATAAAACAGAGATACAAACACAGTGTATCGAATCATCATTAAAATACTCTGAAAAAGAAAGGGAAGGCTATCCAGAGAAGGAGCGTGTGAGCTGGGTAGGAAATAGACTTTGCCAACCATGAAGGCATGAAGTATGACAGTGTTGGAAGTATTCCAGACATGGTGAAAATATAAGCGTACCATGTACGATCTATGGGCATTAGAAGGAGGGGGATGCCGAAGGGTAGGAGGGAGAGAGGTAAGCAAGCTGGGGCCAGATAGAGGCAAAAGCTGTGGGTCAGCCTTCTCTGCAGGGCAGAGGTTCTCAAAAGGTAGTCCCAGGATCAGTTCCATTAGCATCACCTGGGAACAGGTTAGAAATCCAAATTCTCAGGCCTTGCCCCAGCCCTACAGCATCAGAAACTCTGGGGGTGGGGAGCATGTATGGTGGAGGGACACCAGTCCGGGTTTTAACAAGCCTTCTAGGTGATGCTGATGGACAATGAAGTGTTAGAACTACTGTCGCAGGGAGAAATGAGACTATCCAGTAGTCAAGCAAGGAAGTGACAAGGTCCTATTTCTTCTCAGGATGAAAACTAGCCCGAGTATGGAGAATGGACTAGGTTAATGGCTGAAGACCATAGCTATTGCAGAATACAAGAAAGAGAAGCTGAAAGCTAAATATCTTTTTTTTTTAAAGATTTTTTTAAAATTTATGTATTTGACAGAGATAGACAGCCAGTGAGAGTGGGAACACAAGCAGGGGGAGTGGGAGAGAAAGAAGCAGGCTCCCAGCGGAGGAGCCCGTTGTGGGACTCCATCCCAGAACACCAGGATCACGTCCTGAGCCTAAGGCAGACACCTAACAACTGCGCCACCCAGGCGCCCCAAAGCTAAATACCTTTAATGAGAAAATGTGGGTCAGAATTTGATGCGGTGGTTGAGAAGATACTTCATGGTCTGGCAGCAATTTAGAGTCACTTATTGGGGGAGGACCAATTAACCCTAATGTTGAAGTACTACTGTCTATTTTTAAAGTTTCTAATACCTTTCATTTCAACATTTTTCTGTTTTTCTCTTGTTTCTTACTTAATTAGACACAAATGGCAGCATTACTTTCATAATAGGAGCACGGAAGACAGAAGGAGAGTGCCACAGTACTGCCTGAGGTAGGCTCCCCTAAATCTTTATGTTTTTATAATAAACCCTGGAAAGCTTTCTGTTATGGACTGAATCATGTTCCACCCAAAATTCATATGTTGAAGCCCTAATCCCCAATGAGACTTCATTTGGAGATAGGGCCTATAAGGAGGTGGTAAAGATTAAATGAAGTCATAAAGGTGGGGCCTTAATCTGATAGGACTGGAATCCTTATAAGAAGTGAAAGAGACACTGAGATTCCTCTCTTTCTCTCCCTCTCTCTTATTCTCTCCCAGTCCCTCTCTGCATGTGCCCAGGGAGGAGGCCACGTGAGAGCACAGTAAGAACATGTCTCTAACAGCCAGGATGAGAGATTTCACCAGTAACCAACTCTGATGGACCCTTGATCTTGGACTTCCAGTCTCCAGAACTGTGAGAATATAAATTTCTTTTTCTAAGCTACCCAGTCTGTGGTATTTTGTTTTGGCAGCCCAAGCTAAGACACTATCATGGTCTTTGGAACCAAACTGATGTGGACTCATATCTCAGCTCTACCATTTATTAGCTCTATTTTGTACCTTACTTTCTTCTTTATAAAATATAGACAAAGAAGATAATATTGCCTCCTCTAGTCACTTATTTATTCAGCGATTATTTATGGAGTACTTTGTATGCACTAGGTACTCAACAAAAAATTGCTGTGCTCTGAGGTTGCAATAGTGATTAAGAAACAGACATGGCCCTTTACTTCCTGGAGCTTATGATAAGGAGAGGGAGAGTTGATAATGAACGCATCTCACAAATTCATGTTAATTCATAATTATAATTCTGGTCATTGTAATTATGATTAGTGCTGCATGCTAAAGAGATATGCCTCACCCAAGGCCATGCCCCTTCCTAGGACAGCCTTCTACCAGTGACTGGTCAAGGCAGGTCTATGAAGCCCAGCTCCCTCACTCCAATTCAGGACAGTTCAGAAGGGTCATCCAGCTTCAGAGCTTGGCTAAGTTCTTGTCAGGACTACACTACAGTTTATCTCTGCCTTCTAGCTAATCCTGTTTCCTTCTCTTCTCTTCCAAAAGTCTTGACCACCACAGCACTCCCTAGCAAACTTCCTGTGTGTTCATCTCCGCCTCAGAGTAGGCTTCCCAAGGACCTAAAGTCCAAGAACTGAAATAGTATGGAATAGATATAAACATGCTCTGCAGCCAAGGATGGGAAGTCAAGCATCATTCTTTAGTTGAACCTGGGGAGGGGGATATGGGCTCTTGTAGCCCATCCCTCATCTCTCTGCTCACAAGCTGGGAGCCAGGAGGCACAGAGCAGGGTGGACGGGGCAGGTGACACTGTTCGCTGTCCTGACACACACCAATCACAGATATTGTCTCGAGCCTTCAGTGAGTTCAGTGCTCAAGTGTGCTGAGACGTGGCCTGAAATCAGAAGAGATAGAACATCATTTGTGTCTTCACTTTACCTACACAGAGCTAAAGAGTTAGTTGAAAAAAATGAAAAGACTATGACATAGTCACAGAAATAGTTAGGGAGATGGAGAAGACAAAGAGCCTAGAAATAGATTCAAGATCAGAAAAAACGGAAAAGGAAAAGGTGGGTTATTCGGTAAATACTTTTGGGAAAACAGTGTTAGAAGAATTGGTTAGTTCTTTGGAGAAAGGTTAGATATTCATTTCCCACCATAAGAAATAAAGAGGAAGAAAAGAAAACAGTTGTAAAATAGCTATTTATTTATTTATTTATATTTTATTTATTTATTTGAGAGAGAGAGAGTGAGAGTGAGTGAGCGAGAGAGCACAAGGAGGGGGAGCAGCAGAGGGAGACGGAGAAGAAGGGAGCCTGATACGATGTTGTGCTTGATCCCAGAACCCTGGGATCATGACCTGAGCCAAAGGCAGACACTTAACCGACTGAACCACCCAGGCGCCCTGGCAATCTATTTATTTAAAAAAAACCCAGGAAACAAGAAACACAGAGGATAGGATGGGCTAACTCTAAGAATTAAATAATGGAATAAATAACCCCCCAAAATACACTATATGTACATGAGTCTGTCAAATTATTATTCATAAAAGTAAAAGGAAAACAATTATAATAAATAAATGCCACAAACAGGATAGAAAAAGGCTTCATATAGAAAAGCAATAGATGAAACAATAAGAAAATGATAATGGTTTAATTTAAAATGGGAAAAAATATGGATAGACAATTCATAAAGGGACAGTAAGTCTATTAAACAAGCAAAATATTTATCACTAGTAATGAAAATTGATAAGTTGTAACAAAATGCCCATCTGTATCAATTTAGCAAATGTATTTAAAGTGACTTTACTTATTGTTGGCAATTTATCCACAGTAGTTAGCACCATAATTCCACTTCTAGGAATTATCTTTGGAAATAAACAGAGCTAGAGACGAAAGCTTTAGTTTTAGAATGTGCACTTCAGTGTTAATTTTAAAAGAAAAATCAGAAACAGCCTAAATCTCCAACAACAGATAAACAGTGAAATAAAGTGGGGTACCTAGACACAGCTCACAACAGGAAAAGAACAGATAGTGAACTGGAATAATCCTGGAGACAGTAGGATTTTTGTGTGTGTGCCTAGATTTGTATGTATTCTCAATGGCGTGTTGCATAGTTACGGAGAATTTGATTAACTCTCCAGTGGGAGTGGGTGATAAGCATTTACAAAGCACCAGAGAAGTTTAGAATGTAAACTCTGGATCAGATTTCCATGTGTTCCCATCCATTTCTGTTGCTCGTATGCTCATATTCTATGGGCAATGGGGGAACCATTGCAGGGCTTTGAATTAATCTGGACAATGTATTTGAGTAGCAAGGAGCAGGAACCAACTTGAACCAGTTTAAACAAAAAGTCAGAAACAGTGAGCAAGTGCTCTTCTAGCCTAGAACATGTGCACGTGGATCGTCTTTGACTATCATCCCAGGGAGTAGGAAGGAGGGACAGGGAAAAGTGAAGCAGGGAAGGAGAGAAAGATAATACGCTCATGTTTTAATGAGTGTCCCATTTTACATGTGACAGGTACTGGATACCATGAGACTGTTGGAGAGGTCTTATAAAATGTGCTTCAGAACTGTCTTTCCAGGGATTAAAAAGTGGGTATATTTATCCATTAGATTCCATTCACTGTTGATCAGGGTGGCCCCACAGGCATTAACTTCCTCTGTACTTCTGTATATGTGCATATGTGTGACTGTTCAGAGGATCTCTATGGGTGTTTCATGCAGTAGTGTCAGAGGGGTACAAGGTACTACCAGCTTGCACCTTATGAAGGTATTCAAAACCTACAAAGGACTAGCGGCCACATGCAAGAACTGGGGCTGAGAAGATTTGGAGTCATGTACAAGACATGTTCTATACATGAGTCTTTGGTGGCTCCAAGAGCCAAGCCCCAGAAAGGGGCTGCATAGAGATGAATCTCAGAGCAGCTACAACCAGAGGTTCAAACTCCGTATGGATTTTCTCAGTCTTGAATCTCTGTACCTTTTAGGTTAGGCATCATCTTTCCTCTTTCCTTAGAGATAACTTTCTCTACATGGCACAAAACTTATCTCTTAATGGCTTCTACATTTTGCATTTTACAATTCTAGCCTCAGGAGACAAACTGATATATTTAGACCCACAGCTAACATTTCCTAGGCAAAATGTCATTGGTCTACTTTAGGTCATGTATCCGTTCTTAGATAAATGAGTATGGCTAAGGAGAGATGTCCTATAAGGACATGAAAACATTGGTAGAAACCATGTAATAAAGTAGTGGAGGAGCAGTGTCCAAAAGGACAAGATGTCAAGCAGACAGTGTCATAAATGTGTATATCATGTTCTAAGTGAGGGGATACCTTGACCAGAAAACATATCTTAAAGAATGTAAAACCCGAAAGCTATCTTTAACCAAAGATCAGAAATGGTGAAATAGAGCCTGAATTAAGGTAGAGGTTAGTGACAGGAGGAGGATAGAAGTGATGCTAACGAGAAATAGTCAATGGACCATGTGACCCATATTAATTTTACATGGTGACCCTATAGTCTCCATTAACAGGAACTTATGCAACCAACCTTTACCTTGCCAGATGCCAAGTCCCCTGAGAGATTCTGTAATGGTGCATAAGACAGTCTCTCTCTTCAAACAGCAGAGTCATGTGGCTTAGCAACAGCAATACCTCATTCCTTTAGGAAAAGCTTCATCCGTACCTTGGGATCTCTGGCTCCATGACATAGAATTTATTTATTTTATTTATTTTTTAAGGTTTTGTTTATTCATTTGAGAGAGAGAGCATGAGCCAGGGGGCGGGGGTGGGTAGAGAGACAGAGGGAGCAGGTGAGGGAGAGGGAGAAGGAGAAGCAGACTCCCGGCTGAGCTGGGAGCCCAATGCGATGCAGGGCTTGATCCCAGAACCCTTGGATCATGACCTCAGCTGAAAGCAGACGTTTAACCATCTGAGACACCCAGGCACCCCCATGATATAGAATTTAGTTAATGGAATAGTTCTGTGCAAGCACTCTTCTTTACTGAAGGTCAAGACCTGAGCTTTTGGGAGCTCTTCATTTGGACCTACTGCTTAATGTCCTATTGATAAATATACCAAAATTGATGACATAGGATTGTTTTGACTGGGCATAACACTAGTGAGAAAGCATCAGAACTTGATAGCAATTCTCATTTTTATCTCCTTGGGTGTCTATGTGGCTCCAACTACTAGTGGCCAATCTAGCTATTTCAACCATATTTGTTATTCATGATGGTTACCCTATGCCTATTCTTTACAGCAAAATGCTGTCAACTATGACTCCATTGTTTTTCTCTTGTTGAATAATAATTTTTAAAGAGTTACTTTAAATATAAGCATTAATGTTTATGTTTATATTTTGGAAGTCAAGTTAATTTCTCCCTCTGGGTTCCCACATCATCTTCTATCATGTTGGACTGTAATTACTGGTTCATGAGTTTGTCTTATGCCCCCTGTACTATGAGCTCCTTAAGGGAAAGGACGTCATCTTATTTATTTTTTCCAGGACTCAGCACAGTGCATGGCACACAGTCCTCTGATTTGGGGGAGGAGTGGGTAATGAATTCAGGAAGTTTGTCCTCTGTCACATGAATAGTGCAGAAACATCTGGAATAAGTTGTTAGAGTTTTCACTAACTTTATTTCCCCTAACTAAGCAAAAGATCCTTGAGATGTTTTCAGGGCAGCTGGCCATCTAAGCAGAATGTCCCTGCCCTTTAAAACTCAGTGTACAATGAAAAGCCCTTCTTTTTTTGTTTGTCAAGTTTGCCAGCTCCTGTGAGAAATTCTACAAAGGATCATAGCATTGGCACAGGACCAAGGGAAGAGAAATCCAATATAAGTCATGTCATAGTTTTCTCATTATTTTTATTACTTTTTTTTTTTAGTATTTTTTTAGGAATAAAGGTCTGTGACCCCAGAAAAAATTGTGGTCTGTCTTAAAGGAGGCCACCCAGAAAACAATTCACAGTAAAAACAAAGCATAAAATATAAAAAGCCTTCTACAGAGGTGAGAGGTGATTTTTTTTTTCACACTTTTTTTTTCTCACCTGATAAGTGATAGGGCACACTGTTAAATCTCCTTTGTTCATTTGGAGGGTGTTCACATAATACTGATTTAAACATATCGTTACCCAGATTTCAGTCTTGAAGGCAGAGTAGCTCTGAAGTATTACATCAAAAAAAAAAAAAAAACTCCACCCTGAATATAGCACAATAGTTCAAAAGGACAGTTTCAAAAGTAAAAGATAATCATCACAATAACAATAGCTAGAATTTAGCAATGGCCTACCATGTGCTAGGAACCACTATCACTGTTTGTTATAGGTCTTCTTTAATGCTCAAATCAATTATGCAGAGATGTTGTGATTGAGGACACTGAGACTCCGGAGGAGAAACAATTTACCAAATGTAAATTAGAAGTCAGACAGCAGGTATGTGGATATATATAACAGCATGAATAAGTCTCACGGCTATTGAGCTGAGCAAAAGAAGCCAGATATGATAGACTACACTGTAATAATGTTTACATAAGTTCGAGACTGGGAAAAATTAATACATTTTCATAGAAGTCAGGGAGTGGTTATTTTTATGAGAGGGGGGTTTCATTAGGAGGAGGTATCAAGGAACGTTCTTGGATGCCTAGAAATGCTCTAGGTGTTGACAGAGGTATAGTTCAAAAGTACATACATACATTGGGGTGCCTGGGTGGTTCAGTCGTTAAGTATCTGCCTTCGGCTCAGGGCATGATCCCAGAGTCCTGGGATCGAGCCCCACATCAGGCTCCTCCGCTGGGAGCCTGCTTCTTCCTCTCCCACTCCCCCTGCCTGTGTTCCCTCTCTCGCTGGCTGTCTCTCTCTCCGTCAAATAAATAAATAAAATCTTTGAAAAAAAAAAGTATATACATACATACGGACTCATTCAGTTGTTCAAAGATTTATGCCCATTTCTGTAGATAAGTTATAGCTCAATAAAATAGTTAAAAAGTAAAAGAAGGCAAGAGGAATTAGAATTTAGCTCTGTTTTGTTCCACAGCTCCTGTCTTTCCATGAGACACTCCTCCGGAAATCAGTTTCAAGTTTCTATGGTCAACACAGACTCTTAGCCGTTTTTCTGGGATAGTGAATAGAAAAGTCCCCACAGATACTTCTTAAACTATTGCAAGTAGGCTCATACGATGGATAATGTAGAGGACAAGCAGGTTGTTGATGAAAGGATGATGTAATAAGCTGGAACTCGTCTATCAGGGGCTTTGTGAACCTTGTCCCAGGGAACTGTTTGGATTTTATTTAGATGAGGAACCACTGAGACATTTTATATAAGAAATTTTATGATTGTATCTGCTGTTGGGGTTGAAGTGAGTTCGAAAGAGTGGATGGGAGGAGAAACAGCCTTGGAACAGAGAATAAGTTAGGAGACTGTCATAAACATCTCTGCAAAGGCGGGTGGCTCTTGGACTGAGTCACAACAGTGCGGTTGGCAGATGAAATAAAAAGATTTGTTAAATAGTCAGGTGGATGTTGTGATCAGTTGGGTGTGGGCAATGGGGGACAGACGGGAGCTGATTGAAGTGGCTAGGTGGACTGAGCCATAGCAGGGCAGAGTCTATTTAACCACCGGAAAGACAGGCACAAGGTATATTGCTCTGGGGAGAAGCTAAAGCTAGGCAAGCTGTCAGGGCTCTAGCCAAGTGATTTGGGATTCCAGAAAGTGTTCTGGTTCTTGTAAAGAACTAGACTGTTATAATAGGCTGGATCTGTGTCCCCCAAAATTCATGTGCTGAAGTCCCAAGCCCAGTACCTGAGGATGTGACTGTATTTGCAGATAGGGTCTTTAAAGAGGTAATTAAGTTAAAATGCGGTCATCAGGGTAGGCCCTAATCCAATATGACTGGTCTCCTTATTTTAATAAAAGGAAATTTGGACACAAACCCCCACATCCTGAAGACTATATGAAGAGACAGGGACAAAATGGCCATCTGTAAGCTGAGAAGAGAGGCCTCAGAAGAAACCAAACCTACGGATACCTTGATCTTGGACTTCTAGTTTCCAATTGTGAAAAAAATTAGTTTCTGTTGTATAAGCCACCCATTCTGTGGTACTTTGTCAGGGCAACCCTAACAAACTAATATAAGTGTCAACCTGGACCTAAGTCCATTCAAATGGAGGAAGGCACAGGCCCTGGGGGACCAGGGCCTAAATCGTGGGGCTTCTAGTATTCTTCCGAATGTAATTCTCGTTGGCTCAAAGACAGGGCAGAGCAGAGCTATAGGTGAAAAGTCTTCAGTTCTGACGTTGGGCAGAGTTGGAAACTAACTGGATATCCACATAGAGCAGAAAGGTATGCTAGATCTAGTCAGAATTGATGCAGTAAACATGAAGATATTTATTTGTACTGCAAATTCCTTAGATATTAGACTAAGTGATATGTATGTGTGTGTGCATTCATGTCTAGTCTGTATACTAAGCAGTTCACTTCTCTTTGCTTTTGGATGCTCTGCCACAGATCAGCCACCGTCCTTGCTCCCTTGGGTTGCTGTAATTTCCTCCTAACTGGTCCCTCTGTCTCAGTGTTGCTCTCCAATAGAGAGAATCAAGGGCAGATAATTTGAAGCATAAATGGGTGCATTGCCATGATTTTCTAATTTGTCTGTGTACTTTTGCCAAGGAACGGAGTCCCCTAGAAATCCTTCTTGACTCCTTCCTTGTTCTAGTCTCCTAAGTCGATCATGAAGAATGGATTCTTCCTTTCCAGGTCCATTCGCATCCATCCTTTCTTTTACATTGCCACATATGCTAGTTCAGGCTCTTTTCAGATCCTGCCTGAATTCCAATAGCCTGAATTCTTACCCTCTGCTTAACCCCTGGCTCCCTCCTCACCATCTATATCTAGCCTGCACAAAATCTTTAAAAGACATCACTTTGACCACAAGGCTATTTTTCTACTTTTAACC
The DNA here is from genome assembly GCF_002007445.2 of Ailuropoda melanoleuca. Lineage (NCBI taxonomy): Eukaryota > Metazoa > Chordata > Mammalia > Carnivora > Ursidae > Ailuropoda > Ailuropoda melanoleuca. The sequence goes on from NC_048223.1 coordinate 29,095,852, forward strand.
GTCAACAGCACCTGCCTGATTATAGCAACAAATTCAAACACTCCTCAGCCTAATGTTTAAGGCTTTGGGACTCTGGCCTCTTCTAACATTTTCAGTGTCATTTATAACTATCCTAGCTTCTGAAATCCTCAAACCAACAGTTTCAGGCATTGCCCTCCACCATGCCTGCCACACAGCCCTGCTTCCTACCCCTAGCTTTTGCATATATGTTTTTATTCCTTACCTTTAACTTTTCCATGCCTCATTTGTCCTTTAAGAACACCTCAAATCCCAGATGCTTTTTTTTTTTTTTAAGATTTTATTTATTTATCTGAGAGAGACAGAGACAGAGCATGAGCAGAGGGAGGAGGCAGAGGGAGAGGGAGAAGCAGATTCCCCGCTGAGCAGGGAGTCCAATGCAGGGCTCATCCCAGGACCCTGAGATCATGACCTGAGCCGAAGGCAGATACTTAACTAACTGAGCCACCCAGGTGTCCCTCCCAGACACTCTTGTTTACTTTTCTCCTAGTGTGACATGCATTCTTCTCTGTGGACACATGCTACCTATCTTTCACAGTCAACGGTAATTTCTGCCTCATCTTTGAAGTGCTTCCTAACCACCCACGCTGGCATTCAGTCCTTTGTGAAAGGCTACTGGGAGGCCTGTAGGTACCAGATATTGTCTGAGCCCTAGAGGTCATGCTTGGATAATACATATTTCTTCATTTCCGGGACAATGTGCTCTCCTCCTCTTTATGTTCCTATTGCAGTTACCGCTCAAAGAATTGTCCATTCATAATGGGATATCTTAGGAAATTTCTTCTGTTTTGAATTACCAATTACATTTCTATGACTTAACTTTTGTTAAATGACTTATCTTTCCCAGGTACATTATAAAGACTTTGCCCCCAAATGATCTTCTTTAATATGAGACAGGAGAGGGGTACACTGTTATGTACCAGGTACTAAGGTGCTAGTGCTTCTCATAGTGTGATATGTCTAGAAGTCCATTTTATGGGACACACAAGAAGCCTTATTGCGTAGGATAAGGCTAAAGTGGATAGTGCCCGTGTAAGTTTTTTTTTTTAAGTGAGTTGATTTAGATAAAAAATATTAAATAATGATGGTTCAAGTGATAGTTATGGCAAAAACTATAGACATGGTTTTTCAATGACTGAAACAGTGTTAAATGATATCACATTCCTTACAATGATTTTACAACTTAGAAACTAAAGTCTAGAGAAACGTTGGAATTTCTTCAAGTCACAAACATAATATGTTGTGATGCAGGATTCAGGTAGAGGTATTTAGTTCTCTAAAGCTCTCCGTGATGTCCTTTTGCATAGAGGAAGATTTAGTTTAATTACCTAAGTGTGAGTGTCTGGCTTGTGTTTTTATACCCCACCTCACCTCCTTAAAAAGATTTATTTTTCTAAATGAAATCCACCACCTCCAGAAAAAGAAAAGGGGCACCAGAATGAATTTGATATGTTTCAAAACACATTTATAAAACACACAAGAAAACAGACCTGCTTTCCTGCCTGGCTGAGTGAAACATTAATTCTTCACCTTGGCATCTCAACCTACAGCTGTAATAAGGACCGTTATGCCCAAATAGGCCCTTAAACGGAAGACCTGCTGAGCAGAGACCCACTTTCCCAGCCCTGCTCAACTGCGGCTGCTTTTTCTGCCAACTGACCAGGCTGAAGCAGCAGCAGGGGAGGAGGGACTGCAGGTAGGTGGGGAGGGGATCATTTTGAAAGCTCTAAATCCCACCCAGGGAAGAAGCAGCTGCTCCTTGTTTTTCTAACATCTGTCCCATCTGTCCCCGGCTGCATCTCACCCTTTGGAGGCTCGAACTAGCTAAACGTGGATATGACAGGGAAGCGTTTCTGAAGGCTGGTCGGTGAGTGGAAATGAGCATAACTGCCACCAAAGTTTCTTTTATCGAGAAGAGGGCAGCTGGGGTTCTTCAGGAGCGTAGCTATCACCTTTCTTCATCTCTCTCAAAAACATACAGCTTTAATTGACAGAATCGGGATTTGTAACATCACGCAAATCAGGCTGTACGCTCTAAGGATATTTCCTAGCGCCCAATTTTTTATTTCCTCTCCAGGGGAGCCACAGGCTGCTGATCTGTGGGACAAATAATGACACTGCACGAACTATACCACCTCTATAGTAGAACAGTTGTGCATATCTCGCAAGCGTGGAGTTTATCACATTTAACAGCGTGTTGCTTGTATCTGACTCCCCTGCCAACACCATACTCCTCGAGAATAGGGACCTTATTTTTATTCAGTTATTTACCCCTCGTATTCAGAACCCGTGGCTGGAACCTGACGGGCATTAAATAGACATTTATGAATGAATGAACGTTAAGGAAGAAAAAATAAAGGAACAGGATGATTCATTCGGTTCTCCGAAGGCGGACGTGGAGGGAGGGGCTTGGCCGTGAACCTAGTCGCCACGTGAGGCGCACTCCCAAAGGCCCACAGCTTCTGCTCTGGTCTCCGCAGACCCGAGTCTGCAAGCGGGTGCCCACGCTCCTTTCCAGGCGAGGCTGCGCTCGTCTGAGACAGTCCTGCTTCCAAGGCGCGCGAGGCCACGCCCCCTTCCCGGTCCTGCCCTCGGAGCTGTCAGTTCCACCTCAGTTACAGGCTTCGGGGCGGGGCCAGGAGGGCGCAGGCGCAATGGGCGGCGGAAGTAGCGACTAGGGAAATAAGAAGGAAGGAAAGAGACCTGCGGAGCTTTGCGGAGGGCATCGCGCTCCTCCTCCGCCGCCTCTTCCTCCCGCGGGAAGCTGCGGGCTGCCGCACGTGCCGCCCAGCCCAGGCTCCTCCCCTTCCCTCCCCCGGCCCGGGAGCGGCCAGGCGCTGCTTTCCTCTCCGCCTGCCGAGATGGCGCTTGACCCCGCAGGTACGGGGGCGGGACGCGGGGGTTGCTGAGGAGTAGCGGCCCGGGTCCCTAACCGCGGCGCTGCGGTTGAGGGCAGGCCTGGGAAAGGGGCCGAGCGCTGAGGTTGCACCGCTTCCGCAGACGTCAGTTCACGCCCGGCCGGCCTGCCGTCTTAGGGTTTCTGGCGGCCCCAACTTCTTCCCTGCAATGTTCGGTCTTCTTCCCGCTCCTTGGGGTTAGGGTTAGGTGAAAGGCGTTGGGTTTGCTGTATAAGCTCTCGTCCATTTGTGGTTTACACACATTTCCTTCTTAACGCGACGGGTCTCTTCATCTTTTTCACCCCTTTGGGGCACTGATTCCTTTAAATATCTGTTATCTAACTTAAAAGTGATAATCCAAAAGACCCATCATCGTGGCAAGAGTCAGTTTCTTGAGAAAGGATCCCCAAGGTTTTGGTCAACATTATTTTAACTTCAGTGTTTCCAACCCACTTCCATTTGCAGCGGTAGTTTCAGTTTCCCTCGAATTCCCGTCCTTAAAGAAGCACACTTGCGGTGTCCTTGCTTTAAGCTATTTATGTTATGGAAGTTCACCTGAGGTATCTTTATAGGGTATTCATGTAAATCTAGGGAACTTCATTTTTGAAGGGAATGGTAATTGGTCTAGTCCACCCCCGTCATTTTATGAATATGAAAACTTGAGGCATTGGGAGGAGTAGTAATGGCTTCAAACCTTTGGAGATTCAGAAATGGAAGAGTCATTTTGGTGGCTCTCAAGGAGAGCAGAAAGTGTATGTAGCCAACAAATACTATTTATTGAATGCTTTATTATCAAGCTAAGTATTCTTGTTTGTCCAGCTATAGTGTGTGGTATGATAGATAGTATTATCTCCCTTTTATGGATTAGGAAACAGGTGGAGAGAGAATCAGGGACTACTCTAAAGCATAAAAGAATTTCTGGAACACCTAATGATCATACCAGTATTGGGCCAGGTGGTTAGATTAGACTTTATGAGGCAGTTAACAATTGATCTGGGCTTTAACGGATAATTTCCAGTGGTTGGAGTTGGAGAAGAGGCAGCAGAATGAGGAAATGTATGGGCAGTAAAGTGCACTGTGTGATGTTTTGTTGCAGGATGGAAATAAGGGCTGGGTAAGGAAAATCAGGTTAGAAAGTAGATTAAGCTCTATTACAATAGCTCCACAGCCAGTGTGGAGGCCATTGTGGGGCTTGAACTCACAACCCTGAGATCTAGACTGGAGCTGAGATCAAGAGTTGGAAGCTCAAGTGACTGAGCCACCCAGGTGCCCCATATTTCTAGTATTTCGGAGCTGAAAGCGATATTCAAAGCAGTCTCATACAAATGAGGAAACAGACGCGGAGAGGTCAAAGGCTTTTACATGTCTGTATTCTTGAATTTAGATCCATGAGGAAATTTAGGAAAAAAATCATACTTGCCATTTTTTTTTTAAGATTTTATTTACTTATATATTTGACACGGGGAGAGAGAGGGCACACACAAGCAGAAGGAGTAGCAGAGGGAGAGGGAGATGCAGGCTCCCAGCTGAGCAGGGAGCCCGACGTGGGGGTCAATCCCAGCACACTGGGATCCTGACCTGAGCCAAAGGCAGACGCTCAACCAACTGAGCCACCCAGGCGCCCCATCCACTTTTTTACTGTCCAGTTACTCTTCACACAGTCAAATCTTGTGGTATGCCCAAAGCTACCCAGCTAATTGCTGGTAGAGTCAAGTCTGGAATAGAACTCTGTAATTCATTCCAGGACAGTGTTACAGACCATGCCTATGTTGGAGTTTTTAGTGATTAAACAAACATGTGCCTGTTACATGTCACAAGCACACAATGATAGAAGACAACAGTCCACCCCTCTGCCCCCATATACATTTTGCCAGATTATGATAAGCGTTATGAAAAAAAATAAGCAGTGTCATGTGGTAGGTGGTGAAGAGAGGACTACCTCAGAGTGGTCAGTGAAGAGCTCTATGAGGAGGTGTTGTTTGAGTTGGAATCTGAAGGACAAGATGAAGTACTTAGGTGAAGAGGTAGGGAAAAAGTATGCCAGGCAGTCAGATGCTTAAATATTTGCCGTGAATGAGGGCCAGAGTGGTGGAGATCCATAATGGGAGATGTTGGGAAAGTAGGCAGGAGCTAGATGTTGCCCGGCCCTGAAGGCACTGATAAGAAAGCATTTGGAGATTTCTAAAGAGGGCAGTGACTAATATAAATTACGTCTTTACTACTCTGACTGCAGTGGTAGCATGCACTATGGAGGGGTCCTGAGTGGAAGCAAGGAGACAGGTTAAGAGATGGTGGCAGTAGTCCAGGCCAGAGATGTTAGTGTCGTAGCCTGGAATGGTATTAGAAAAGCTGGAAAAGAATATAAAGCTTATTCAGTTGATGTTTTGGAGGAGCAATTGAGAAGACCTGCTGTTGCATTGAATAAAGGTGGTCAGGGAAAGGGAGGCCTTCAGGATAATTAGTAGGATTTTTACCAACTGGGTGGCTGATGATGGTCAAATCTAACAGTATGATCATTGGAAACTTGATAAAAGCAGGGATGGAAGCAAGATTGAATGGGAAGGAAGAAAGTGGAGTTTGCAAGTTGGAAGTTTTAAATTTTTCTGGTCTGTTTAAATTCCAGAATAAAAATATATTAAAGCCAGTTTTGTGTTTTCTTTTAACTTCATTTTTGTTCGTTTCCTGAGTTGAAGTGTAGGTTCACATTTTGATATTTCTCTTTTTACACAGTGGTATGTACCCATACTAGTAGTTACATCAAATGAGGTTTACATAGCAAAGTCTGTCTTCCCACTGGTTTATGTGAGATTTTTAAAAATATTTTTTTATTAAGTTGTTAATTTTAATTCCAGTATAGTTGACAGTGTTATATTAGTTCCAGGTGTGCACTGTAGTGATTCAACAATTCTATACATTACTCAGTGCTCATCAGGATAAGTGTAGTCTTTAATCCCTACCACCTATTCCATTCCTTCCTCCACCTACCTCCCCTCTGGTAACCATCTGTTTGTTCTCTGTAGTTAAGAATCTGTTTCTTCATTTGCCTCTGTTTCTCTTTTTTTTTTTTTCTTTTGCTTGTTCGTTTTGTTTCCTAAATTCCACATGAGTGAAATCATATGGTGTTTGTCTTTCTCTGACTGACTTATTTTGCTTACCAAAATCATACTCTCTAGCTCCATCCATGTCCCAAATGGCAAGATTTCATTCTTTTTTATGGCTGAATAATGTTCCATTGTGTATGTATATACCACATCTTCTTTATCCATTCATGTATGGATGGACACTTGGGCCGCTTCCGTAATTTGGCTATTGTAAATAATGCTGCTATGAACATAGGGGTGCATGTATCCCTTTGAATTAGTGTCTTGAATTTTTTGGGTAAATACCTAGTAGTGTGATTGCTGGATTGTAGTTCTATTTTTAAGTTTTGGCGGAATCTCCATACTGTTTCCATAGTGGCTGTACCAGTTTGGATTCCCACCGACAGTGCATGAGGATTCATTTTTCTCCACATCCTCTCCTGCACTTGTTTCTTGTGTTTTTGATTTTAGCCATTTTGACAGGTATGAGGTGATGTCTCACTGTAGTTTTGATTTGCATTTCCCTGATGATGAGTGATGTTGAACATCTTTTCACATGTCTGTTGGCCATTTGCATGTCTTCTTTGGAAAAATGTCTGTTCATGTCTTCTGCCTATTTTTTTAATTGGGTTATTTGGTTTTCTGGTGTTGAGTTGTATGAGTTCAATATATACTTTGGATACTAACCCTTTATCAGATGTGTCATTTGCAAATATCTTCTCCCATTCAGTAGGTTGCCTTCATTGGTTAATGTTAGATTTTTAAAGATCTTTATACAAATTTGATCTGCATTTGGCAACAGCTTTTAACTAACTTTGTAGGGTCCATTTTTCTCAAGAAACTCTGAACCCAGCATTGAAATGCAGATTACCTACTTTTATATGTAGTTTTATTGAAACTATTTTCCTTTTTGTTAATGTAGAGGTAATAAGGGCACTCTTTGTACATTTATCAGGTGTAATTATCTTCATTATTTTCTCTTACTATTTGAATGCAGAGAGAAACAGCTGGAGGGAGTCAGCAACACCCAAGAAAAGTGGCTGTGGAAAGAGATTAATATTTGTAAAAAAAAATACTCCTAAGTGGGTTGCATTCCTGGATATTCAGATTTAATTTACTAAGCCTCTGACATTTTAAAATAGTCCATAGACAGTTCTAATATGCAGACTAGAGGAGGAACCACTGTTCTGAACGCTTCCACTTTTATTGACTTATTCTTCAGCTTTGTTTTCTTATCAGTTTCATCTATTTCCAGAGAAAATTATTCCTACGTTTTTAGCCATGAATGGGACCTTTGATGGCATAATAATGGTTCAGAAACATACAGTATAGCTCATTCTCGTATAATAGGACTTAAGCATAGTCTAGTCCAAGTTATAGTTGCCAATTTAGAACCCCTTCTACAAGTATTATATATTTTAAGAATCTAGTCAGACTTAAGTGATTGACAATTTAAATGGTTGTGTATTTTGAATGCATAACACATGATCACCTATAGGAACAATTTGAAAAGTGGTGCTTGTTAAAGTAGAATTTTCAAAAAGGTAAAATTATTACTCATGCAGATACAAAACGAATAGGTGTTGAAGATCTTCTTCAACTCATTAATTAGTGAGGGAAGCAGCAAAGTGTAAAACAGTCCAGAAAGCATTTGAGAAGCTAGATGCATAGACAGTTTCATAGATGACTTGCTTAGATAAAAGAAAAATGGCTAGTTTACCACAGGACCATACACTGTAATCTTTGGGGTTTTCTTTTCCACTGGTCAGAAATTATTTCTTTCACCAAAGTTCTAGACATTAACTTCCTTCTGTAGCAAGTTGTTAAAGGGCCTGGTAATGGAAAGTCAAGCCCAGGGCTGTACTGAAAGAACAGCTATTCCTTTGCTATTTGCAGATTCCGAAGAATTTTCCAGCATGATTTTATTCCAAGATGACAACCTACAGAAACCTGGGCCTGATAATTTTGATTACTTTCTCTAACAACCAGAGGAGATTCCTTTCCCCTTTTTTTTCTTGTACCATTCCCTCTTTTAGCGGGGTAGCTAGTTCGTCTTTCCTCATCCATTAGTGTGGATTTGTTCTCTAACTTTGTGTGGTGGAGCAATAGCAGCAGAGAGAAGTTTCCTTAATCAAGTGTGTGTGTCCCCCTAATGGTGTTTTCCAGAAATCTAGTTGGGGAGGACGATAGGACAGCGAGGGCTCAGGGGATGGAAAGTGGAGTCAGGACTTTCATGACATCCCATGAGTAGATGTCGAAGTTGTGTCTTGGGAAGGTGTCCTCGTGGCAGTTCTTGGAGTATTTGAATTATAGGGGTTCTTTTAGTGGTTCCTGGGGATGTAGGTAGATTAGCTTTAGCTAATGAAATCCACTGGAAGTTTTTAAGTTAGACATCTAAACAGGTTTGAAGACTCTTTTCCGAGCACTGTGTGATTAATATGTAAAAGGTTATGTAGCTGATTAGAAAAACTGTGATTTTATTATTGCTTCTATGGCTCTATAGTATTTTCTTAGACATGCATTAAATTGGTGGTTCAGAGCTAAAAATCGGTTTAACTTGTAAATTTTATATATTTCTAAACTCGAAGTATATTTGTTATAGGAGTTGTGAATCACAAATCATGAAATGTTTTGTCAACCAGCTCAAGGAATTTGAATTTTATCCAGAGAACAATGCAAAGATGCTGCAGATTTTCAGGCAAATAGAACTTTCCTTCATCTTCTGTTTATCTGACTTTTCATCAGATCCAGGTTATTTGTTCTTGGCAGAATATTGCCTAAGTGGTGATGTGTCTTTTCTCACGGTATCATATTTGGAGGCACATGATGTCTGTCTCTCATAGGTGATATTAATTTTGATCACCCAGTCAAGGGCTTTGTCCCATTTCTTTTTTTTTTTTCCTGTTGCCATTAATTAGTAATCTGTGGGGAGACCACTTAAGACTACACAAATACCCATTCCTCATCAAAAAATTCCCCTTTGATGTGGTATCCATTGATGATTTTTGCCTGATTCAGTCTTTCCTATAGTGGTTGCAGAATGGCGATTTTCTGCCTCTAGCATTCTCTCCATATTTATTAGATGGTTGTTGACATTTCGATATAAGCCAGAGACTAGTTTGTTTCTTGTTTATTGATTTATAGGTTTATTACGGATGTGGACTCATGAATTCCTATTTTTCCAGTGGTTTATAACTTGTTACTGTATGTAATTATTTTGGCGCTCACATTTTCCCAGATTTGGCCAGTGAGAGTGTTCCTTCAGACTGGGTTCTGGGTCCTTGTGATATGCTCCCATCCTTTTTTGGAGCGTTTCCTTTTTTCTCAAAGTATTCTGGCTCATCTCATACCTGTTCTGGCCCATCCATAGAATTAGTCCTATCTCTAACAAACCCTGGTTCCTTTATTTGGGCATGACATTAGAGAACAAGGTCTGGGGACCATTGGATGTTTTACATGAAAGTGATTTATGAATGGTGTGCTCTTAGGAAAAAAACCTGTGAGGGACTGTGGGGAACAGGACAGGGAAGGGGAGGAAGCTGGGCAAGGATGTGGTTTCAGGGAAGGCCTGTCTCAGCCTGATCAGCTCTGGTGCACCGAGAAGTTCAGGGCTTGTCCCACTTCGGAGGCAAGGGCACAGGGCTTTTGTGCCCTCTGTCAGTCCTTGCCCACTGCAGGAGATGGGAAAGGGGCAGCAGGAAGGAAAACTGGAATGTGCCACCGTGCCCAGGGGCAGTTCTGAAAAGGTTGCAGGTGTGAGTGCTTCTGCATTCTGCTGCAGGGGGCATTCCAGCTTTCTCCAAAAAATCATTTATCTGAAGCTCCTAGGAACCTTTGTTCCGGTAGTGAGAGTTTGGATAGTGATCGGTCAGGTAGGAAGGGCTACTTGCACAAATACATAAATACACACAGGTGTGAATATCATGGGGTTGTGGTAATGACATTGGTCTAAGATATACCTAGCTTCTGCCAAACTCTGCTTTGTTTTTTTCCCTCTAGGCCATTTGACATGCTGTTCTTTCTTTTTAGAATTTTCCCTCTTTCCCGTCCCCAAATCTGTCCTATTCTTGTTCATTTTTCATATCTCACTTTAGAATCATTTACATAGGAAGCTTACCCTGATTGTTACCACCCCGCATCTTTCAAAAAACAATTTTAAAATTGTTTGAGATTTTTAAAAACTACCAAAATGTCAAATAACCTGGGTATAGAGTTTTTCATTCTAGACCTAGAGTTTTTACCTTGAGGAATAAAGTGAAACTTGTGATTTGTCTGTATGTGTCCCGTGATTTGAGAGATGAAGAAAAGCATCGTGTGGAGAATGAGAATATTTAGCTGTGTAGTAAACAGTAAATATTTTTCATATGATTTCACCTCTTTAAGTTTATCAGAGACTAGAGGATGGGAGAAGATAAACCAAATTCATCTAGACAATAAGAGATTGCCCACCAATGGGGGGTGGGGGGAGCACCGTCTTGTTATGAAAATAGCACCCAATTGAATGGGGATGTTCAATTAGTAATGATATCTTTTTGTTTTAGACTTTGCCATCAACCTTAGGCCCAGTTCTAAATGGCATAATCTCAGGTTGGAGGATAAGGGGTAGGGAGAGTAAGGTTTATCAGATAACTGTGAAAGCTACTTTAAACCTTAAACTTTTATGATTTTTAAATACTTGCAGTTGGTCTCGGGATTCTTGACTCAGCACAGAAGATTCACCACAGGAAAAAACAACTTCAAGCTTATGTTCCATTGACTGGATGAGGGTGTTAATAGCATATTTGTAGAATTCCCTAAGTTTGTAGATGTCAAAAATATTACCTTTTACTTGACATAAGTGGACCAAACAAAACTGCCCAAATAAGAACACTGATTCCCAAATTAACCTTCTTCCCCACCAGCCCGGATTATCTTTTAACATTTTTAAGTAAAGAGATTGAGGGGAAAGTTTTTTTTTTTAAACATGATATTTAATATCCTGCATTGTATTTTTGCTGAGGAACTGTTACTGGGAGTTTTTGGTTTTTGTTTTTTTTTAACAGATCAAAGGATGTGTTAATTAAGCATGATGAATTAAAATCCTGAGTTTCAGGTGTTTATGCAGCAGAATAAGGAACTAGCCTGCTTTACTCATCATTGCGTATACAATCCCTAGCATGGTGACTGGTATGTAGTAGGCGCCTCATATTTGTTAACAGAATGAGTGTCTGTAATTATCAAATAATGAAACTCTTAATCATGTGTCACTTATTAAACAGTTTGAGTGTATTTTTACCATGTGCCAGCAGTTAAAGGGAATTAAATGAATTAGACACTGTCTCGGACCTCATTTAAATTTCAGTTTCATGCAGCCTTTCTTGATTTAGCTACATATTAGAATTGTTTGAGGAGCTTTTAAAAATACCAATGCCTGGGTTTATCCCAGCATTCCTGATTTAACTGGTCTGGGTGGTGCCCAGGCATCAGAATTTTATAAAGCCCTCTCAGGTGCTTATTAGATGCAGCCACAATTGAGAACTTCTGGTCCCCAAATCTGTCTCAGTCTCTTTGGCCTGCCATAACAGCGTACCATAGACTGAGTGACTTCAACAGTGATACTTATTTTCCCACAGTTCTGGAGGCTGGGAAGTCCAGGCTCAAGGTGCTGGCCAAATCTGGTTGCTGGTTCTTCTTATAAGACCACCTGTCGGATTAGGGCCCTCCCCATATGATCCTCTTTAGCACTTAATTGCTTCTCCACATAAAGTCATATTAGGGTTTAGAGCTTCAATATGAAGTGGGGGGGAGGGGGCCAAAGGTTCCATCCATGGCAACCAGTGATCTGTCAGAAGAAGAAGATTGCACAGATTGTGTGATGTGATGTGTTAAGTCCAGATGCAGTTAGAGCCATAGCATTGCTGTACACAAAATCTTGGGCTTAAAGAAGGAGAAAGCACTTTCAGGTGCTGGGTTCAGTGAGAACCTTGAGATGGAACAAGTATTTTGATTTTTAAATCGGTAGACTTTGATAAGAAAATAAGAGGTAGAAAATGGTAAATGAGGGCAGAAGATTGAGCTGGAATTTGACTTGACAGTTACTTGCTGGGTATTGTTGCAAGATTGCTTTGAGTTTTCTGAGCCCCTGCTGCTTTATAATACCTTGTGAGTGGTGGTATTTGTAAAACAGTTCCCTCTACCGCTTCTTCCTTCCTTCGGCAAATATTTATTGTGCTTCTTCTGTGTACTGTACAAATGTCAGAGGATGACATAACCACCAGGATGGCAGAATGAAGATAATAAATTGTTGAAATTTTTAAGTTGAAATCAGATGCTGGTGGGACTTGGAAATTGCCAGTAGACACTTGAAAATGGGGGCAGAGTAGATTTGGAGCTGGAATAAGCACTGAGAACATGGCATAATCAGCTGCATCTTTAAAGGTAGAACCTTGTGGGGTTGCCACAGGAGGAATAGGAGCAGATCTTACCTTGGAATCGTTTATGGTTTTTCTAGTAGTATTAACGTTTGTTCAGAATATTTTTGAGACTCCTTTAGGATTTGCCTTCAGCCTGTACAGCCCATTCATCTCACTATCATCTCACTATCTTCATTTTTAGCACATTTTTTGTGTAGATGGTGAACTTGAATTTCAGCAAGGTTATCCGGGGGCGATCTGGTGAAGGTTGTAGATGATCATCCTGGGAAATACTCCTCGCCAAGAAAAGTCATATTATGGAACTGGTTCTCATGTTCACGCACCCTGACTCTGAAGGCCACGCCAAGAAAGACGTGAGTCTTTCACACTATTGGTGTGAGCAAAGTTTGACTCTTTGAAATAAGTGAATAACCTCTCAGTGTAAAAATAATTCCCCCACTCTGTTACAAAGTGGCACATGCTTTTTGTAGAAATGTTATGAAATATTGTCAGATGAAAGAGAATTGGTGGAATAGAGTGGCCAAAAGCAGTGAGGAATAGTCACAGATTTGAGGATAGTTTACCATGCTCTAGATGTACATCGGAGGAAACTCAGGTGTGTATTGCTGAGAAGGCATAGGCATGCTGTCACTTATTTCTTTCTCAAGTACCTATTTCTGTCTCCCATCACACTGCTGATTTTCTATTGTATGTCAATGCGAAATTGTGCTTGTAGGAAAAGATAGTCTCGAAGTTTTACCAAGTAAAGTAAATGTGAAACCTTTTCATTTAAGAAATTATGGCTACAGTGGAGATTGCAGCACATTTCTAAAATTGGCACGTCTTCTTGTATAAGTTGATTTCCTGCTTTGGTATACATTTAGATTTGTTGTCCCTTTTTGGCCTCACCTTGGTTAAAGTAATGTGGGTGGAAGAGGAAGTTTTCACACCTAGCAATCTGCAGAATCTGAGGTCCAAGAAATAGGTGCTTTTGGGAAATGGGCACATCTAGTGTGAACTAGGTGATTATTAACAGTGAAAGCTGATAGGCTAAAGTAGTTCAAATGAAGACTACTGTTGTGGGATATAGGTGGTATTTGACCCAGAAGCTAAGCAGAAATAGGCACATCTACCTCACTGATGTGCTTTCCATAGTTTGTTGAAGTTTGAGCTTACAAAAGATTAGATTGTTACCAGTTGACCTAGTATGTGATGTTTACTTATTTTGAAGGTATCATTTCAGCCAACTGACAAATGGCTCCTCTTGTGGTTTTTTTTTTTTTCTTTTCAATAATTTTCTCCATGCTAGAAATCGGAGGATCAGAATTCCATTTAACTTTCTGATAAAAAAACCTAAACAGTGAGTTTTCTGTTTTGCCTGTGCTTCTGATGCTTCTGAAACAGTCTTGGCTGTCGAAGGGTTATTTCACACTTTGCATAACTTCGGAAGCTTACATAACCTTGTTTGCTGAAATCCCCTTAAACAGGCCACCACCTCCACGTGTGTGGTGTGTCATGGAAGAAGATTCGAGGCCTCGGTTACGTGATCTTGGCATTGTTGCTTTATCAGAGACTTTGGTTATTTCACCTCTGGGGGTCTGCACTTCTTTATCTGCAGATTGAAATCAAAGTACTTCACCTGGGAGGCCTGTTACACAGACTATTGGGCATTCATTGCCCTCATCGTGAAGGCCTTATAGCCAGAGGCAGGCCGGAATTTTGGGGCAGGGGAGATCTGGGAATATCTCCTAATACTGATTTTCTTTTCTGGGTTTGTTTTGTCAGTTAAAGTAGGGCTTAAAGGAAAGAATGTGAAAGGAACACTGATCTTCACTGTCTTAATTTTCCTGCCTAAGTATCTCTGCCACCCACCCCCCCTTCCTCATTTTACCATAGCAGGAAAGTACGAGCAAGCTGGCAAGAACCTGAAAATCTGATCAAGAGCATCCCTATTTTTGTGCTGTTGAGGAGAACTGGAGTCTGCCTAGCTTCCGGTGTGAAGCACTTATTGGAAATGTAGCAATTGAGAACACTGGTCTTTCTATGTTCTGATACCATCTGCCTGGAGCTCTTCATTTCCAGGCTCTTGGTAGCTAGCAAAGAAGAGAGACCTAAAGATAGAAACTGTGGCCAGTGAGAATACTGTTGCAAACTTACTGCAAGCATTTTTCTTGTTTTTCCTCCAGAGTAAAGAGTAGCATGGAAATGTTATCAGGAGCAAATAAGTTTAACTAGGAAGTTTAAAAAAAAATGGCATTATCTAAAGGGGAATCAAATTAGTTAAATTAGAACATTTTCTCTATTGAAAAGGCCTACCTTGTTCTTCCAGTGTCACTTCTTTCCAATGAAAGATTCTGTAATATTCGGACTTGCTTCACTGTTATATTTGTGGATTCAGAGCAAGTGCTGTTGTCAGTAGATTTATAATCTGCTGCAGCCATACTGCAAGAACTCGTGGGCCCCAAAGCAAAATCTGAGCTAACAAATTCAGCCAGTGAAAAAGGTGAAAATTGACTTTCAGGTGATGATAGAATGTTGAGAAGTTAGAGCTTTGGAAATTTTCCCTGGTGGTGTTATCCTGATTCTTTATCTCAGGATAAATTCATGTGACTATATAGTAGCAAACTCTCAAAATTCGATTTTTTTTTTTTTTGCAGGTTCCTGTACAAATGCATAGCATATGTGCATCTCATTGACTTTGAATCATTCTGTAATTTTAATAAAATGTATAATTATAATTGTGTTGAAGATAGCATTGTAATATATATAAAATCATAATTAATAATATTCAGTGGTTGATATGCTATCAAAAGAGAGAATCTTTACCAGAATTTATTTATATATTTTTAAGTCTGTTATTTCTGATTAAACACCAAGATTTGGAAAATCTAAATCAATATTCATGTGATTCTGGAATTTTTTGTTTGTTTGTTTTTTTGTCCTAGGAGGTTTTAGAAGGAGTTTTTTGCAAGCCATTTAAAAATGTGTTTAAATAGGAAATTATAACTAGAATTCATAAATAGGTAAATTTCTATTATAATTTTTTTTTTTTTTTTTTAAAGATTTTTTTTATTTATTTGACAGAGATAGAGACAGCCAGTGAGAGAGGGAACACAAGCAGGGGGAGTGGGAGAGGAAGAAGCAGGCTCATAGCAGAGGAGCCTGATGTGGGGCTCGATCCCATAACGCCGGGATCACGCCCTGAGCTGAAGGCAGACACTTAACCGCTGTGCCACCCAGGCGCCCTCTATTATAATTTCTTAAGGAAAAATAGTTTAATATTACACAACAATGCCTGTATTTAAGGAATTTTAAAAATTAGTGCTTTTGTTATCTAAGACCACTGCAACGTTTATAGAGCAAGATACTCATCAAGACACATATTAATAAGTTGTATAGATTAAAATTATATAAGTGAAAGGAAGAGGTAATGTTTTGAAATTGATTTTATAAAATAGGTCAGTATATCACAATGTTTCTTCTACTCCTCATTAATAATCATGCTAATAACTGATGCCTCATGTGATGTGTGCTGCAGACCAGGATAAAAGAAGTATGTGGAGATAGTCTCCTGTTTTATTATTTCCCTTAAAGTGGATGTCAGCTTTCCACTCCACAGGGTGTCTCACAGGCATCTGAAATTCACCATGTCCACAGCTGAAGTCCTCTCCTACCTGGTGTTTCTTTTATGTTCCCTATGTCAGTGAGCGGTCACAGCATTTCCCTGGGAGCCAGAAAAACTGGGATCCTTCTTTGAATCCTCTTTTCCTTCATCCCTGCAGGTCCTGTGCATCTTCTAGGGCCTCCCTCGAAGCTGTCCTTTTTTCTCCATCCATACTTTCCAGTGCCTTCTATAAGCTCAGTGTCCTTTTTCCCATCTTACAGTGGCTCTGGCAAAGCTAAGGAGAAAGAGAAGGCATAAATAAATAGTTTAGGCCAGATTTCAGCAAATCATGGTCCAGGCAAAATCTGGTGAGGCCTGTAAGCTATGAATGGTTACTAACATTTTCAAAGGATGGTTTAAAAAAAAAAAAAGGAATATACATGACAGAGATAGTTTGTAGCCTGCAAAGCTTAAAGTATTCACAAGTCTAGTCCTTAACTAGAAATGATTTGTTGAACCATTAGGCATAGGCAATGAAGATTAGGATACAATTGTAGGTATGGTAAAGAGGAAAAAAAATCATGTGAATATCTTCATATCCTTCATATCCTTATTTGGAGAGTTTGAGTTGGGATACGACTGTAGGTATGGTAAAGAGGGAAAAAAAATCATGTGAATATCTTCATATCCTTATTTGGAGAGTTTGATGAAATATAAATTTACTAAAACTGCAACTGAGTAAAGAATAAATAAAAAGCCCTTAGAAAATTGAATTAGTAGTTAAAACTCTGTGTCTGTCTCACACATACAGGCACACATGCATGCTGCAAGACCTAGGCCCTCACAGTTGGTGACCAGAGTTCCAGCAGAGACCATAGGTGCATACACACAGACATATGGCCAGATACTGGGTCATGTGACTGCGGGAGCTAGTTGGGCAAGTCTGAAATGTGTAGGGCAGGCCAGGCTATCTGGAAGAATGGCTGTCAGCATTAGAACTCTTGGTTCTGAGCTAAAGCTGCCTTTGCAGAAGGACTTCTTCAGGAATATCTCAGTTCTGTTCTTCAGGCTTTTCAGGCCCACCCAGATTATCGAGGATAAAATCCTTTACATAAAGTCAACTGATTTTAGATTCTAATCACATCTGCCCAGTACCTTCCTGGCAATACCTGAATTAGTGTTTGTTTGAATAGCTGGAGACTATAGCCTAGCCAAGTTGATTCATAAAACTGACAATCACAGGTAGTTTCTACCAAACTTTAAAGGAACTGATAATGATCTTGATTTTATACAGAATGTTCCAGAAAATATAAGGGAAGAGATAGGTCCCTAGTTTATTGTTTAGATAATGTAACTGTGATACCAAAGCAACACAGAGGAAAATCATAGGCAAATCTCAACATGAAGATAACTATAAAAATTCTAAATGGAATTTGAGCATCCAAGACAGAGGTGCTGTTAGTTTCTACTCGTCATTTTTCTAAAGGACATGGCCAGTAAGAATTTAAAAAGAAAGAGCAGAGCTGTCCCTGTGACTGTCTGCATAGAAATTAGAAGAGACTATGGCCAATTTATTAGAACTAATGAGAGTTAAGTAAGATTGTGTTGGTTATAAGGGCAATATAAAAATTCAAGTGAAACCAACAACAAATAATTACATGTTACTTATGAAAAGATACCTTTCCCGGTAGAAATAAATCTAATACAAGATGAACAGTATCTTTAAGGAGAAAATTACAGAACTTTTTATCTACATAATTATTAAATTTCTCATAGTTATATGTTAAAATCACCCACTATGAGTGCAGGTATATGTCCTGTTTTTAAAGCTAATATATTATAAATTGAGGTAAAATATACAGTGAAGTTTATAGATTAAATTTTGATAAATGTGTACAACCGAATCAAGACATCCCCCATAGATAACCAGTGTTATCTCAATTCCCATAGATAACCGGTGTTCTAGTCTTGATCACCACAGAGTTTTTCCTGTTCTTCAGTCATGTAGTATTTACTCTTGTGCCTGGCTTCTTGTTCTCAGCAGAGTTTTTGAGCTCCACCCATGCTGAGGGTATCACTAGTTAATTAATTCTTTTGTATTGCTGAGTAGTATTAGTTGGGCATTTAGGTTGTTTTCAATTTTTGGCTAGTATGAATGCTTCCATAAACAGACTTGTACAAGTCATTTTCTGGAAATGTGTTGTCATTTACGTTGGCTGAATGAATACTTAGGAGTGGAAAGTAGGTTGGGTGTTTATTTAACTATAACTTAACAATTAGTTTTCCAAAGAAGTTAATCTTTTCACACTCTTACCAGCAATATATGAAAGTTCCAGTTGCTCCACGTTCTGAC
Organism: Ailuropoda melanoleuca; assembly: GCF_002007445.2. Lineage (NCBI taxonomy): Eukaryota > Metazoa > Chordata > Mammalia > Carnivora > Ursidae > Ailuropoda > Ailuropoda melanoleuca. Next base: position 29,114,196 of record NC_048223.1, read on the forward strand.
ATTTGGCGTTGTCAGTATTTTTTATTTTAGTCATTCTTGTGGGTGTGAAATGGTATAATGGGGTTCATTTGCATTTTCTTAATGACTGATGATTTTGAACACCTGTTCATTTACATATTTACAATTTGTATATATTGTTTTTGAGGAATCCATTCACACCTTTTGTCCCTTATTGGTTTTTTTATTTGGTTGTATTTTTGTTATTGATGTGTAGGAATTCTTTATATATGCTAAATTGAAGTCTTTTGTCAAATATATCTGTGTATCTATATATAGATACAGATCTGTACCAATCTCTGTATCTTTATCTATCTACCTACTGTGAACCCTTTCTCCTGGCTTGCCTTTTAATTTTCTTCATGGTGTTTTTCAATGAACAGATTTTATATTTGATGAAATTAAATTTATCTTTTTTTTTTAGTGCCTTTGTGTCTTCTTTATTTTTATTAATTTTTTTAAAGATTTTATTTATTTATTTGACAGAGAGAGACAGCGAGAGAGGGAGCACAAGCAGGGGGAGTGGGAGAGGAAGAAGCAGGTTCCAGCAGATCAGGGATCCCAATGCGGAGCTTGATCCGAGGACCCTGGGATCATGCCCTGAGCCGAAGGCAGACGCTTACGACTGGGCCACCCAGGCGCCCCCTTTGTGTCTTCTTTAAAAAAATCTTTGTCTACTCCAAGGAATTGAAGTGTTTTTTTGCTTTAATGGTTTTTGTTTTTATATTTAGGTTTATGATCTGTGGCAAATTAGTTTTTGTGGGTACTGTGAAGTAGGAGATCAGAAGGTTTAGGCTGTTCCCCCCCCCTCCATTTTTATCCAGGTCTACCATCATTTGCTGAAAATGCTTTTATTGGGCGCCTGGATGGCTCATTCGGTGAAGCTTTTGCCTTGGGCTCAGGACATGATCCCAGCGTCCTGGGATCGAGTCGCACATTGAGTTCCCTGCTCAGCCAGGAGTCTGCTTCTTCCTCTCTCTCTGCCCCACCCCCCTGCTCCTGCACTCTCTCTCTGTCTCTCACTTGCTCTCTCAAATAAGTAAAATATTTTAAAAAAGAAAAGAAAATGCTTTTATTTCTTCATTCAGGAACCTTGGTGAATCTGTCAGAGTGACAGTATATAGGTGGAAACATTTCTGGACTCTATTTTGTTACATGAATCTCTTTGTTTATCCTAATTCTACCAGCATTACACCACTTTGTTTGCTGTAGCTTTGTAGTGAGACTTGTAATCACTTGAAAATAGGTAGTGTAAGTCATCCAAATTTGTTCTCCTATTTTAATGGTGTTTAGTTATTCTAGGTCCTTTACTCTTTGACTTTTAAGCTTTTTAAAATTATAACTTTATTTTGAAATAGTTTAATGCATCAAGTTGCAAAACATGGCAGTTTTTATGTACCTTTTTCCCAGCTTTTTCTAATGATACTATCTCTCATAACCATAGTATAGGTCTTCAGTGAGTATGGTATTGCCTTCAAAGAGGCAAAAATTGTTATTGAAGGGAGAAAATAATCTTGCTTTTTTAATGTATGAAGTACTGTTATACGTACAGCATATAAATAGATAGACAATGTGTCCGTGGTATTAACATTTCATGGGGACATTAGAAAAAAATCTCTAGAAAGGCCCTTTTAGAGTGAAAATGGAAAAAAGTTGGGACATACTACTATAATTAATTGTACCTAAGGAAACCAGGAATTGACATTAGTATGCTAACTCGGGTACATACTTTAGTTGAATTTTACCAGATTTTACATGGGGGTGTGTGTGTGTGTGTGTGTATGTGTATGTGTAGTTATGATATTTTATTGCTGTTGAATAGTCAAGTAACCATGGTCACAGCATACAGAACTGTTCTATCAGCACAAAGGAAACCCCTCATGTTTGCTTTTTAATAGTCATACTGCTTCCTTACCTCTGAACTACTGGCAACCAATGATCTGTTTTCCATCACTCTAATTTTGTCACTGTAAGGATCTTACATAAATGGAATCATAATATGTGGCCCTTTGAGATGGTCTTTCTTTCATTCAATATAATGTGCTTGAGATCCTTCCAAGTTGCTGCTCTTGTTGTATATCAGTTCATTGTGTTTTGTTGCTGAGTAATATTTCATTGTCTTGATGAACTGTTATTCACCTTTTGAAGTACTTTTGGGTTAATTCCACGTTTTGGCTATTACAGGTAAAGCCACAGTGAACACCTGTGCACAGAATTTGTGTGAACGTAGTTTCATTTCTTGGGACAAATCCTGACGAGTGTTTGCTGGGTCATATGGTAAATGTATGTTTAACTTCATGAGAGACGGCCTGATTATCTTCCAGAGTGCCTGTACCATTATGTTCCCACTGGGAGTGTCTGAGAGAGCCAGTTACTCTGCATCCTTGTGAGCACTTAGTATTATTACTTTTAGCCATCTTAAGAGGTCTTTAATGGTAACTTTTGTAACTTTATTTTGATTTCCCTAGTGACTAATGATGTTAAGCATCTCTTCATATGTTTATTTGCTATCCTTATATCTCCTTGTATAGTGTTTGTTCAAGTCTTTTGCCCATTTCCAAATGGTTTGTTTTCTTACTGTTGGAGTTTAAAGAAGTCTTTATATATTTTGGATGCAAGGCCTTTTTCAGATATGAAATTTGCAAATAATTTTTCCCACTATGTGGCTTGTAAGAGCAGTTTTTGTAGAGTGAAAATTTTTAATTTGGATGAAGTTTTGAATTTATTGATTTTTTTTTCTTTTGGTGTCATATAAGAACTCTTTAACTCTGGGTCATGAAGATTTTCTTTATGATTCCTTATAGAAGTTTTTTCCTTTAACTTTTTATTTTGAAACAATTAGAGACTCACAGGAATTTGCAAAAAATACCATATACAGTCCTACATGCCCTTCATACTGCTTCCCTCAGTGGTGGCCTCTTGTATAACTGTAGTATAATATCAAAAGCAGGAAACTAAAGTTGGTATAATGCTATTACCTATAGACTATAGATCTCTTCAGTTTTCACCAGGTTTTATATACATGCATATGTATGTGTATAGTTCTGTGCAATTTTACTCCATATTCCTGTTCTTAGAAGGAAAACATTCAGTGTTTTAAGTGTGGTATGGGATTTTTGAGCTATATGATTTTTGCAGACACCCTGTAGGCTGAAGAATTTCCTTTCTGTTCCTAGTTTATTGAAAGTTTTGTTTGTCTTTAACAAATGGTATTTATTATTTTTTTCTGCTTCAATTGGTATGATCATATGGTTTTCTTTTTTTAGACTCTTAATATGATAGATCACATTGATTGATTTTCAAATAGTGAACCAACCTTGTATCTTGGAATAACCCAACTTCGATGTGGTATATTTTTCTTTTTCTCTATTGCTGGATTCGATTAGCTAATATTTTGTTGAGAATTTTTGAGTCTATTCATGAGGAATATTGGTCTGTTGTTTTTTTTTTAATATTGCCTTGCTTTTGATATCAGAGTAATGCTGGTCTTATAAAGTGTGCTGGGAAGAGACTATAGAATTGGTGCTATTCTATAAATATTTCATAGACTTTGTCAATGAAGCCATCTGGGCCAGTTTTATTGATTTTTCTAAAACAACAACAAAAACACTTCAGTGTGATTATCTCATTTGTTTCCCTGTTGTCAGTTTTACTGATTTCCACTCTTATTTTTATTTTTTTATTTGCTTGTTTTAGATTCATTTTGTCCTTTTTCTAATTTTGTCAAATGGAAGCATAGATTATTAGTTTGAGACTTTCTTCTTAAATGTGAACATTTAATGCTATAAATTTCCCTACAAGCACTGCTTTAGCTTTGTCTTAGAAATTTTAGTAAGTTTTGTTTTTATTTTCATTCAGGTCATTGTATTCTTCTGCTCTTCTTGACACTTCTTCTTTGATCTATGAATTATTTAGAAGAGTGCTGTTTAATTTCCAAGTGTTAGATTTTCCTGCTACTTTTTGTTCTTGGTATCTGGTTGATTCCATTATGGTCAGAGAAAATACTTTCAATTTGTTGATACTCCATTTGGTTTATCTAGTGTTTTTTTAAAAAAATTTTTAGTGGTAATCTGTATAAAGATTACACTGTATGTACGTAGTTTGATTACAGTCTCCCAGCATGAACATTTTATTTAAGTGGAATATAGATAGTCTTGCTATCACCAAAGTTGCTTTACTGTGTCCCCTTTATGGTATAGTCATCCTTAATATTACCTCTATATACATTGAAAATGCTATGATTTTTGCTTCTGTCAAAAATAATATTTAAAACTCAAGAATGGTTTATTTACCTTTCTGTTACCTTTTCTTCATTCCTGTTGTTCTGAGTTTCCTCTTGTTACCATATCCTTCCTGTTTGAATAACTTCCTCTAGCCATTCTTCGAAAATAGGTCTGCTGGCAAGAAATTACCTTAGCTTCCCTTCATCTGAATTGTCTTTATTTCATCTTCAATCCCAAAGAATGTTTGATGGATATAGAATTCTTGATTGACAGTTCTTTTCTTTACTACTTGAAAATATGATGCACTTTCTTCTGGCATCTGTGGTTTCTTATGAGAAATCCGTTGTCTTTTGAATTTTTGTTCTCCTATATTTCTCTCTGATGCTTTGAAGATTTTTCTTTGCCTTTCATTTTCAGAAGTTTGATTATGTGTATAGTTTCTTTGCATTTTTAACTGCTTTTCTTAAATTAATAAGTTTATGACTTTCGCCTCATTTAAAAAGGTTTCGGCCATTATTTCTTCAGATATTTTTTTGTCTCTGCATTCTTTTTCCTTTTTTTCTGAGACTCTGGTAAAATAAGTGATAGATTTTTTTTTTTCTTTTACTTTTTTTTGGTCCTGCAGTTCCCTGAGCCTTCATTGATTTTTTTTTTTTTAAAGATTTTATTTATTTGATAGACAGCCAGTGAGAGAGGGAACACAAGCAGGGGGAGTGGGAGAGGAAGAAGGAGGCTCCCAGCAGAGCAAGGAGCCCGATGCAGGGCTTGATCCCAGGACCCTGGGATCACGCCCTGAGCTGAAGGCAGATGCTTAACGACTGAGTCACCCAGGCTTTTTTTTTAAAGCTATTTTTTTACTGATGTCATCTCCATTTGATTTTTGTATATTAATCTTGTATCTGGAAACCTTGCTGAACTCACTTATTCTAGTAGCTTTTTTGTAGGTTCTATTGGGTTTTCTAGACAGATGATCATATTACCTTTGTATAACTACAGTTTTATTTCTTCCTTTTCAATCCAGAAGCTTTTTTTTCTCACTTTATTACACTGTCTAGAACATCAAGTATAATGTTAAATAGAAGTGGCAAAAGCAGACTTCTTTACCTTGTTCCCTCTCTTTGAGGGAAAACATTTGGTGTTTCACTAATAAATATGTTAGTGGGTTTTTTTCTGTAGCTGATATTTATAGTGTTGAGGAAGTTTGCTTCTGTTCCTGCTTTACTGGGAGATTTTATTAGGAATGGATGTTGGATTTTTTTGTCAGATGTATTTTCTGTGTCTATTGTGATAACCATGTGTTTTTCCTTTTTTAATTTTTTAATCTGATGAATTACATTTATCAGCTTTTGAATGTTAAGTACATCTTGCAATCCTGTGATAGACCTCACTTAGTCATGAAGTATTATCCTTTTATATTATTAGACTTAATTTGCTAATCTTTCATTAAGATTTTTGCATCTATGTTGATGATGAGATATTGGGTTGTAGTTTTCTTGTAATGTCTGGTTTTGGTATCAGGGTAATGCTGGCGGGCTTCAATTTTCTGTAAGCATTTGTATGGAATTGATGTTATTTCTTTTTTAAATGTTTGGTCCAATTCACGTGAGGCTATGTCTGGAATTATTTTTTGGGAGAAAGCTTTTAACTACAGATTTAATTTCTTTAATAGATACAGGGCTATAGTGGTTATCTATCTGTGTGTTCTTGAGTTAGCTTTGGTTGGTTGTGCTGTCAGTTTTATTGGCCTACATTTAAAAATTATTTGAAAACATTATTTTCACTTAAAAATGTGTGTCATTTCTAATGTTTGCAATATCTCTTTCTTCCTGGCTAGTGATTTATCAATTTTAATACTCTTTACAAAGAAACAGCTTTGGTTTCATTGCTTTTTCTGTTATTTTGTTTATTTTCTAGTTTGTTGATTTTTGACTTTGATCTTTATTATTTATTTTCTTTTGTGTTTAATTTATTCTTTTTCTGGTTTCTCAGGGTGGAAACTTACGTCATTGATTTAAGACCATCCTTCTTTCTCAATTGTGGGCTTTTAGTGCTACAGATTTTCCTCTCAGTACTGTTTTAACTATATCGCACAAATTATGATATGTTTTATTTTCATTTTCATTTGTTTCAAAATACCTTATTTTCTTTTTGATTTCTTCTTAGACCCGTGGGTTATTTAAAAGTGTTTTCAAATATTTGGAAACTTTCTGTTACTGATTTCTAACTTAATTACACTGGTGTCAGGGAACATACTTTGTATGATTTGAATTCTTTTAAATTAACTGAGATTTGCTTCATGCTTTGTATGATTTGAATTCTTTTAAATTTACTGAGATTTGAATTCTTTTAAATTTACTGAGACAAACCAGACTCTGGTTTATCTTGATTAATATTCAACTGTAATTAAGGGGAGTATTCTGTAAGTCAAAGTAGTTGATGATATGGTTCAAGTAATTTACAATTTTAATATGTAAACTTAAATATGTTTTTCTAATATGTTTTGTGTATTTCACATTTGTACATCATGGATTCATTTTTATTTTAGCAGAGTGTGTTCTTTATTACTTCTTATGGTGGGTTTGTTTTAAAAAAAAGGTCACAACATTATTTTCCAGCCCTTATGCTCTTCTGTGATGTGGCCTTGCAAGAAAGAATGGAGACTTAATTCCCCTGCACTTGACTTTAGCTTGTCCTTAGTGACTTGATCAATGTAGCATGGTAAGAGTGATGCTTTATGGCTTTTATGACAGGGTTAGGAAAGGCCAGGCTGCTTTCACTTGGTTTTCTTGGAATGCTTGCTCTCTAGACGTTCCTTCTTAGATTGCTTCCTCTCATGAGCTGCTGCACTGGGAGAAGCCAAGCCACATGGAGAAGCCATGTACAGGTGCTCTAGTCTACAGTCCTCACTGAGCCCATTTATCAGCCATTCCAGCCCAGCAGGCAAATACGCAAGTGAAGAAAGAAGTCATCTTTGAAGTAGATCTTCCAGCCTCAGCTTTTGCAACTGCTGCAGTCAATGCCAGTCATTTGACTCTTCTAGAGGAGGCCCCAGATACTGTGAGGCAGAGCAGGGTCAATTCTGCTTTGCCTTTCTGAAGTTCTAGCCTGTTGGATCTCTGTCCATAACAAAATGTTTGTTTTACACCACTAAGTTTGATTGATGGCTTGTTGCACAATAGGGGTCACTTTATTTCAGTAGGATTTGCAAGAGGTTTCAGTCCCTACATATCTGAAAATAACTTTAACTGCACTCTTAATTGGCTTTGGAATCCTTGGATATAAAGTAATTCATTCTTGTCCATTGTCTTCATGTATCCAGGTCTTGCCAGTGAAACATGATGTAAATCTGATTCTCATTCCTCTGTGTGGCTAATGTTTTCCCCCTTTTGAAGCTTTTAGGATTTTTGACTTTCAGATATTTCTTCTGAGCACACGTAGGTGATCTATAATCCATTTCTGTCTGAGGACTCATGTCTTTTTATTTACCTCAGTATATTTATTATACTTTAAAAATCTTTTTTTTTTTTTTTTACTCTTTTAACTCTCCAAGATTTGGATATTTCTTGATTAATTACAGTTGGTTTCCCCCTTTCACTGTATTGTCTGTCAAATTTAGGTGATTCTTGGCTGTTTTGTTGTTGTTGATTTTGTTTTCTTTTTGAGATGCCCTTTTACACTCTCTGCAAATACTCTCAGTTCATAGCTGCCTGTATCCAGAGGTGGTTGGGAATCACATAGTACCAGGAAATATTTAGGGGTTCCTGGCCTTCCTAGGTGTCACCAGATACTGGGAAACTTCCTGATCCTTTGGGGATAGTACATGTATTTACATCTTTTACCCCTGGTCTAAAGGCAGCAGAAGAGATGACCCACTTGCTCCTAATGAGGGATTTCAACCAATAATGCTTTGGTTTCCTTCAGGGAAGTCTCTTCCCATGTTTGCCGCTTCAGTGCGTGGAGCAGTCCCCACTTTGGCATCAGTTTTTTCCTGGGGAAAAACTCTTGAGTATATGATTACCTCCTTTAATCTGATCTCATCTGCCTTTTGTCTTTCAAAGAGATTCCCGATTATTTTGGTTTCTATGAGGACATCTACCCCCTTTGGTTTTCAGGACTTGACGAATTTAAGGAGCTGGTAGGACTCTGGAGTAGGTGCTCTGTCTACTATTTAATCTAATTGCGGTTGTTTTGTTTAAAATGCACAGAAGTCTCACGTGCTCTGTTTTTATATGCACGTGTACTTCTTTTTCTTCTGCCAGTTCTTGCTTTCTTAGGCTACTCTTTTTTTTTTTTAAGATTTTATTTATTTAATCGACAGAGATAGAGACAGCCAGTGAGAGAGGGAACACAAGCAGGGGGAATGGGAGAGGAAGAAGCAGCTCATAGCGGAGGAGCCTGATGTGGGGCTCGATCCCATAACACCAGCATCATGCCCTGAGCCGAAGGCAGACGCTTAACCGCTGTGCCACCCAGGCGTCCCTCTTAGGCTACTCTTATTACTAAGTTGAGAAACTATTCATGTGTCTCTTAATCTTGGATCTGTTCATCTATCCTTGAATCTCAGTATTGATAAAAATCCTCTTTTTGTGGATTATATTAAGGAGGAAAATTATAATGTTTTAGTTTATGACTTTTAATTTTGACAAGACTGCATGGACTATGTTATCAAATGAAAGTGTTGCAATACAGTTTGTAAAAATTTTTAGAAACATTTTGCTTGTGTCCCACGTTTTTTTCTGTTGTATATAAAAAAATACTTAGAATCATTTTTACTTACTAAAATAATCTCAATTTTATGAGGTTGTAAGAGTCAGTTTTTAGTATATATGTATAGGCTTTCATTTTGAGTAAACCAGAGTGCTTATTTTTTCCCTAAACTGGTAATTTACTTGAGACTTCACTATATTAAAGAAAGATCTCTGTATTTATTTATTTTTTTCAGAGCAGCATCTCAGACATGTCGAAAAGGATGTTTTGATCCCTAAAATAATGAGAGAAAAAGCCCGAGAGAGATGTTCTGAACAAGTTCAAGGTAAGATTCAAATATTCATATAAAGATCAAATACATTTTTTAATAATATGATCTGAATTTAATCCTTAGCCTCAGAGTCAAGTAGTCAATGAATTAATATGTATGAATTGCTTCTCACCCTTTCATGGAGATACCAGTATTTCAGCTTTCAGAACTTCCAGACGGTGTTCAATTCATTTACAATTTAAAAATACTCTCCCAAATTACTAGTAAAAAACATTTTTTCCCAGACGTACAGTTACATTTATAGAGGAAAACTTGGTTATGAGTAATTTAGAGAAACAGATTATTCTGGTGATTTTGATAGGGAAAGAAGAACCCTCAAATGTAACATGTACCTGTTTCTTCTTCATCACCTTATTCTTATATATTCTAAGACGAGTTTCTTTGGTGCCACTGTCTATTACTGAATTGTTAATGGAATCTCAGTAGTACTTACAGTTAGTCTTTTTATTTTTTTAATTTTTACTTTTCTATCTTTTATATTTCTAAATGGGAGATATTTATGTAAGTGCATGCTTTAGGCACCACATATGTATCTTTTCTTTAGAAAATGTTTCTTAACGTGAGATACTCCTGTATTCTGTAATCACCAGGTATGCTGGTGATTAATATTTAGTGAAAACATGTAAACTAAGTAGTGGAAGGTGAAAAATGAGGCCATATATGGAGAGTCATTAGAAAAGCAGAGGACATTATTACTGTAGAAATGTCTTTTTAAACAAATCTACCTCCTGAAATGGCCATCTAAAAGAAGAAGTAGTAAAATTTTTGCTGATACAGACTATTTTCCTGGCTCCCCTTCTTCACCTTTCCCTGTAGTCGTCTTCCTTAAGGGACCTCAGTGATTCTTTATGAGGATGATGGGCTGTAATTCCCATCAGCAAGTTTCTCTACAGGGGAGCCAGGCTGTGTCAACTGTAGTTTCAAGACCGTGTCAGTAATGTTTGGATGCTGGGAACATTTCTGTCCCTCTGATGCTATTCTCCTTCGAGAATGACCTTTGGAATCCATGGATTGAAGCAGTAAGAGAAGAATAATCCTTCAGAATGGACATTGTGTGATGGTCATTCCTGTTTCTTAGATGACTTATGACTTATTCCAGTTTCAGATCCATTCATAAGATTTAAGGTAAATCCATCCATAAATAATGTTATCAATAATTACTTAGTATTATCCTATGATGCTAGTTTTGCTTTCACTGTGAATAAGTTGTTTAATCAGAGCACCTCCTTCCACCCACACCCCTGGGTATCAGAAGAAACTAATCCATTGCCACCTGCAGACAGGGTTCGGTGGAACCCTGGAATTGGCAGGTGTCATGTTGATAGTCTCAAGAGATAATTTTCCACTTGCCTCAGATCTTAAAAAAAAAAAAGCCCTGACTCAGGTGAAGGAGGATGGAAATGGAAACTAACAATGTGTGTGATGAAATTATAAGGCTCAATTTTCACTATCAGGAAGATTGACTTATTACTGCTATATTAGTTCAAAGTTATAAATAGCTGTATTTATGCTGTTTTTAACACAATATTCTGATATCTAGAATGAAAAAAGCTAGCTAACTCAATTACAGATTGAGTTTTTACTCACATGATTCAGATGCAAATGCAGAATAATTGGGTTTGGGTTTCAGAACTGCCTTTGCTTACTCCTAGACAGTGAAACTGTTTCTGTTTTTTTTAAATGAAAGAAATAGAGTATAACTTTAAAGTATTTACAAGTTTGTGTTGCACAACCATCTAATGAGTGGTACAGAAAAAATGTTTATTTTTTGCTTCTTTATCCAGAGTGGTTTAGGATGTTGACTTGGTTTGTTTTTTTTTTTAATATACTCAAAATCTTCTGAAGACTGCAAGCATCTTAAAATTTGAGATCTGCTTGCATTATTTCAATGCATTTGTCCCTATTAGAACATGTTATAACAATTGATTTTTGAATATTTGAATCTTTTATAGATAATCCAATATTGATTTTTTTTTAGGCCATATGGTCTAAAACAGTGTTATAGAATCTAAAATTGATTATTTTATAAAACAGTACTCTTTAGTATTCTTCTTACTTAACCATGTGATTTAGTAAAGAGCATACATTGGTATTAAGCAGCAGAAAAGCTACATTTGAAGTGAATGAGATGTAATTTAGAATCAGGACACTTCCCTTGTAGTTTATTTACTATTTATAGCCTTTGCTTTATTAAATAATCGTAGGATTTTGTATAAAAGCATTATGTGTGCTCATTGTATAGTTCTTGGATAAAGATATAGGAATTTTAATAAGTGATCTGACTTTCTGCTAAATGCCTTAAACCTGATTATGTAGGAGGGCTTTTCTGTTTGATTTTTTGCATGTCATTTCAACCCAGCTGATCATAAGAACTGGGTCAGACTGCCAGCAGCTTAGGTTTGTGAAGGGAATGGAACAGCTTTTCCAGGGACAAAGAGAAATGAAATCACTTTCAATGAAAGAAAGATGCCTCATTATAGTCACCAACAGCAGTTATTGACAGCTACACTTCCTATTAACAAGGAACATTTAACTAAGAGTTTGGCTGTTGGATCTTTGGACTTGATCTAATTTGCTAGCATTAATTAGTTTCTTTTGAGCACAGACACTTGGTGCTCACAGCTATAGATTTGGAGGGCTAATTAGGATAAAAAATTGAACAGAATGGGGTAAGGCATTAACCTTCAACCATTACCAGCTGGGACACTGATAAAGACCACAGAGTCCAAATGCTCCCTATTGATGTGAAGAGTACCCTAATGAATATCAATTTCAGCCAGGTTGCTATGTTCTTACTAGTTCTCTCTTCATTATAATTTTTAACCAGTTTCCATGATACCTTCATTATCTATATATACACTGTTGGATTTTACTATACACTGATTTAGTCTGAGTTGCACATTTCGCCTTATGTTTAAACACAATTAAGATTTGTCTTAAGTAGTTGATAACATTTAGAATGTTTCATTGTCGTATGCCATAGTGCTTCTAAAATTTAATTTTTATTTACAATTCATAATTCTTATTCGACAGTGAATTTTTAGAAAGTCACAGTAACTGTGATTTCAAATAATGAAAACTATAACCAGAAACAAGAAAATCTCAGCTTCTGGGTAACAAGTAAGCAGTGTTCGTATCAAACTGGTGTCAACTTGACAATCTTCGTCTTTATAAAATATGCTTTTTTGTGGGGTTTTTTTTTAGTAGAAAAATAGTACTTATCACTTTTTCTTTGGAATATAACTTTGATTTGATGAATAAAGGTGACTTGACTTAGAGTTTAGATACAGAATTGAGAATGCTGATCTTGTTATTATATACACTTAGATAAGATTATTAACTGTTGGTAGAGTATATATAACAGAAAAGCAAGTGATTAACTGATTTAGATAGAAAACTAAACTTCATAGTATTCTTCTTTTTCCAGTGATATTGGCAGTGAATAGAGCCACTAAAATTACCGAAGTGTATTTTTAGATGTTAACACAATAAACATTGACTATGTTGGGAATGAAACTGAAGGAAAATTCTAGAATGTCATGTCTTTCATCGGGTCTCCCATTTCCCAAAAGTCAAAACAGAAATTGTCTTCCATCAAGTGTGATGGTGGAATCATTGCTTTTCTTGGATCTGGGAGTTACCAACTTGTGGTGTTTTAGGAAGATGGTTTGATGACCTCTGGAGGTTACTTTTCCTGTGACTTTTTCCATGTGTTTGACTCTTTGCTAACTTAATTTGTATTTTCTATGTTAGTAATATTGTGTCATATATATTGTATGCTATATATAGTTTGTCATATATACACTATATATAATATGCATATAAGTAAAGTGTGCATTCTCTTGTTACAGTTTTTCTTCTGGAAATAGTCCCTGAGAAAAAGAGTCACTGAATTGTTGTTTTGTAAAAATTCATTGTATTTTGCTGCTTTTTTTGAATTGCGTAGTTGGCATTTGATATAAAGCTTCCATATTGAATAATGAAGTTAGCTTTAAAAATAGTATCTTTATTTTTCTTGTTGCTATGACACATCAAGACCAAAGAAGTACTCTGTCATCGGAGATGGCCTGGAGCTCTCTTTAACCTAGATGTATCTACTGCTCACTAACTCTTTTCATCCTTTGGGCTTTCTTTTACCTTATTTTAATATTTCTTTTGTATCAGTGTCTTCTACTGCAGTCTTTTTGCTCTTTTGCCCAATAGGTGGGGTTAGTTCTAAAGGAATTCTACAAAAGCATAGGGAGGCATGGATTGTTCATTTCTTTGAGACCTCGCTGAGCTGTAGTTAACATAAAATGCCTGTCTTCTTCTGTCAGTCACGTGCAATTAAATATGTTGCATTTTATAAATTCCAAAGCTAATATGACCTGACAGCAAAAAATAAAGATTGCTTTGGATATTCTTTCGGATGTTTACAGGCAGAAAACTATCAAAACTTTATTAAAACAAATTGGAGCACCGCAGACTGCAGATGGTCAAGGAAATCAATCTTTTATCCAACTGTGTTACTTGAACCTGCCAAAAACTTTTCCTTTGTTGTTTGAATGGTGCTATTATCACCACATATATTTTTGCCATTTAACAGTTCACCAATGTCAACTAACACTGAGGTGGAGATAGCTAATTTGGATATATTAGGACAGTCAAATATGTAAAATCACCAAATATGATGCCTGTCTGTTATGTATAAGAGTATGTTATGTACTCTAAGAAATATATAGAGGTAGAAGGCGCAGTTCCTCTTCTTTCCTCCTGCTCTGGACACCTCATGTCATCATGCTCATGGCTAAAATTTATTACAGCCGAAGGGAAAAGGCACATGAGATGAAGTTCGGAGGAAACCAAGAGCAAGCTTCCAAGAGCCCTCTTCCAGTAGAGTCACTCAGGATGTGCTTAATTCCTCCCGTGTTGAATTGTGACAGCACGTGTGAAATGTTGTGTACTAGGGAAACTCATTAGAGACTTACTCCGCAGAGTTTTTATTAGGAGTTGGTCACATGGGCATCCTTTGGTTAGCATTACCAAAATTTCAGACTCCCAGAAGGAAAGCAGGTGTTCAGCATAAACCATATGGTTTGCACAAACAGTTTAGACACAGTGAGCCACTCTTAGCAATTAGGGAATGGTGGGAACACTCCCAAAATCCAAGTTGTCAGACACCAGCTACAGGCCAACCTTGCAAACATTATTTTCTAAAGATAGCATCAGGCCTGCCATGTTCACCCCTTTCTGCACATGGACATAATACAAATTAATTGCTAATAAGTACTTGTGTATGCCTGTCAGGCCTGATGTCATGACATTATGAGTAATAGATCTATATCTGACAAATACAGCTGAATTATTTTTAAAACAACTGAGCAAAGTATATGGTGGTCATTACTTATTGTTATAGTGGTTCTCAGTTATGTTTGTTAATTCATACCTGCATTGTAGGACTCAGTGGCTTATTATGATTGTCTTATGTCTGAATAACAGGGCAATTTTGTAATTATATTTGTACATAAGTAGTCTTGAATAAATTGGCTAGTATTTGTCCCACAGAGAGAGGTGAAGGCTTTTTTAGTTTTAGAAGTTAAGTTAAATCTTTAAATGCTTAATCTTTAAATGACTAAATTATCAGGGAGTTTTGTCAGGGGAGATGAATTTAGTATCTCAAACAATAATTTATGCAGCTTATTTTTGAAGATGTAAACGTGAGAAGTCTACATTTGAACACAAAAGCAAAGAATTACGTGACTTTGAAACTTAGGGATATTGTTAAGATGAATAAATATTATTAATATAAAATATGAGCTAACTGTTCTGTGATTACTTCATTAACAAGTTTTTATTATATTCTTACTTTTCTCAGGCCTCTCCTTCCAATGATTTTGCTATAATAGTTTTAAATTCTTTTATCTTAAGAGAAATTAATCCAAAACTAAATAATGGTCTTTAAACAGTGCCATCCCTTATTTATAAAATCTAAGTACAAAATCACATTTCACTTAAGCTAACTGATGATCCTTGAGTTGTAATTGACATTCTTTCCAGATAATCAAAGCAGATGACTGGTTAACTTTGTGCAAATACAAATCATTATATTTTGACTGAAATACATTCTTAGAGGAATCTTGTCTGTTGAAAACATGAAAAAAGGGGGAAATCTGGTTTGTACAAAACTCTGGAGTGCATTTAGATTTAGAACCATTTCAAAAATAATCAATTCCATATATATATATATATATATATATATATATACACACATATATATATATGATTTTATTTATTTATCTGACAGAGATAGCACAAGCAGGGGGAGCTGGAGAGGGAGAAGCAGACTCAGACTCCCTACTGAGCAGAAGGCCCGATGTGGGGCTTGATCCTAGAACCCTGGGATCACGACCTGAGCTGAAGGCAGACGCTTAACCAACCGAGCCACCCAGGTGCCCCTGAAGACATTTTTTTTTTTTTTTAAGATTTTATTTATTTATTTGGCAGACACAGCCAGTGAGAGAGGGAACACAAGCAGGGGGAGTGGGAGAGGAATAAGCAGGTTCCCAGCGCAGAGCATGGAGCCCGATGTGGGGCTCGATCCCAGGACCCTGGGATCATGCCCTGAGCCAAAGGCAGACGCTTAACGACTGAGCCACTCAGGCGCCCTGAAGACATATTTTTAAAAGGAAACACAGAATTTTCAGGTTCCCTTAAGCACTTGAATGAAACTTTAGGGTTATATGGAACATAGTCATTCAGAAATGTTTACTGAGTATTTCCCAGCTACTGTTACATGAACAGTGAATGAAACAGACAAAAATTCTTACCATTATGGACCTTACATTTCAATGAAGGAGGGAGATAAATATTGTAGGCTATTATAAATAAATTTAAGTGATTGGTGAAAATGTTGAGGGAGGGCCATGGGGAGTGCTAAGATGGCACTGCATCTCTTTCCCTCCTTCCTTCCTCCCTTCTCCCTTCCTCCCTCCCTCCTTCCCTTCCTCCTTCTCTCCCTTCCTTTCTCTAAGATTTTTTTTTAATTGGAGAGAGAGAGAGATAGAGAAAGAGAGTGCATGCAGGGTGAGGGGCAGAGGGAGAGACTCTCCGGCAGACTCTGTACTGAGCACACAGCCCATTGGGGACTCAATCCCATGACCCTGAGATCATGACCTGAGCCGAAACCAAGAGTTGGACCCTTAACTGACTGAGCCACCCAGGTGCCCCAGGGCTGCAGTTTCTAATAGGTGGTCAGTTAGTTTTCCCTGAGAAAGTGACATTTGGACAAAATTCGTGAAAGAGTTGAAGGCGTGAGATGTGCAGCTGTCTCTGGGAAGAGTGACGTCAACAGTATTTGCAGACCTTGAAGTGCTAGATGAAGCTGGCCTGTTTGAGGAACACCGAAAAGGTCACTGTGGCAAGGTAGAATGAGTGAGGAGAAGAGTGAACAGTGAAGGGTTCAGCAGAGTAATTGGGGGCAGAATCATTTTGGGTCTTACAGGTACTGAGGACTTGTAGGTACTAAGGAGAGAGATGGAAAGACACTGATGGCTTAGAGCAGTGGAAAGAGACCGGGTCTGGCATACTGTTCAGTAGCATCACCCACTGTTGCGCTTAGTGTAAATGCATTAGGGGCAAAGGGAGAGTCAGGGAAACCAGTTTAAGGACGTGATGGTGGATTAAAAGGGTGGCAGCAACGGAGAAGATGAGGATGAGCACGTTCTGAAGGTAAAGGCAACAGGAAAGAGAGAACTTCCTATTACTTCTCCTAAACAAGTAAAAGAGTGGGACTGTAGTGACCAGAGGTGAGGAAGAAGGTATGGGGAGAAGTATTATTACTTCAGTGTCGTTTTTGGTGATTGATGGATTAAGAGTTTAGTTTTGGACATGTTAACTCTGAGGTGGCTAGTAGACATCTAAGTTTGAAACCACCATATTAAACAGTAGTAAAAATTATTTTAAAGGGAATCAAGGGAATAGGATATTTATGCAACTGCAGTAGTTCTGGTACCAAAAACTGACATTTTTATTTCTTGGTTTTCTTTAAGATTCCACATAGACCGTTTCCCTTCCAGAGCAAATCATAACTACACTGATTTGTTAATTTAACAAACTATACCTCAGTACTCAACAGGGAAAATAATGGTGCCAAGTACAGAGGGGAATATGAGGATATGGTCTCATACCACAATAAAGAGATTAAATTACCTATTCAGTATTTTGTGACTGGTTAAGATATCACAGTTGATATTAGAATCCGGGTATCTTAATTCCTAGTTTAGTGCTCTTCTGTTAACATACCATTTAACTATGTCAGAGATAGCAAATATATTTTATGCTGACTTTAATCAGTTGGAAGTAGCTGCCTAGCATACTACCAAGGGGGTCAATCAAAAACAGTGTCATTAGATCAGTTAGCTGTGTCTGTCATGGGTGGTAGATTTGGTAAGTGATGATATGCTTTGCCTAGTATTTGTTTTTTCTTGCCTATGTGCTAGTTTATTTTTAGTTACTACTTTTCTGTTGCTGGATGGTGTGCGCTATGATCATTTATCCCAGACTTCACCAAGATGGAAAAGTTATTTTCTTCCTGTAGCTTAAGCAGTTTTGAATTTTTACTTCATTTTCTGGGAACATTTCTGATATTTCTTAAGGCACTCTTTGGAGCCATAGCCCTACCCACACAAATTACAGACCGTTTATACTTGTTAAAAATGCAATCGTACCCATACAGCATAATAATTTGATTTATGCATCGAACTTGGATGTTTTCTTTATTTTTATAATTAGTAGTTAATAATATCTACTTCTTTGATGTTTATTTTTTACTAGAATTGAAATTCTTTTTGATTTTCATTACCCTATGTCTTCTTAATGAAAGATATCACTCAATGAAATATTTGGTAACTAATAGTTGAGTCTGTGAAGGATCATTAACAAATGTGAACATGTTCATTCACTAAGTAAAAGGGCAGATACATAGTATAATTCTAACACCATTACAAATATATATTGAGAAAAGTAAATATATCCAAAATTTAATAAGTATCTGAAACATGAGAAGAAGGTGGATCATAGGTTCTTTTTCTCTGTGTAGCTTTTTCATATTCACATTACCCTAAACTTTTTTATATCCTACATGCACAAGTTATAAATGTATAGCTTGATGAATTATGACAGAGTAAACATATGTGTAACCACTGTTGAAGTCAAGAAATAGAAATTACCAGAAGCCACCCTTCTTTCTTTGGGTCTTCTCCTAATCACTGTCCTTTTCCTGCTCTGCCACAATAACTCCCATTTTGACTGAGAACTGCATAGATTACTTCGCCTGTGTTTTAATTTAAATGGAACCATATGGTATGTGATCTTTTGTGCCTGGCTTCTTTTACTCAACACTGTATTTGTTAGATTCACCCATGTTTTTGCGTGTGGCAATAGTTCCTTCAGTGTCATTGCTGTATAGCACCATTATATGAATGTGCTTAAATTTATAGCATAGAAATGGGATTGCTGGGTCATACACTGTATATGACTTCGATTTCAGCAGTTAATGTTAAACAGACTTCCAAATGACTGGATGTATACCTGATTTTTAAAAAAACAGCTTTAAAAGGGTATTGGGGGAAGAAGGATGATAGGTGATTTTTATTTTCATAGAATAGATTTTTAAAAATTTCCCATGATGAACATGTATTTGTTTAAAGAATCAAATGTTATATTTCATAATATAAAACTGTAAATTTAAAAAATAAAACTTTTTGTATGTCATGTACTACAAACATAATAGATCACAAATAAGGAAAATATGTTTGTAACATATGTGACAAAGGTTTTCTATCCTTAATTTATAAAGACTTACCAGTAAGCAATCGGTGAATATCCAATTTAAAAAAGGAGCAAAGGAGGCAAACTTTCTTTTTGACAAATCACATATTATTAAACATGAACAATACTTGCCCTCACTTTCAGTGGATGACTTGCAAGCCATACCTACAGTACTATATGTAACCTGCAAACTTGATATGACTTCAAAGTTTATAATGGAGAAGTTCAGCTTCTGGCGTGGCCTGATAGCTCTTATTGTACATGTCTCTCTGCAGAAAACAACTATAAACTATGTACAAAAATAACAACATGAAGGCAGTTGAGTGTAGACAAAAGCAGTTGGAAATCAGAGGGGAGTCACATTGAAGGAAGGGAATAGTACTGGGTGAGTCTCCAAGGTCTTGTAAGGTGGCTGCAACTCTGACCACACCAGCAAACAAACAAACAAAAAACCCTTTAGTCTTACTGGTCTGAAGGACCAAAAACAGGGTTTAGTGTAACTACCTAGAAAACTTTGTGTTTATGTATGATGGTGTAAGAGGAGGGAAAGAGCATAAATCCCAACAAGTTGAGAGCTCGAGAACGTGAGCCTCATATTGTGTATAAACTCTGTCTGTGTCTCTGGCCCAGTCCTAAACTACATCTGGAGCAAATTCCAAGCCACTCAGTTAAGCCACTCAGTCTCCAAACTTTGAGCTGCTACCCACTATACATTGTAAGGGAGATAGGGTCCCAGAGTTTGAGACCAGCAAATAAAAGTGACTACTGAAGTGAAAAAGAAAAAAAAAAATTCTTCAGAAAAGCTAAAGAATCCAAACATGTTACATGATACTGATCACATGATAGAATGCCAAATTTTTCTGTGTGTGCGGAAACAGGAAAACATCCATTTTCAGAAGAAATCAACAGAGACTAATTTCAAGATAAGTAAGAGGTTGGAATTAGAGAAGAATGTTAAATCAGCTGTTGTAATTGGTTAAGAATGTAAAGGAAAATATACTTGTAGTGAATAAAAAGACTGTAAATCTTAACAGAGTTCAAAATAATAAAGACCCAGATCAAAATTCTGGAACTAAAAAATGCAGTATCTGATATAAGAACTTCAGAATGGAAATGGCAGGAGTTATGAATCTAAAGATAGATCAGTTGAAATATCCATTCTAAAGAACAGAAGGAAAAAGTGATTGAAAAGATGAACAGAATCTCAGTGATCTGTAGAACATTAAGGACAACCTTCATATGATTGGAATTGCATACTTAACATAATAGCTATAGTTAAAACACTGAAAATATTCACTAACCACATACCTGCCCACAATGACCCAGCAGCTCTACCCAGGAGAAACGAATAATTTCAACATAAGTTTCATTTCCGTTTAATAATACTTATGGTAGATTTTTTATAAGAGCCAAAAATGGAAAATAACCCAAGTATTTCTCAAAAGGAAAAGGGATAGCCTAATTGTGGTGTACTCGTACAATGGAATACTCTTCAGCAATAAAGTTAAATAACTGCTGTTACACATTACAGCACAGATGAATCTCCAAAATATAAAAGAAATACAAAAGTACATACTTTAAAAATCTATGTTCTAGAATAGGCTAAACTAATCCAAATGGTGGTTGCACCATTGGGGTGGGAGCGGGACTAATTGGAAAGAAACTTTCCACTTAAAGAAACTTACTGGAGTGGTTTTTAATGTTCTGTGTTTTGTTGGTTTGTGATGCAGAGGTATGTATACTTTGTTTCATGGAGTGCTATACTTAAGATTTATTTCCTTGTATGTAACTGTTATCTAATAAGGAAAAAGTAAACAAGTATAGAATTCTAAGCACGTCCATGATAAAGTATTTGTGGGTAAGAAAACATGTATAATGTATAACATTGATGAGGCTTTGGAGAAGCAGATATTTACACTGCTGGCTAGAGATATAGATCGGCACAATGTCATGAAAGGAGTTTATGAGTATTTTCTTTTTTAAAATTTTAATTCCAATTAACATACATTGTTGCATTAATTTTAGGTGTACAATACGGCTGAATACAGTCCATATATCACCCAGTGCTCATCATGACAAGTGCACTTCTGAATCTCCATCACCTATTTAACCTGTCCCTGCATTCACCTCCCCTCTGGTAACCATCAGTTTGTTCTCTGTAGTTAAGAGTCTATTTCTTGGTTTGTCTATTTACCCTTTGCCCATTTGTTTTGTTTTTTAAATTCCACATATGAGTGTGATCATACAGTATTTGTCTTTCTCTGATAGACTTATTTCACTTAGCATAGTATTCTCCAGCTCCATCCACGTTGTTGCAAATGACAATTTTTCATTTTTTTAATGACTGAATGATAGTCCATTAAATGTATATATTCCATCTTCTTTTTCAGTTCATCAGTCCATGGACGCTTGGGCTGCTTCTGTAGTTTGACTATTGTAAATAATGCTGCAATAAACATAGGGGTGCACGTATCTCTTTGAATTATTTTTGTATTCTTTGGGTAAATACCCAATAGTGCGATTGCTGGATCATGAGGAAGTGTTATTTTTAACTTTTCGAGGTTTTCCACAGTGGCTGTACCAGTTTGCATTCCTATTGACAGTGCGTAAGTGTTCCTTTTTCTCCACCTCCTCAGCAACACCTTTTGTTTTCTCATGTTTTTGATTTTAGCTGTTCTGACAGGTGTGAGGTGGTATCTCATTGTAGTTTTGATTTGGATTTCCCTGATGGTAAGGGATGATGAGTATCTCTTTATTTGTCTGTTGGCCATTTCAATGTCTTCTTTGGAGAAATGTCTGTAAATGTCTTTGGTCCATTTCTGAATTGGATTATTTGTTTTTTTGAGTGTTGAGTTTTATAAGTTCTCTATGTGTTTTGGATACTGACCCTTTATTGGATATGTCATTTGTAGATATCTTCTCCCATTCTGTAGTTTGCCTTTTACTTTTGTTAATTGTTTCCTTCAATGTGCAGAAAGTTTTTATTTTGATGTAGTCCCAATTTATGTTTGCTTTTGTTTCCCTTGCTTCAGGAGATATATCTAGAAAACAGTAGTGATGGCGAATGTCAAAGAGGTTACTGCCTGGGTTCTCTTCTAGGATTTTTATGGTTTCAGGTCTCACATTTAGGTCTTTCATCCATTTTGAATTTATTTTTGTGTATGGTGTAAGAAAGTGATACAGTTTTGTTCTTTTGCATGTTACTGTCCAGTTTTCCCAGCACCATTTGTTGAAAAGACTGTCCTTCCCATTGGATATTCATTTTTGCTTTGTCGAAGATTCATTGACTATAGAGTTGTAGGTTTATTTCTGGGTTTTCTGTTCTGTTCATTTGGTCTGTATGTCTGTTTTTGTGCCAGTGCCATATTATTTTGATTACTACCACTTTTGATATAACTTAAAGTCCAGAATTGTGTTACCTTCAGCTTTACTTTTCTTTTTCAAGATTGCTTTGGCCACTCGGGGTCTTTTGTGGTCCCTTACAAATTTTAGAATTCTTTGTTCTAATTCTTTATGAAATGCTGTTAGTATTTTGATAGGGATTGCATTAAATGTGTAGATTGCTTTGGGTAATATAGACATCTTAATAATATTTGTGCTTCCAATCCATAAGCATGGTATACCTCTCCATTTCTTCATGTCATCAATTTCTTTCATCAGTGCTTTATAGTTTTCATAGTACAGATCTTTCACCTCTTTTGGTTAGGATTATTCCTTGGTCTTTTATTTTGTGTGCTGTTATAAATGGGATTGTTTTTCTAATTTCTCTTTCTGCTGCTTCATTATTGGTGTATAGAAATGCAATAGATTTCTGTACGTTGATTCTGTATCCTGCTTCAATCAGTTCTAGCAGTTTTTTGGTGGAGTTCTCCAGTTTTTTCTATGTAGTATCATGTCATCTGCAAATTGTGAAAGTTTTACTTCTTCCTTAAGGATTTTATTTCTTTTTGTTGTCTGATTGTTGTGGTTAGGACTTCCAGTACTGTGTTGAATAGAAGTGGTGAGAGTGGATGTGTTTCTCGTGTTCTTGACCTTAGGGGAAAAGCTCTCAATTTTTTTCCACTGAGGATGATGTTAGCTTTTTCATGGATGGCCATTGTTGTGTTGAAGTAAGTTCAATCTAAACCTACTTTGTTGAGGATTTTTATCATGAATGATGTTGTACTTTGTCAGAAGCTTTTTCTATATCTTTTGAAATGATCATATGGTTCTTGTCCTTTCTCTTACTGATGTGATGTACCCTGTTGATTGATTTGCAAATATAGAACCTCCCTTGCAACCTATGAGTAAATCCCACTTGATCATGGTCAATGATTTTTTTTTTTTAATATGTTGGATCAGTTTGTTAGTATTTTATTGAGTTCTGTATCTGTGTTCATCAGGGATGTTGGCCTGTAGTTCTCTTTTTTAGTGGGCAGTCTTTGTCTGGTTTTGATATCAGGATGATGCTGGCCTCCTAGAATGAATTTGGAAGTTTTCTTCTCTTTTCAATTTTTTGAAATAGTTTGAGAAGAGGTATTAATTCTTTAAATGTTTGGTAGATGTCACCTGTGAAGCCATCTGGTCCTGGGCTTTTTTTTTTTTTTAATTGGGAGTTGTTTTGTTTTGTTTTTTTTTTTTACTGATTCAGTTTCTTTGCTGATTATTGGTCTGTTCAAATTTTTTTATTTCTTCCTGTTTCAGTTTTGGTAGTTTGTATGTTTTTGGGAATTTGTTAATTCTAGGTAGTCCAGTATGTTGGTTGGCGTATAGTTTTTCACAGTGTTCTCTTAGGATTGTTTTTATTTCTGTGGTGTTGATTGTTATTTATCCTCTGTCATTTGTGATTTTATTTACTTGAGTCCTTTTTTCTGTTTTTATTGATAAATCTGGCTGGAGGTTTATCAGCTTAATTGATTTTTCTTTTCTTTCTTTTCTTTTTCTTTCTTTTTTTTTTTTTTTCAACGAACCATCTCCTGGTTTTATTTTTCTGTTCTCTTGGGTGTTTTGTTTTGTTTTTGTCTTTATCATTTATTCTGCTCTAATCTTCATTATTTCCTTCCTTCCTCCTGGTTTTAGGTTTTGCTTGTTCTTTTTCTGGGTCCTTTAGGTGTAAGGTTAGGTTGTTTATTTGAAGTTTTTTTTTCTTGAGGGAGGCCTGTATTGCTATAAATTTCCCTCTTAGAATGCTTTTGCAGCATCCCAAAGGTTTTGGACTGTTGTGTTTTCATTTCCATTTGTTTCCATGTACTTTTTAATTTCTTTTTATTTCCTGGTTGACCCATTCATTGTTTAGTAGCATGTTATTTAACCTCCATGTATTTATGGTCTTTCCAGATTTTTTCTTGTGGTTGACTTCTAGTTTCATAGTGTTGTGCTCAGAAAAGATGTATGGTATGATTTCAGTCTTTTTGAATTTGTTGAGGCTTGTTTTGTGGGCTAATGTGTGATCTGTCCTGTGTGTGTGATGTTTCCTGTGCACTTGAAAAGAATAGTCTGTTTTAGGATGGAAAGTTCTGAATATATCCGTTAAATCCATCTGTTCTTGTATCATTCAAAGCCATTGTTTCCTTGTTGCTGTTCTCTTTAGATGATCGGTCCAATGATGGAAGTGGGATGTTAAAGTCCTCTACTCTTATTGTATTATTATTATTAATTAGTTCTGTTATGTTTGTTATGTTTTATGCATTTGGGTGGTCCTGTGTTGGGTGCACAGATATTTACAGTTGTTATATCTTTTTGTTGGATTGTTCCCTTTATTATTGTAAAGTGTCTTTCTTTGTCTCTTGTTACAGTCTTTGTTTTAAAGTCTGTTTTGTCCGATAGAAGTTTTGCTACTCTGGTTTTCTTTTGGCATCCATTTGTATGATAGATGTTTGTTTATCCCCTCACTTTCAACTGCAGGTGTCTTTAGGTCTGAAATGAGTCTCTTATAGGCAGCATATAGATGGGTCTTGTTTTTTTTTTATCCAATCTGACACTATATGCCTTTTGATCAGAATATTTAATCCATTTACATTCAAAGTAATTATTGACAGTTATGTGTTTGTCATTTTATTATCTGTTTTGTGGTTGTTTTTTAAGATTTTCTCTGATCCTTTCTTGTCTCTTTTTCATGTTTAGCTGATTTTCTTTAGTGATATATTTGGATTTCTTTCTCTCTCTTGTTTGTATTTTTATCAGTGGCTTTTGATATGTGGTTATTGTTAGGTGTGTATATAATATCTTCTGCATATAGCAGTCTACATTAAGCTGATAGTTGTTTAAGTTTGAACCCAATCTTTTCTCCTCTCTCCACATTTTAGGTGTATGTTATTATATTATATATCCTTTTTTTGTGCGTTGTTTGACTGATTTTTTTTTTTTTTTAAAGATTTTTTTAATTTATTTATTAGACAGAGATAGAGACAGCCAGCGAGAGAGGGAACACAAGCAGAGGGAGGTGGGAGAGGAAGAAGCAGGCTCATAGCTGAGGAGCCTGACGTGGGGCTCGATCCCATAACGCCGGGATCACGCCCTGAGCTGAAGGCAGACGCTCAACCGCTATGCCACCCAGGCGCCCCTTGACTGATTTTTTATAGAAATATTCATTTTTTCTGCTTTTATGTTTCCTACCTCTATACTGCCACTTTTGATCTCTCCTTTCCACTCAAAGAGTGCCCTTTCATATTTGTCGTAGGACTGGTTTAATAGTCATGAAATCCTTTAGTTTTTGTTTGTCTGGGCAGCTCTTTTCCTCCTTCTCTTCTGAGTAATATCCTTCCTACATAGAGTATTCTTGGTTGCAGAAATTTCTCACTGAATACTTTGTAAGTCAGAGGGAGTGGCATGATATATTTAAAGTTTCTGTTGAAAAATCTCCTGCCAGCCTTATGGGTTTTCCCTTGTAAGTTACTGTTTTTCTTTTGTCTTGATGGCTTTCAACATTTTTTCTCTACCACTATATTTTGTGAATTTAATTGCAATATGTCTTGGCGTGGGTCTGCTTTTGTTGATTTCAGTGTGAGCTCTCTATGCCTTCTGGATCTGGATATCTGTTTCTTTCCCCAGATTAGGAAAATTTTCACCTGTTATTTGTTCAGATAGATGTTCTGCCCTCTTTTCTCTTTCTTCTTCTGGGACTTCTTTAATATGAATGCTATTATGTTGGATGGAGACACTGAGTTCCCTAATAAGTCTGTTCACGTTTTGTATGATTCTTTTTTCTCTCTTTTGTTTAGGCTGGTTACTTTCCATTTCTCTGTCTTCTAGGTGACTGATTCGTTTCTCTGCTTCTTCCATCCTACTGTTCAGTTCACCAAGCATCTTTCTCAGTTTGTTTAATGAGCCCTTTATCTCTGCTATGTTATTCCTTCCCTTGCTTTAAAGGGTCTCACTGGGGGCGCCTGGGTGGCTCCGTCATTAAGTGTCTGCCTTCAGCTCAGGTCATGATCCCAGCGTTCTGCTCAGGGCGTGATCCCGGCGATCTGGGATCGAGCCCTACATCAGGCTCCTCCACTGGAACCCTGCCTCTTCCTCTCTGCCCCCCCCCCCGTGTGTTCCCTCTCTCGCTACCTCTCTCTTTGTCAAATAAATAAATAAAATCTTAAAAATAAATTAAGGGTCTCACTCATGTCTTCCATTGCTTTCTCAAGTCCAGTGAGTATCCTTATGATCACTGCTTTAAATTCTCTGTCAGGCATGTTGCTTACATCTGTTTTGTTTAGATCTGTGGCCATTGGCTTGTCCTGTTCTTTCATTTTCATTTCATTTCTCTGTCTCCTCATTTTGTCTGCCTCTCTGTGTCTGTTTCTGTGTGTGAAGAAAGTCAGCTGTGTCTTCTTTCTTGAATGCAATGACTTTATGCAGAGGAGGTCCTGGAGTGTCCTGCAGTGTGTGTCCCCTGTTCCCCAGAACCTGGCACTTCAGGAGAGCATTCCATGTGTGTTGCTTATGTCCTGCTGTCATGTTGGAGTCACTTTTCTTTTCAGTGCAGTCGTCGGCACTGACTCCATGCCTGCTGTGGTCTGTGCTTGCTCCTGTGGTGTTAGTGGGGCCCAGTCAGGCCAGCTCTGGGGGGTGTGCCTGCTGGGATACGTGTCAGCTGGGTGGTGATAGTAGAAAAATTTGCACGGGGCCACTAGTCCCACGTCAGATCTCCCAACGTGCTGCGGCAGTCGGGGGGGTGTGGCTGAGTGGGGAACGTGATGATGGCTGGCCGGTGGCTGGGTCCGGCATGTGATGGTGGTGGGGGTGCGTGTGTGGGCACTGTGGGAGGCAGGAGCTGTACATCTGTACTAACAAAATTTACCGTGAACCTCGAGGTGAGGCTAGCAGGCTTTGAGTGGGCGAGTCCTCGGGAGAATCGTGAAGGTGGCACACTGCTAGCAATTTAGGTAGCAAGTGTCTGCGCCTGGCCTCCTGCATGTGCCTCTGTGTTTATGCTGGCAGGTGGGGGAAGGGATATGGTGCCTGCCAGCTCCCTCGTTTTTGGAGAAGTCCCCAGCACTCTGAAATCAATATTAATAGATCTGTCTCCTGTGTGGCCGTGTTGTTTGCAAACTGCCCTTTTTCATTTTGCCTCTGCACTCAGGCTGCTGTCTCTTTAAGGGCAGTGACCCAGCTGTCCTCACCCTCCAGGCCCCCACCCACCCCCTTGCTGAGTCAGCTGACTTCTAAATATCCAGGGTCTGAGTCCCACTTGTTTTACAAACGCACTGAATTCAGCCCCTTTGGATTTTAAAGCCAGAGATTATGGGAGCGAGTTCTCCCCATGTGAGCTCCCGGGTGTGAGGTGTGAGGAGCTTTCTTCCTCCTGCAGGTAATCACCTCCATCTTTCTTACCTTCCTGACCTTTCTGAGGCAGCTGCTTCTCCATATTCAGTGGTAGAGTTTGTTCTAATCACTTGCCGGTTTACTGACTTGGATGTGGATGGTATCCAGTTGTAAATGTGGAACGGGGTGAGCTCAGATTCCTCCTGGTCCACCATCTTCCCAAGGTCCCCTAGTTTATGAGTATTTTTTTTTCCGAACACAAATTCGTACATATGGCTACCGCTTAACCTAGCATTTACCATGGGAGGAGTGTCTCTTAAGGAAATGATCAGAGGTATCCGATAGAATATGCCTTAGTATATTCAGTACCACATTATATATACTATGAAGTATTGCCCAAAACTTAGGTATCGATAGTCTGTAAAAATTATGTTATAGGAAATGATATGTACGCATTTGCAATCATAGTAAGTCCACTGTGGACACGAGAGACTAGTCACAATATATCATTTTCTTTCAGGGATTGGCAGTCTACAGTCCTATGGTGAAATCTTGCCCACTGCCTGCCTCTGTGTTTTATTGGAGCCCAGCTCTGCCCATCACTTTCGTATTGCCGATGGCTGCCTTTCCACTGCAGTAGTAGAGTTGAATAGTTGCAACAGATACCGTATAACTCACAAAGCTGAAAATAGTTACCATGTGACTCTTTACTGAAAAATTTCCTCACCCCTGGTTTAATTAAATTAAAAAATACAAGAAGGGCGTATCAAAATTAACTAATTCCGTAAATTTTTTATGAGCATTTACCATGGGCCAAGCACTGTGCACATAAATATGACAGATTCAGTCCTTGTTCTTATTGAGTTTAACCAGGGGAGGTAGTTATTCAAGAAGTATTCAAATTAAAATTATGACTAATACTATGAAGAAAGCGCTATAAAGAAATGTTAACAGAAATTACTTCTAAGTTTTGGAAGTATTTGTGATTTAAAAAATTTGTTCTTGGGGCGCCTGGGTGGCTCAGTCAGTTAAATGCCTGCCTTCAGCTCAGGTCATGATCCCAGGGTCCTGGGATTGAGCCCCGTTTGGGGCTACCTGCTTGGCCTGCTTCTCCCTCTCACTTCCCCTGCTTGTGCTCTCTTTCTCTCTCTCTGTCAAATAAAAAGAAAAAAAATTTGTTCTTGGGGCACCTGGCTGGCTCAGTTGGTGGATTGTGTGACTTTTGATCTTGGGGTTGTAAGTTTGAGCCCCACGTTGGGTATAGAGATTACTTAAAAATAAAATCTTTTAAAAAATGTGTTCCTTTTTTAAGTTTTCTAGATTTTTCTTATATTCATCAATTTTTTTTTTTTGGAGATCAAGAAGATTAAGTAGATAAGCAGACATTTGCTCAAACCTTTTTTAAAAATCCTTTTAAAGAATACTACTCTAAATTTATAGAGTTCATTGTAATAGCAGTCTTATTACATATTTATTGACTGCCTGTCACATGTTCAGCACTGTTAAGAAGTTTTATAGAGGCATAGTAGGAGACTTGGTTTAAGAAACTTGTCTGGTTGGTGAGATTAATGAGAGACAAACCAGGCATACATAAAATAGAATTATATCATATAAAGCAATTTATAATAAAATATCTACATGTTAGTTTAGAAAAAGGAAAAGCCAGTGAATTCCAGTTTAGTCGGATGAGACTGAAAGAAGAACATGGGCTACGAAGTGGACCTTGAAGGGTGCCTAATGATGTGGGTAGTACAGGGATGCTGGAAAAGCATTTTATACCATAACTCAGGATTGAAGGCACAGAGGTTAGAATGGGCATAGTGTGTCTATACAGCAGTAGGGAGATCGACCTTAAGAGACCAGTGGTGCGTCTGGGGAATATCGGCAAGTAGAGACTGGGAGTCAAGCGTGATTTTGGAGCGCCTTAAAAAACCTACAACAAAAGTTTAGGTTTGTTTTCCAGTAAGAAACCAGAAGCATCTGAAGTCTGTCCTTTCTCCCTCACTTTCTTTCTTCCCTCTCTTTCTTCCTCCCTCCCTTCCCAGGAAGAGACTTGATACAAATAGAATTGAAAGATTAGTTCTGCAACAGAACACAGGATATATTGACAATTTCCTTTCTAAATTCTGGTGTTCTGCATTCTTTTAAAACTAGAAGGTATTGTTCGTTAAAATGACAGGCAGTGGTGTGTGTTTGCCAGAGCTAAAGGGACGCCCCTGTCTGAGACTGCCATAGCCTAACCCCTGGCATTTGTGCAGAGCGTCAGCCTGCTGCCTGAGGATGGACATTAACTGCGTGTCGTACTTGCGCAGAGTTAACTGCGACACAGCCACTTTCTTTGTACAGGTGTCCTTAGGCATGTATTATTACCTTTTTTAGGCAAACTGTCAGATTTTTATAACATTTTATGTTGAGTCCTCAAAGCTAAAGAAAAAACTTTCTTTGATCTAAGAATGGCTAAATAGCGCAACGGCAGCTTATTCTCTTAATTTAATGGCAGTTGATTTCTGCTCACATAATTTGAGAGTCACATTGTCAGGCTGCATCTTCCCACTCTCCCCCACCCCCCACCAATAGTCTTACTCTGCATTCTGTTAAAGTACCCAGGTCCTTGCCTTTAAAATGCCATGAGTGGGGGCGCCTGGGTGGCGCAGTCCTTAAGCGTCTGCCTTCGGCTCAGGGTGTGATCCCAGCGTTATGGGATCGAGCCCCACATCAGGCTCCTCCGCTATGAGCCTGCTTCTTCCTCTCCCACTCCCCCTGCTTGTGTTCCCTCTCTCGCTGGCTGTCTCTATCTCTTCAAATAAATAAAAAATAAAATCTTAAAAAAAATAAAATGAAATAAAATGCATGAGTGAATAATAATGTGTGTTTGCGTTGATTTTTTTATCCCTTTGATTCTGCACTGTAACCCTAAAATCAGTTTTAATGATGACCAAACTCAGAAATACAGCACAAATTTAACTCTGAATCCATATTATTAGATGTCTTTTCTTATTTTAAATATCTCTATTAGCAAAGTTTGAGAAAATCTTATTGGATTTAACTTACTAGGACATATTATATTTATATAAGATTTCCAGGTCATCACACTCAAATTCAGCGTCCTGTTGATTTTCTAAACTTCACCATGTGTTTATTACAAACTATTTCTGTAGTTTAATTAGTCAGTGACACTGCCAAAGAGCCAAGTCTTACACAGAATTTAAGTGATGGGTAGAATCTTTAAATACCATCTTTTCCAGTGTCTTTTACGTAAGAGATTCGGCAGTTGATGAACCTTAGTTCAAGCCATGGGTTAATATCAAATACATGATTAGAACCCAGCTCTTTCTGCATTAACATATTGTCTCACTCTTGATTGTCTTTCTCAACCTGTTGGCTCCTTGAGCTCAGGTAATTTCAGTTCTGTTCTGACTGTTCCAGGTAGACAGTAGCCCTTTGTTGTGGTGGAAGATGCCCTTATTGTATCAGTAGGAAAAATTCTATTCCAGCTCAGTGCAGGTTAATGCAGTTACAGCTCTTGCCTACTTCTTACTTTTCTCATCACTCACCAACACAAACTGTGAACTAGACCATCCTAGAAGAGTCAAGACTGTTTGGAAATTTGAAACTCACTTTAAAGGGAGCTGAATCCTAGATTGTATCAGTAGAGAGTAAAAACAGGATATGTTACATCCTGTTCTTTGCCTGGTATATCTCCCGTAGATATGCCAAGCTCATAAAACTTAAACTTCTGAAAAATTTAAAAATTCTGATCTTATGGAAGGTTTGACCAACTATACTTTTAATGTACTGGTGTGAAAAAGGTGATGTTTGTTTGTTTTTTTCTTACTTTGTTCTCAGGAGATGAGACCTTGTACTAATTTCATTAGTACCCCATGATTTTCAGAGTGGACCTTTTTACTAAATGCCTCAATGATAAAGTCTTTGGGTGGTTCCTTCTGTGTTATCTTTTCCTTGCACATCTTCCTTCCCTGGTTAAATCTATTCAAATGACGAATTCAGACTGTCATATTCTTCTTTTTTTTTTAATGTATTTTTTATTTGAGAGCAGGAGTGGGAGACCACACAAGTTGAGGGAGGGGCAAAGGGAGAGGGAGAAGCACGCTTCCTGCTGAGCAGGGAGCCCGACATGGGGCTGGATCCCAGGACCCTGGGATTGTGACCTGAGCCAAAGGCAGACTCTTAACCAACTGAGCCACCCAGGTGTCCCCTCAGATTGTCATATTCTCGGGTAGAACCTCTGCTCTGCCCTTCTGATTTATCCTCTCACACGTAGACTAGATCAGTGGTCCTCAGCCTTTCCCATGCATCTAAATTATCTGGGTATCTTTAAAAAATACCAACACACAGGCTCCTCTCCACAAAGAAAGATATTGGTTGGATATTTTTTTTTCTCTTCAAAGCTCGCAATGTGCAGCCAAGGTTGAGTGACAAGGATTAGCCAAAGACACAGACCTGCTCCTTAAAGCAGCACATGGCAACAGGCCATATGGATTTTACTCCTGTCTTCAGCTCCTTTTGTGTATCTTCAAGTTACGTGCTCTGCTATCTAGAGCACTCTTCCGCATGAACCAGAAGCTTTTAGTTGTTGTTGTGATTGTGTGCATGTTTTCTATTTTTGAAACTTTATTTCCTTTTCTTCTGTCTTCTTCTAGGCCAGCCTTCAGATTCTTTTCTAGGGGGCCGAAGAATCTTAGGAAGTGATGACCCCAAGTATGCTCTTGAGGTCTTAACCTCTGCCTCCTTTTTATCCTATACTACTCCCTGTCCCTCTTTCCTATTCTGAAAATTACTGACCTCCTGGCACACAAAATTCACTCTTCTCAGCAGCCTCTCTCTTCTTTGTGTTCCATTAGTCCATGCTTAATTTGTCATACTTATATACAGATTCTAATCTATATGAGCAGAGTTTGATTTGTGATCATATTAGATCCGTGAGTCCATAGGATGTAATGTGAATAATTACAAGTAATTGCACATGTGAATAGTTTACAACAAAGTTAGTAAAGAAAATTACTGTGACATGGAGAAAAGGTCTTTAACCAGCACGTGCATGTATTCTCTGCCTTCATTCAGGAGGCTGGTGGTTCTGGCACTGAACCACTGGTGACAGACCCTGGTGGGGAGGAAGGCCTTGTGTGGCTGCACATTCACAGTCAAAAACTATGGATTGGGGGCACCTGGGTGGTTCAGTTGGTTAAGTGTCTGCCTTCAACTCAGGTCATGATCTCAGGGTCCTGGGTTCAAGTCCCACATCAGGCTGCCTGTTCAGCGAGGAGTCTGCTTCTCCCTCTGCCTCTGCTTCTCCCCATGGCTTGTGCTCTCTCTTGCTCACTCTCTCTCTCAAATAAAGAAATAAAATCTTAAAAAAAAAATCCCTCTATGGATTCAGGTAAAGTTTTGTCCCAGTTAACAAGCACGTATTATAAAGTAAATATACAAATATGAGAGTTGGTTGTTTAAAAATGGATAAAAAAAAAAAACATGACTGATCAAGTTACTCTTGTAACCCCATATATCATCCAGATAAATGGTCAACTCATTCTGTTATGTTACTCTGCTGGTATATGCATATTAGACTTGTATATTCCTATTTCTCGAGTTTCACTTTAAAAAGGCTAAATCAAATATATCATTGTTGCATTGTATAGGTTAGTGACCTTGGTAACCAGTATTCTTTCACATTATATATTAACCTTTTTTTTTTTTTTTTGGTACATCAGTTTTTTGAGTGGGCCTATTTGAATATCAACACTTTGTAGCTCATGGTATAGAATTAGCTGAGATGGGCAGTTAGGAAATCTTGTCACATTTTTTTACCTTGAAGGAGACACTGATTTTCCTATAGTGAGTTATATTGGGTAGTTTATATAGGCTTAATTGTTATTGAGATTGGGTTCTTCACCTTTTTTCCCTATGAATTTTAATGTGCCCTTTAATAAATGTAAAGTTATGCAAAGCATTTATATTAAATAGACTCGTTAAGTATATCTTTCCTATCTGCTACGTGGTTCCTACTGAGAGTGCTAATATTCAGATACTCATTTATGATCTGTGTTATTCAGGAATATGTCTATAAGAATACACTATATTCTTCATCTTTGAATTATCGGTGTTAAGGAATACATTCCATGATGGTTTTTTTCATTAGTGGGTGGAGTATCTAAGTTTTCTTCTTTCCATTTCCCTTTGTTTTAAAGGAAAAGTTCCAAGGTATCAGGAAATAGGTCATGGTATCTATAAACGGGTTAGAAACTGAAGTATGTTATGAAGTAAAAATTGAAGCTCAGTTGCCCTCTAGGGGTTCAGTTTTAACACAGCACATGTAGAAATCATTTAATGAGATCTTTGGGGGGAAGGGTAGATCTGCTGAGTAGAGGAGTTCTATTTTTCGTTTTCTTTTGGAGTGTGACTAGTCAATGGCAGGCTGATTTTGACTATTTATTGTAAACGAAAACATCCTAATTTTGTAACCTGCAGATAATTAAACATTCTTATTTGTTTGTTTTTTAAAGTCAGAGTGCCTGTGCCAGAATAGTCCAACCATCAACATATTTTCAAGAATTATTTGCTGATCATTCCACAAATTCTTTTCTACGCTCTTTTCTCCTCAGTGTTGCTTTGATAACATTTCAGGTCAGCTCCCTCCCTTATCTGCCCAAACCCAATAAAGACATGAATAAAGTGGTTTGGTCATGAATCTTTATGCTTTTAGGATGCAGTCATGAAATTTTTCCTTTTGGTTTTAGCACCTTTGATTGGGATCTTTGTCTGGATGGTGAGAGTACTTCTAGTTAGAAACACCCTGGCTATTGGCTTTCTGGTCTAAATGGTACCCAGCTTGGAATTGATTGTGGTCTGGTGGATTTTTGTTGGAATTTGTCTCTGTTGCAAAGTGCTCTGCTTTGTAATTGCAGAGTTAGACTCTTATCATTTAGTAAGAGGAGGCATTTTTTATTTTTTTGAAATGTTAACTAAACTTGAATAAATGGTAAATATGGAGTTTATTTTGTGTACAGTTACTTGATTTTTAATATTTTGAATATTTACATTTCTGTATCAAATATGAAAGTTCATATGGTCACTAATATATTTTTAAAAGATTTGTGTGTATTGTGTGAGTATATTTTAATAATGCTCTTTTATTCCCTTTGAAGGATGGTATAAAACTTTATTTCTTGTAACATACAGTATTTTTTTCATCCTTGTAGTTATATTGACTTTTTCCCTTTTTTCCCCATAGTTACGGAAAAACCTCGATTATTAATTGTCAGAACACATTTTTGTATCATTAATTCATAATTATATTTCAGGTTTTATCTGAAAACTCCATTAGATATTGATATATACTAAAATATTAAACTGGCTATGATATAGATTTAGTAGTCGTTAGTAGCTAGTAGTCTCTAGTCCTATTAGTTACTTAATTTTTCTTAGCACTAGTCACATTTCAAATGCTCAGCAGCCACATGTGGCTTGTGGCTACCACATTGGATAATGCAGACTACTGTTCATTTCCGTTATTGTAGAAAGTTCTTTTGGACAGCACTGGTATAGACATATGAGTCATCTTCAGTGTATGTTTAAAAATAATATACTGGTTTTTTCCTGTGTAAAATGAATTGAAACATGGAAACATTGTATGTCTTTATGTTTTCTTTTATCAAAAAGAATATTTTGGAAATACCTTTAGTTGAAACTAATGTCATATGAACTACTGTTACCTTTATTTGTCTTAAAGATCAGCATATATTTCTAATTATGAACTACATGATATCAGATGTTTTAATAAAATTACATCTTTTAGACATGTAAATATGTCTACTTTATCTCCATCTTGTGGTAGAAATATATGGAAATCCTGTTCTTAGGAGAATATAGTTAAGGCACATTCATCTTTACATTGATTCATGTTCCTTCCCATTACTGTAAATGTAACATTAAATGTTAGGGTTTATTAATAAAGTTTTAGGTCTTACTCAAGGAGTCAGCTAAAGATAATTTTAGATTTTAAAATTATAATGAAGGGAAAAAAACAGAATTACAACTACTGTTCTGAATGTGTTGGAATATTGAAACAAGGAACATAAATATTTTAATCATGGTTGAGAGGAAGAACAAATAAGAAAGCTTTAGCTGGTTACTCGCAAAAGTAGTTTTGTATTGGTAAAGAGGATTTTGATGAATATGTTTCTGTGATAAAACTGTGAAATTTCTGGGGCGCCTGGGTGGCACAGTGGTTAAGCGTCTGCCTTCGGCTCAGGGCGTGATCCCGGCGTTATGGGATCGAGCCCCACATCGGGCTCCTCCACTATGAGCCTGCTTCTTCCTCTCCCACTCCCCCGCTTGTGTTCCCTCTCTCGCTGGCTGTCTCTATCTCTGTCAAATAAATAAATAAAATCTTAAAAAAAAAAAACACTGAAATTTCATAAAATGTTTCTTATTGAAACAATTAAAATTTTCATTTTTATAGTTTCTAGTTTTTGAGTGTGCTCATTGTCCTTTTGTGGATAATTGTAAAATTATTTTTAGAGGTAAATGAGCAGTAAAACACTTTGTAAACTGTAGCATTCTATATAAATGCATTAAATTCTCTCTTTAAAATACCTAATATGAAAAAATAAAATAAAAAAATAAAATAAAATGCCTAATATGAAATATTTGGGAAGACCATATCAAAGATTTAAGAACATATTTCAAATCAGAGTTGTGTCACCCTTTCATTTTATTTTTAATTAAAAAATTTAAAATTTTTTCTTTTTTTCCAACTAAATATATTTAACCTAATATTTAAACCTTCTGTTTTTTTCAGATTTTTAAATTTTTTGAGTTAAAAGACTAATCTAATTTACACAGCAGTATTAATTTAGAGTTAAGTTTTTATATAGAAAAGTCTGAATGCTCTAGAATTCTGAAAAAAAATGTTTTAACATTCAGGAATTTAGGAAGAATTTTATGCAGTTAGACATTTTAGCTAGGTTAGTTAGATTTAGACAGCTTTTTAAAAACTCAAGTCTGTTTATCTTATTAAGTATTGGGGATGAAATAGCCTATAAATTGGTACCATCTCAATATCCACCTATTTAGAAGATATCCCACATAGGAGTTAAAACATAAAGACTGAATATAGTGCATGGTATCTGTGGGACAGTGAGCAGATTGGCCTAATTATGTAAAACTAGTTGCAGTTGGAGTCATATTTTGGTGCTTCTTGAAAGCCAAGCAAATAAGTCTAGACTTGATATAATAGTAAACAGGGATTTTCATGTTACCTAGGTTTTTATATAAGGGAAGTTCTGTGATCTTGGAAACTTAGCATCAGATGGAGCCTTTGAGGATTACTAGTTTAAGTTCAGGAATCTTTCAAAAAATATGTGAAAATTTCTATTTTCAGTACCTCTGTGCCAATTGAGGCTTTCATTATTTACTTCCCCCTACATGTTATTGTTAATTTTTTAGAAAAATATATTTTACTCCAAATTATAAGTACTCCATTTATATAATGTAAGGAATATAAAAAAGATGAAACCCCCTCCAAAAACTTACCCTAAATCTCAGCATTCACAAATACGGATTTCTCTGTGAACATATACAGAATGGATTATATAAAAAGCACTATTTTTTAAAGTTGAATTTAGCAAAACTAAACTAAACCAAAAGTTACTGAAGCTCAGGTAAAAAATGTATTACTGCTAAATGTGCCTCCAATCTTAAGAAAAAATTATATAAAAACCAGTAATAAGTTTGAATCATTGTGCGTTTTAAAGTTTATATTCTAGTTTGGGGCAGTATCAATTGATTCCCTGCTTTGAAGGTGAAATTATACTTCCCCACATCCTGCCTTTTAGGTTCCATTTTTTTGTAAGTTGTTAATTTTACATCGTTGACATTTATAATACTTCCATTCCTTCCTGTAACCATAAATTCAGTGCTCATCACATCTCCTCCCTTTAGTACTTGTTTGATTCATTGCTTGATTGGCTAGATTTCATTGTCAAATAATTTAAGAATCTTTGAGTTTTAGAATCCTAGATATCTGTCATGTGTGGAAATGACTGCTTGTTGCCTTATACATGTATGACATAATAGGGCAGGTATAAAATTGTCAGGTCATATTTTCTTTCTCTCAGAAATTAGTACACATTGCATTAGTATTTTATGACATTGAATGTTGCTCAGGAATTCTGAGCCTGATTTTCATCCCTGCCCCACCTCACAACATTCCTGCCATAGGAGTTTTGATTTTTCTTGGGTAGTAGAAAAATTCTTTTTGTAATTCTTGAGTTAGGTCTCTAGACTATATCTTAGATGGTTATTGTTCTATATCAGTTCTTTTTGGAATCTACACTGTCTTTTTGATTTGCAGATTCAGTTCTTCATGTCAGAAAACTTAAATTTATCATGTAAAATTTTTTTTTCTTTTTTTGAATTCTCTACCTCAAAGATACCAGTCATTCATAGAACATTGAAACAGGATTACACTTGATGCTATTTGCTATGTAACAAATTACCTCAAAACTTAGTGGCTAAAAAAACGCCTACTTATTACCTCACAGTTTCTGCGGGCCAGGAATCTAACAGGACTTAGCTGGGTCCTCTGCTTCAGTCTCTCACGAGGCTGCCGTCAAGGTGTTGGCTCAGGGTCTGCAGTTTCATCTGAAGCCTCGACTGGGGAAGCTAATCCAGTGGTTGTGGCAGCATTCAGTTCCTCCATGGGATATTGTGCTGA
Source organism: Ailuropoda melanoleuca (assembly GCF_002007445.2). Taxonomy (NCBI): domain Eukaryota; kingdom Metazoa; phylum Chordata; class Mammalia; order Carnivora; family Ursidae; genus Ailuropoda; species Ailuropoda melanoleuca. The sequence continues at coordinate 29,152,729 of NC_048223.1, forward strand.
CAGTCTCGGTTCCTTGCTCACTGTTGTCCAGAGGCCACCCATCTGTTCTTTGCCACATGAGTCTCTCCCTCATGGCAGTTTTTGTCATCAGAACACGCAAACTGGGAAGGCCTAGAGAACATCTGGTAACAACACAGAAGTCAGGCTCTTTTGTCACTTAACCATAGCAGTGACATCCTGTTCTTCACATTGCCGTGTTCTTTAATTAGAAGGAAACCACTAGGTTTAGCCTGTTCTCAAGGGAAGTGGTTTATTCTAGGGCATGGATACCAGGAGGCTGGGATAATTTGAGGCCGTCTTAGAAGCTGCCTGTCACATTTTGGTTTTCTCTGTGTTTGCATTAACTTTAAAATTTTTTCTTCTATATTTACTATGATTATTTAAAGTCATTCTTACAAAATCTCTCACTTCAATTTTAGCTGTGTGTAGTCTATTCTTTATATATTTCTCATATATCGGCACTGTTACAGATCTGCTTAGATCTTTAATTTAGATTTTTATCTCCTCTAAAATCTCACTCTATCAACTATTCCTTGAAGTCTAGCTTTCTTGAATTTATATTTTTATTAAGTTCTTATATAGTGTGACATTTGAGATGAATCTTTTCTCCTTAGGGTATGTTTGCAGAGTTGCCCTGCTGTTTCTTTGAAAATTGTGGGTGAATTCTCTTTAACACTCCTGCCACCTTTCTCTGATATGTTTGTCTTCCCTTGTGGGCTATAGTGTGAGGGCTGAGGTGTTCTTCTCTGTACTTTCCTGAAGCCTGGAGGGAGGGAGGAAAGGAGCGTATTGGCCAATGCAATGTTTTTGTTAAATAGCCTTCAGGAATGTTTCCTTTTTTCCTGTGGGGTTACCTTTGGGTTATCTTCTCTATTAAGCGTGGAGCCCTGAAAAATGGCATACTGTGGGCTTTTCTACCCCTGCTGAGATCCTCTGAAGGTGGGTAGAAGCTTCTATGCTAAAGGGTCTTGTTTTGTTTTTTACTTTTCTCTAGGATTCTTATTTATGCCTTTGGTCTGCTGCTCTCAAGAATCAGGAGTGCTATTAGTGGAGATTCGCAGCACTTTTTAAAATTCGTTTTCTTTCCCCAGTGTATTCTAAAGGGTGGAAATGGGACTAGTGGCTATCTCACGCTGAACCACACCATGCTGAGTTTGCCAGTCTTTTCTTTCTTTCCTATTATTTTTTTGAAGTTTAGGTATGAGACTATATATACCTCTTTCTTTGTATTGTGGCAGTTGGACAATTTTTTCTCTTTTGAAACTTCTTTTGTTGATCTCATTGTGGAAGAGTTTATGAGCTTGCAGTATCCTGTGATTTTTTTTTTTTTTACCCAGAACTATCCTCAATATCTGTTGTCTGAATTGTTTTATTAGCATATAGACTAGCTTTTCCTATCTAGAAAATTTCTTTTCCTTCATCTTCCTTAACGTTACCCTAAAAGTTGCTAGGTAAAACTTTCTGAAGTAAACAGTTCATATCATTCTCCACTGCCTATAGGATTAGGTCTAAAGTCTTCTGTTTAAGGTCTTCCAAGATTTCATTTAAGCCTGCTTTACTAATCGTAGTATCATTTCCTTTCTTGAGCTCATTTCATGCTACATTAAAAATTTCTCTATTTTCCCATGCATCTCCTGAGTAGATTTCCAAGATGTAGTTAGTACATAACATAGTGTATACAGTTGCCCCTTGAATAATGTGGGGGTTAGGGATGCCAACTTTCTCACCCCTACCACCATGGCTGACGGCTGACAATCCATGCATAACTTTTGACTCTCCAAAAACTTAACTACTGTTAGCCTACCTTTGACCAGAAGCCTTACCAATAGCATAAACAGTCGACACATGTTTCGTATATGTGTTAAATATACTGTATTCTTAACGTTAAGTTAGAGAAAAGCATGTTTTAAAATCATAAGAGAAAATACACTTATAGTACTATATTGAAAAAAAATCCATATATAAGTGGACCCATACAGTTCAAAACCATGTTGTTCAAGGGTCAACTGTATATGCACTGTGGTTTTTCTTTCTTTCAATCTTCTGATCATCTTTCTTTAGGAACATGCTTATTTGTAAAGATCCATCTGAATAAATGTGTGGTCCCCAGAGAAGAGCACAGATACCAGTGAGCTAGTGCCACTGGGACTGGGACACTGATATTAAGATGGGTTTAGGTGTTCTATCATGTTTCATTTTGTTGGCTCACATTAAATTTGTTTGTCATTCTCTTCTAAAATTTGAAAGTATTTCTTTAAACCTAAATGCAGGAGTTTATGTTTGTCCCTGAGAAATTGCACCTTAAATTTTTTTTTTTTTTTGCCCTCGTTGTCCATATTGTTGAGATTATTTTGAATCTCAATTTAATCCTTCCTTAAATCGATATCATGCTAATTATGCCTTTGGGGTAAGTCTCTCCTAGGAACAGGAACTTTCGGGGAGGGTAGCTGCAGCAGTTCTGGTACAGTTGCGTCCTTGTAATCTCATCATGCTTTGTTTTGTCACGCCTCTGGTGACATGAGAGAAAACTAGTGATTGTTCTATTTATGGGGGATGACTGGGTGGAGGAGATGTTAGAGAAAGGGGATGCTTTTTTCCTTCTATTAAGCTACAAACAGAGGGCCTGTTTCAGGGAAGATGCCAGTGAGAATGAGAAGCATCACAGGAAACATTAGCAGCCCGTAATGCCTGGAAAGATGACCCCTGAAGAGAAGTGTGATGTTGCCAAAAGTTTGACTTCAAATGATTTGCAAGAAGCAGGGAACCTGGACATGTTAAGTTTGAGGTCAGTGAGTTGAGACATAGCTAAGAAGATACCCATCTTTTAAAAAAATGTGCTTTGTGCCTTAAGTTTCTAATATAAGGCATTACAACAGAATTTTAAAGCAAAACATCCACCTTTCTTTAACTTAGAAACCCTTTAGTTCTATAAAATCTGTGTTAATTTTTTTTTAAAAGATTTTATTTACTTATTTGACAGAGAGTGGGAGAGAGCAAGCACAAGCAAGGGGAGCGGCAGGCAGGGGAGAACCAGGCTCCCCGCTGAGCAAGGAGCCCAAAATGGGGTCAATCCTGGAATCATGACCTGAGCCAAAGGCGGCCGCTTAACTGACTGAGCCACTCAGGAGCCCCTCTATGTTGATTTTCTTTCTAAGACCTTCTGTATTTGGATGCATGATTAAATTTGAACTATATGAATTTCAAATAAGGGAAGAGGATAACTAATTTTTTTGAAGAACTCATTTGAATTGGGTAAAATACATGTGAAGTTAGTGATTTTTTTAAAATTAATGTCCAGTTATGTAGAAGTGCTTTCATTGGATCTTATCTACCATAACTTGTATAACGATTAAGTATCCTTAATCAGTGCCAGTTCTGGGGCAATAACATAAATTAATTCCGTCAAAAAAGTTTACAGAACTGGCATTGCAGTTATGAGACCCTGACTCAGTTGTTGTGTATACAAAACAGAAACATCTTTTCCTCATGCATATGCAAAGATTTCTGTAATTGCCTTATTTTCTTACAGAATAGCTTGAAGTTGCAGATTATGTTAAATATGTTAAATAGCAGAAGTTGGGGATAAATAGCAAAAGTTGGGGATAATATTTCCTTTTTGTCATGAAATAAATTTCTCTCTTCTACAGTATAGGAGAAAGAAATTTTACCATTTCAGATGGATTTGAGAAAATTTTTCATAGGATTTTATAAAATAAGTAAGATAAAGTATTTGTATAGCTGTATGGCAATTGATAAGTATCAGAAGTTAAGTACTAACTGCGTGTATTCATAAATAAAAAGAAATAAACCTCTTTAACTGCAAGTTAAAGCACGAACAGAAACAAAGATCGATAAGTGAAGGTCAACATAAAGTAATAATACCAGAGATCCTAAATTTGCTCATGCTATTTTATTTTTATAAATTAAGAATACAGTTTTAACCTAGGATATAACATTATTTTTCCCACGTTCTCTTTAAGGAAATATATTTGTGTTTTCTGACTGGAAAAAAAAAATAGAGGACATAGGTCCTTAGTGCATGCATTATATAATAGGGTACTTCCAGATTCGTCATTCCAAAACATCAGCCAATACTCTCGTTCCCTATTACTCAAGGAGCTTATTATATTAGAAATCAGGCTTCGGTTAATTAACTAAACTCATTTCTTCATTCTTTTGTTACCCAGGCAGAAGTTCCAGAGATGCTTAATTTATGGTATTTGTTGATTTTTTAGAAAAACAGAAGAATCTAGAGACTCTAGAAGGAGTGGAGAATGCTGTTTTCACACTTGGCTACTCTATAAAAATATCTTTGGTGAATAATGTTTTTTCAATAGATGATGCATTTTGATCTGAGCTCATTTTGCTTTAAGATTTTTTAAATCACTTTTTATGTGTTTCTTTTATCTTTAGTCTTTATTTTCATTTTAGTGACACCTTAAAATTAAGCCCTGATTCCTACAAGAGCAACTTTGTTGACGTTAGTAGCATTGCCTTCTCTTTTGCAGTTGGTGGAATGGCCACCTGTATTGTGCTTAGGAATCCAGTTCTTGTAATTTAGTTTTAGCTATAATTATTCTTTCTTCAGGTCTGCTTTCCTTATAAATACTTTTTGATTTATCATGTATAGAATTACTAAAGTATTTATATTACACTATCATTGGGTGTATAAATGATGATATTCATTCCTCCTCCACTTCTTTTAAGTTTTTCCCTCAAATTCTTAGAGGGGCCTACCTTCACGACCCTACATCAAATGCAACCCACTGTCATCACCCTACCATAATGCACCTTACTACTCTCTCCTTTTTCCCTATAACTCTTACCATATATATATATTTTTAAAGATTTATTAGAGAGAGTGAGTGCGCACATGCATGCTGTCATGGGGGTTTTAGAGAGTGGGAGAGAGAAACTTAGGCAGACCCCACGCTGAGCACAGAGCCCGCTGCAAGGCTCGATCTCACAACCTGGAGATCACAACCTGAGCTAAAACCAAGAATCAGAAACTCAACCGACTGGGCCACCTAGGTGCCCGAACTCATCATATTTGAACATACTATACAGTGTTACGTCTGTTGTCTGTCTTCCTGTTGGATAAGTTTCACAAGGGCAGAGATCCTGAGTTTGTTTTACTCATTTGTCTCAAATGTCTAGAATAGGACTTGGTATATAGAAATATATTTATATAGATATATAGGTTTATTTTTTATTTCTTAAAGATTTTATTGATTTATTTGAGAAAGGGAGTGTGAGGAGAGAACATGAGCAGGGGAAGGGGCGGAGGGAGGGAGAGAATCTCAAGCAGACTCCCTGCTGAGCAGGGAGCCTCATGCAGGGCTCGATTCCAAGACCCTGGGATCGTGACCTGAGCTGAAGGCAGACACTTAACTAATTGAGCCACCCAGGCACCCCTAGATATATAGGTTTATATAGAGGAAATGCAGACTTTCGTTTGCCTTACACAATAGATAAGCTTAAAATAATCATATGTAAATAGAACCTGGTTTTCTTTTTGTCTTATGTGACTGTTGGGAAGTGTCTTGCTCGAATTTCAGATTGATCTTTGAGGGTACTTGCAACATTATTTTTCTAGTTTCCATGTCTATTAGCTGCTGTTATGAGATACTGATTGTATGGATCAATTATTTGGATAAAAGTTATGGATACATTATTTTGGTAAAAATGAACTTAATTCATAACATGTGCAATTTCTTTAAAGTATGTTTTAAGTTTGAGTTCATTTCTCTTGGAAGGAGGAGGAACTCCTATCCAATATATGGGAGCAAGTAGTAGTTAGGAGACAGGCATGAAACTGCAGTGGCGTTAAAGGCAACCATAAGATTTATTTTGAGATCTAAATAAAACCCAGGACGAAGTGGATTGGGAACAGATTGTTAGAAATCTGAATTCCTTTCTCCCCCAGCTGTTCTAAGACTTAACAAGCCAGGAATTATGCATATATTCAGTTAATGAGAATGTGACAGATACCTCCTGTGAAAAATGTAATGCTGAGACTCCTTAAATGGTTGGTTGATTACCCTTGTAACCATGTAATATTTTATACTAAAACCAGAAGACCTAGGAAATAACTTCTTTCTGTTTGACTTAAAAAAAAATGATGATTCTCTAGTTTTAAAGTTTGTACATTTTGAGAAAGCTTAACGTCAGCAAAGCAGCTGCTGTTTGAATTTACTTTGTAAAACACTGAATTATTCATTTCCATAAACAAAACTTCCTTAGTAATTATTTAGCATTAATTTATTTCTCTTTATTTCAATCAACCCTGTTGACATTCTATTTTAAAATTAAAAATATTCTTTGTGGAATCTAACAGAAGATGTTGCAACAGCTGCTTTCTCTACCTCTTAGGACAGAACATTTCCAAAGCCTTTTTTATTTTTGTACTTTATTTTGGATTTTATTTTTATTATCTTAAAGTTACTAGTAATGTAGAACAAAAGTAGAATTCTTATTTAGCAGCGTCTTTTAAGTAGCTGAAGACCAACCCCTATGTTGTTGACTTGTTAGATTTTGCCATATGCTCTATGCATGAGTATAGTTAACCGCTATTATAGTGGATTCTGAGAATGTAAAATTATGAGATATACGTTAAAGAATCCTTCATTTTTATCCTTTGTACTCACAGGTTGTTTAATAGACCAGTAGGTGGAAAAAAGATAAAGATCGCTGTTTTACATTTCTTGGAATTCTTCCATCCATGTTCGCAAATGGTGGAGGAGTCGTCCTTTAAATATTGTGCTGCTTTCTAGCAGCCTGAGATGTACCCTTTCGCTTGTGGACCAGTATTATCAGTCATTGCACATGCCCTCTTTGGGCAGTCAGTCTTTTAGTGTCATGTGATATTTGTCATTTTTCCGTAATTGAGGTTTATTTTGTGTTGTTTCACATTTTAAGGGTGTCGTTGCTTTGCTGCTCCATTAGACACTTCTTGAGGGCAGCAGACAGATGATCTGTTAGGGTACCAGGTTTCTGGTGGAAAAGAAACCCCTTTATTTTTTAAAGCGGCATCCACTCAAATGAAACGTTCTTTTTACCTCAGGTGCTTCTTGGAGTATAGAGGGATGGTTAGCCCAAAGGAAATGTAAACTTTTGGTTAAGGGCCCATTTTGATTCCCTGTTGTTGTTTCCCGAAAGGAAGTAAACACACTACATCCGTCATGACAGAGGTGGTCTCGCGGGTTCATGGAAAGTTTGGGGAGTCTCCCTTTACTCTGCTTCTATGGCTATGATGTTACTTAGAATAATTATGAGACTTCTGCTTCAGTAGTTGTCAAGTGAGTGATAGTAGTTTTTGAATGGATAAGCACGTGCGCATAGTTATTCTGGAGGTAAAGCGTTCAAGAAAGCCTTTCAGGTCGATGACATGGACCATCAGCTTTCCAACCAAGACCCGTTAGGTAGACATGTTTTGTTTTTCCTCTGTGCAGTGTCTTAGAAGACAAAGTTAGCTAAATTCTTGAAAATTGTGAGATTTTACATAAAACAAAAATTCCAGCTTAAAAAAAAATGTAAATCCTCAGATCTGGTAATGATGTGTTTCCATTGCTGCAAGGCAAACGAGTTATCTGGAATGAAGTAACTGCTGTACCTTTAAACAGGGGGGCATGTGCATGGTTCATTCCAGTCTGCTTGCACTGTCACTTTATCTATTTGGAGAAGTATTTATCATATATATATACACACACACAACACACGCACACACGTATATAAAATATTTCTCCAAAAATAATGTGCTTCAGTCATAAGTAAAGAAATCAAACTGAAATGTTTGTATGCTTCAACAAAAATAGAACAGAGTCTTTTATGTAAGTAAAGACTGTCCTTTTGTGTCTAACATACAAGTGGCCCAACTGCCAAGTTGCGTGCCTGCGTGCAAGTTGTCCAAGGAGCCCAGCATCAGATTCTGCAAGTTTTTGGAGAGTATCCTATCTTAACATAAAATCTAAATTTTTATGCCCTTAACTACCATATATAACTAACTTCTGTGGCTGTTTCTCATCGGGTATGGTTTGGGAAATCTTTATTTCCAGGCTAGTTTGCATAATTTTTGTTTCCTCATATTCTTTTCTATGAATTAATATGTCTAAGACACCAGAAAAGGTACATCTCTGGTAAGTAGCACCTATGAGTTATTTAGGACATAGTAATAATCTATTTTGTGAGATTTGAGAATAACGTTTATGAAATATATATTTTATATAAACTATATCCATATTTTTAAAGTACTTTATAAAAGTATTTTTTATATGATATATACATAATATATAGTAAATGTATATGCTGCACCATGTTTAGCACACAGTAAGTACTCTCCAAATTGGATTATTATTTTCAATTCTAATAGTACATTTAGCTGTGATTTTGCTTTCTGCAGTGTATTGTTTAAAATTTGAAAATTTTCTGTCCTTTTCATCTGAATCTGAGTTTGCTAATAAGCAAAGCAATACTTTGTATTCAGTTAATCCAACAAATAATTTGCCTTTACTCTTCTCCATCCTAAATTTGAAGTGCCACTAAGGAATGAAAGAGGAGGAAAATCTATTTTGTGTTCTCTTCAGTAGTAAGACTTACAAACATGTAAGTATTTTGTTACTTTAGGATTCGCTGATTTTTACCCTGCTTATTACCAAGAATGAGTCAGTATGTCTTTTTTCTAGAAAAGTCATATTTGGTCACTTTTTGGTAGGTGCATGCTTTTTGGAGGTCACAGTGGTAGAAAGGGTATAATCTAAAAAGAACTGTGTCAGCCCATCTTGTAAATATCTGTGCCTGAAATAAGACTCTTCTGTCAGAGTAATCAATCTTTAATAAGACCATGTTCCTAACTACTTGAGCTGATAAATAGTGAGGTTTGTTTTAAAGAAGTCAAGTTTACTTTATGTCAATTTTCTATTTGCCCTGTGTAAGATATATTTAATTACTTTATTCCATCTCTGTGTTCAAATTAATCAGATTCTGCTACATATCGGTGCTCAAATTAGAATAATTCTTTAATCAACTGTGTTATCCATGCCATGGTAGACTAGAATAGAAAAGCTACTCTTGGCATATTGAAGATGCGTGCATTTTATTTTCTATTGTAATTTAAAAGTAAAATCAGAAATATTGATTTCTACTTGACTGGAGAGATGATTTAGTTTGAATATCAGTCTGATCTTAATCAGGTGAGAATTAATTGAGTTGGAGGTATTAGATATTCAGTGATGTTAACTGAACCGTGATCAATCTAGAGAGAAGCTTTCTTTTGTACTATGTTAGAATTATCAAATAGCTCATGCACTACAATGTGAAATAATCTTTCCATGTTCATCATGCTACCTTCTTGTCTCATTAAATGCACCACTAAATTCATTCTATACACAAACTAATCTTTAAAGTAGCAAGCTAATAAATCACAATTTAATAGAAAATTAAAAGCATAATAATTTTGTCACAAAATGCTATTGTTGTGAGAATTTTATAATGTTGTGTTTTTCTAGTGACTAATTTTAAAGCCAACTGATTAACTTCTGCTTTTCAAGTATACCTGGGACTTAAAAAAAAAAAAATCTTAGTTTTACTTTTTTTTTTTATGTTCAACATTGCAAGAATAAAGTGAGCAATACAGAATTATTTTAATGTTTATTTCTAGAAATAAAAATAGTCTGTAGCATTACATTGGTCTGAAATGTGGCATGGGCTTTTCATTTATTTTAAGAGTGTGATAGCAATATCATAAGTGTTGTGAAAATATAAATGGTGAGATAACACCTCCATAGGACTTGCTCTTAAGTAGTAAAATTGTAAAGTCTTTAAATAAACTGCAGCCAGAACTGAAAGGATCGATTTGCCTTGTTAACTAGGGACACTACACTTAGTAAATGTCTAATTAAATTTAGCCTAGCATGTCTTTTATTCCCTTTTTTTTTTCTTTTTAAACCTGAGAATTTGGATCTATTTATGAGTAAGGTAACCTAGCACATGTTATTGTCAGATTTCTTCGCTTTGGCACGTGGTGTGGCCGTGTTAAATTACAAGAAAGCCAATAGTGTGACTTTTGATAGTGTCATTTGACCTTGGAATAGTGCTTTTCACTTGGTATTGGTGTAATGGGAATAGTAGGATCTATGTAGCTGTGTATTTTGTGAAAAGGAATGTCCAAATTTGTATTTGAGAACAATTAGCATTTAATGAAAAGAAGCCATATGTGCAGAAATATCCCTAGAGTGTGATGAACGGGGTGTGCTTAGCGAGATATAGAGGGGTTTCCCCACCCAGTTGTTGCTGAGCAGCTTTCAGGGAAAAGCACTTGCTTAAGAAGGAAATTGCACGAGTATTTTTTCACTCTGCTCATCAAAGTCTGAGCCGGACTCCACTCTCCCCTCCACCCAGAGCTATCGCTTGCTTGCTTTTTTTTTTTTTTTAATTACATCTTGGAAGGTTGACACTTGTGTCTCCTACCCAAACAAGGTACAAATGTGTTTCTTTATTGCTTGCCCCCCAGAGCCCCAGTTTTCCTCCTCTGAGGCAACCACGATTACCAGTTTTCTTTCTTGTTCTTCTACAGCCATTTGGAGTTTGTGTAAACGTCTGACTAGATAGATACCTGTAGGAGCACACATTCACAAACCTGTGTGGGTTCTAAACAGAAATGGTAGCACGCTGTGCCGTACTGCCCTGCACCTCCTTGCTCAGTTGGAGTCCTAGGGATCATTTCCTGTTAGTGTACTTTTTTTTTTTTTTTTTTTTTTTTTTTTTTAGTGGCTGCATAGTATTTCATGGTATAGTATTTCCATTTTGGTTGTTGATGTGACTGTGTTAGAGTAAAAGAAGGCTGGTAAGTGGCTTTTAATGGTGTCAAAGGCTATTTTTTACTTAGGTAAAAAATATTTTTTTTTCAGCTGAGAGGAAGAGTGAGGAATGACAACTGATGTGTCATTCTTGTCATGATTCCCTCCAAAGGATTTTTGATATTTATGTATTTATTTACATATTCATTTTTGTTAAGAAAGACCTAGCCATAGTCCTTTTCATATTTTAATTGCCTACTCTGTTTGAATTCGAAAAAACCGATTGTCACTGTTTTGTAAGGGAGATGCCAAGCTCTTTCAGAGCCTTTTGGGAGCAAAGCAAGGTGTTAAACACATAAGTAAGTTTGACACGAGATTATGAGGAGGGTGACCAGGTTCTGTCAGTACTCTAGAAAACATATCCAGTTAGGGAGGAGGGAGCAGCAGCGTTCACACCGCTGCTGAATCAGGAAAAAGGAGCAAGAGGGATGGTATTTCCTGTAGTATTTCATGGGGAGGCATTAGATTTACTGGCTTTTTTCCAGGCTATAAATCCTCCCCCAACACACAGCACAACACACATAGAACACGTGCACACACAGGAGCTGGCGACAGTGGGAGATAAGGAGTTTTGGTCACAGTGTTAAACAGAGATGGTTAACAGGGACCTTCTGAACTGAGTGCGAATTTAGATTCAGTGACCTGTGAAGTCCTTCCCGCTCTCACCATTTCACTCACAAAAGTCTGGACAAGGCAGCTCGGCCTCTCCTGGACCCTTTGGGAATTGTGGGAGATGGTCCTGGGGGCTCATACTCATCCCCAGAAGAGGCCGTAAAGCCTTTCGCAAGAGCGAAAAAGTACGGCGGGTTAGTTTATTGCTTGCGTTACTTGCATCATTAAGAGCTTGGATCCGACTTTTGTGTGATCGTGCTTCTCGTGAGGGGAGGGAGAGGGTGGAGCACCCGCCAGCAGACGGCAAGGAAACCTAGAAGGCTCCGTGTTCCGAGGTGTGCCCATCTGTTGTCTGCTTTGATCAGTGCCTGTAAGCGGACAGGCAGCGCGAGCAGAGGGGAACATGTAACAAAAATGTAGGGCACGAGCCAGACTCACTCACTTCTATTTCTCTTGCTTTATCACCTTCGAAATCCTCTACCTCTGCTATTATTAATGATCATGGGTACTGTGATTCGGGGAGACTTAAAGCATCTCTTACAGGCAGTCTTTTTTAAAAAGACGGGCTGGGTGGGTGCTTTCCTCGGCCACACTAGGCTGCGCTGATGTGTACCTTTCGAAGGCTGGTGGCACTTAAAACCTGAAACACAGAATTTAGCATTTCATTATATACCGTTTGGAGAAACCACTTCTAATGTGTAAAATCCCTATTTTAAATATTTAACTATATTTTCTAGGCATTCTAGAAAAGGGGAACGTGGGGTGGGACCAGAGAGTGAGGTATCTGATGTTACTTCATTTCAGATGATTGCTAAATAGCATGAAATCCAGCAACAAGCCTACAGCTTATTTTTCCTGTGGTGATGACAGGGCTGTGCTGAGCCACCCCCGCTCTCTCCTCACTTCTCAGTTGCGACCTCATGTGAGCTAACTGGCCTGGGTTTAGTTTACTCTCTGACCATGGAAATCGCAGCTAGATGTGGAGATTTTTCTTGTGTTCTTACTGTGGAAAGAGTAAGGGGATTCAGTAGTAGTTACAAGTATTTTTCCGGAATTAGAAAAGGCCGGGTTCTCGGCTAGTCTGTGCCAGGCTCTGTGGTCTTAGAAATGTGACATAACGTAAAGGTCAGTTTCCTCATCTGGTAAGTGAAGATAATAATAGTGCTTATCGGATAGTGCTTTTATAAAATTCAAGTGAGCTAATAAACGTACTCAGTATAGTATCTGGTACATAATAAATACCCAGGGTATTTTAGTTGCCATTATCATTTTGTTCTTATTGTTATTATTAACATGTTTAAATACCTTAAAAGGAAATATGAAGTTACATGGGAAAACGGAAAAACAAACCAACACAACAGCCGCCTGAATTCAGTTTCTTCTAATGGAGAAATGAGTTCCGAACTATTTTGGGGTGCCTAGGTGGCTCAGTCGGTTAAGCATCTGACTTTTGATTTCGGCTTAGGTCATGATCTCAGGGTGATGGGATCGAGCCTCGTGTCGGGCTCTCCACTCAGTGTGGAGTCTGTTTAAGATTCTCCCTCTCCCTCTGCCCCCCCGCCCCTTCCTTGCACACTCTTTTGCAAAATAAATAAAACCTTTTTAAAAAGGAATCATTTTATTTATTTACTTACTGTTTTACAGCTTGATGCATATTTTATTTTTTAATTGTAATTTAAAAATTTTTAATTCCAGTATAGATAACATACAGTGTTATATTGATTTCAGGTGTACAATATAGGGACCCAGCAATTCTGTACATTACTCAGTACTTGTCATGGTAAATGTACTTGTAATGCTTTCACCTATTTCAACCATCCCCCTACCCACCTCCCCTCTGATAGTCATCTGTTTGTTCTCTCTAGTTAAGAGTCTGCTTTTTGGTTTGTCTCATTTTACCTTTGTTCATTTGTTTTGTTTCTTAAATTCCACATAGGAGTGAAATCATACGGTATTTGTCTTTCTCTGACTTATTTTGCATAGCATTATACTCTAAAGGTCCAGCTGTGTTGTTGCAAATGGCAAGATTTCCTTCTCTTTCATGGCTGAATAATATCCGTGTGTGTGTGTGTGTGTGTGTGTGTGCGTGCGCGCGTGTGTGTGTACACCTCATATCTTCTTTATCCACTCATCTCTCCATGGACACTTGGGCTGCTTCTATAATTTGGCTATTGTAAATAATGCAGTAAACATAGGGGTGCATATATGCCTTTGAATTAGTGTTTTTGTAATTTTTGGGTAAACGCCCAGTAGTGCAATTAATGGATCATATGGTTTTTCTATTTTTAATTATCTGAGGAACTTCGATACCGTTTTCCAGAGTGGCTGCACCAGTTTGCATTCCCACCAACAGTGCACGAGGGTTCCTTTTTGTCCACATCCTCACCAACACTTCTTTTGTTTTTCATGTTAGCCATTCTGACCGGTGTCAGGTGATATGTCATTGTAGTTTTGATTTGCACTTTCCTGATGATGAGTTATGTTGAGCCTCTTTGCATGTGTCTGTTGGCATCTGGATGGCTTCTTTGGAGACATGTCTGTTCATGTCTTCCGTCCATTTTTAATTGGATTATTTGGATTTTGTTGGTATGAAGGTGTAGAACTTCTTTATATTTTGGATAATAAACCCTTATTGGATGTATCATTTGCAAATATTGTCTCCCATTCAGTAAGTTGTCTTAGTTTTGTTGATTGTTTCCTTTCCTATGCAGAAGCTTTTTGATATAGTTTCAGTAGTTTATTTTTGGTTTTATTTCCCTTGCCTCAGGGAGACATATCTAGAAAAATGTAGCTACAACGACTGTCAGAGAAATTACTGCCCTTGCTCTAGTTTTTATGGTTTCAGGTCTCAAATTTAGGTCTTTAATACAAGAGTTTATGTGTATAGTGTATGTGTGTATAGTGTATGTATACATAGTGTATGTATACATACTGTATATGTGTATAGTGTAAAAAGTGGTTTAGTTTCATTCTTTTGTATGTGGCTGTCCAGTTTTCCCAACATCATTTGTTAAAGAGACTCTCTTTTTCCCATTGCATATTCTTTCCTGCTTTGCTGAAGATTAATTGACCAGATAAGTGTGGGTTTATTTATGGGCTTTCTGTTCTGTTCCATTGGTCTATGTGTTTATTTTTGTGCCAGTACCATACTGTTTTGATGACTATAGCTTTGTAGTATAAATTGAAATCTGGCATTGTGATACTGCCAGTTTTGTTTTTCTTTTTCAAAATTGCTTTGGCTGTTCAAGGTCTTTTGTGGTTCCATACAAATTTTAGAATTTGTTGGTTCTGGTTCTGTGAAAAATGCTGTTAGTATTTTGACAGGGATTGCATGAAATCTGTAGATGGCATTGAGTAGTATGGACATTTTAACAATATTTGTTCTTCCAGTCCATAGCATGGAATGTCTTTCCATTTGTTTCTGTCTTCTTCAGTTTCTTTCATCTCAGTGTTTTATAATTTTCAGAATATAGGTCTTTCACTGCTGTGGTTAAGTTTATGCCTTGGAATTTTCTTATTTTTGGTGCAATTGTGAATGGGATTGTTTTCCTGATTTCTCTTTCTTCCGCTTCATTATTAGTGTACAAAAATGCAGATTTCTGTTTATTGATTTTGTATCCTGTGACTTGTGTGAATTCAGATATCAGTTCTAGTAAATTTTTGGTGGAGTATTTAGGGTTTTCTATGTACAGTATCATGTCATCTGCAAATAGTAAAAGTTTTACTTCTTCCTTACCAATTTGGATGCCTTGTATTCCTTTCTCTTGTCTGATTGCTGTGGATAGGACTTCCAGTGGTGAGAGTGAACATTCTTGTCTTGTCCAGATCATAGGGGAAAAGCTCTCAGTTTTTCACTATTGAGTAAGATAGTAGCAGCAGGTTTTTCATAGATGGCCTTTATGATATTGAGGTGTGTTCTCTCTAACTCTACTTTGTTGAGGGTTTTTATTATGAATGAATATTGTACTTCATCAAGTGCTTTTTCTGCATCTGTTGAGATGATCATGTGGTTTTAATCCTTTCTGCTGTTGATGCAGTGTATCACATTGATTGAGAATATAGAACCACCGTTGCATCCCGTGAATAAATCCCACTTGATGGTGGTGAATGATTTTTTAAATGTATTGTTGGATTCGATTTGCTAATATTTTGTCGAACATTTTTCCATCTGTGTTCATCAGCAATATTGACCTATAGTTCCTTTCTTTTTATGATGTCTTTATCTGGTTTTGGTATCAGTGTAATGCTGGCCTCATAGAATTATTTTGGAAGCTTCCCTTCCTCTTGTAGTTTTTGGAATAGTTTGAGAAGAATAGGTATTAACTCTTTAAATGCTTGGTAGAATTCACCTGTCAAGCTGTATGGCCCTGGATTTTTGTTTATTGGGAGTTTTTTGATTACTGATTCAATTTCATTGCTGGTAACCAGTCTGTTATAAATTTTCTATTTCTCCCTGGTTCAGTTTTGGTAGTTTGTATGTTTCTAGGAATTTCTCTATTTCTTCTAGTTTGTCCAGTTTGTTGGCATATAATTTTTCATAATATTCTCTTACAATTATTTGTAGTCCTGTGCTGTTGGTTGTTACTTCCTTTCAATTTCTGATTTTGAGTTTTCTGTCTCTCTCTCTTTTTTGATGAATCTGGCTAAAGTTTTATCAATTTTGTTGATCTTTTCAAAGAAACAGCTACTGGTTTCATTGATCTGTTCTATTGTTTTGTTTGTTTTTGTTTTAGTTTCTATTTCATTTATTTGTGCTCTAATCTTTATCATATCTTTCCTTCTACTGGTTTGGGGTTTTGTTTGTTCTTTTTCTGGCTCCTTGAGGTGTAGGATTAAGTTGTTTATTTGAGATTTTTCTTGCTTCTTGAGGCAGGCCTGTAGTGCTATAAACTTCCCTCTTAGGACTGCTTTTGCTGCATCTTAAGATTTTGAACCATTGTGTTGTCATTTTCATTTGTCTCCATGTGTTTTTTTATTTCTTCTTTGATTTCTTGGTTGACCCATTCATTGTTTAGTAACATGTTATTTAAGTTGCATTTATTTGTGCTCTTTCCAGATTTCCTTGAAGGTTTGTTTCTAATTTCATAACACTGTGGTCAGAAAAGATGCATGGTATGACTTCAGTCTTTTTGAATTTGTTGAGACTTGTTTTGTGGCCTACTATTTGATCTCTTCTGGAGAATGTTCCATGTGCACTTGAAAACAATGTGTATTCTGATCTTTTAGGATGGAATGTTCTGAATACATCTGTTAGATCCATTTGGTTCAATGTATCATTCAAAGCCACTGTTTCCTTGTGGATTTTCTGTTTGGATGATCTGCCCATTGATACAAGTTGGGTGTGAAAATCCCTTGCTATTATTATATTTACTATTGATTACTTCCCTTATGTTTGTTATTAACCTTTTTTATGTATTTCTGTGCTCTGATGTTGGGTACATGAATATTTACAATTGTCATATCTTCTTGTTGAATTGCCCCCTTTATGATTATACAGTATCCTTTTTTGTCTCTTGTCGCAGTGTTGTTTTAAGGTCTGTTTTTCTGGTAGAAGTATTGCTACCCTGGGTTCTTTCCCCATGCATTTGTGTGATAAATGTTTCTCTGTCCCTTCAGCTTCAACTGTAGGTGTCTTTAGGTCTGAAATGAATCTCTTGTAGGCAGCATATAGATGGGTCTTGTTTTTGTTTGTTTGTTTGTTTAATCCATTCCATCACCCTGTGTCTTTGTTTGGAGCCTTTAGCCATTTACATTCAAAGTAATTATTGATAGGTATATATTTACTGCCATTTTTGTTTAATGGTTGTTTTTGTAGTTCTCTGTTCCTTTCTTCCTTTGCTCTCCTCTCTCATAATTATTTGGCTTTCTTTAGTGATATACTTGGATTCCTGTCTCTTTATTTTTTGCATATATACTACTGTTTTTTGATTTTTGGTTTGTTTATAACATCTTCTGCATATAGTAGTCTATATTAATTTGATGGTCGCTTAAGTTTGAATCCATTCTTTATGCCTCTTCCCTCCATGTTTAGGTGTGTGCTTTCACACCCTTTTATTTTGTCCCATGAGTGATTTTGACATATAAACATATTTTTACTGCTTTTGTGCTGTCTACTTTTCTTATTCTTGTGTATGGTCTTTCCTTTCCATTCAAAGAATCCCCTTTAACATTTCTTGGAGGGCTGGTTTAGTGGTGATGAATTCCTTTAACTTTTGTTTGTCTGGGAAGCTCTTTATCTCTCCTTCTATTCTGAGTGATAGCTTTGCTGGATAGAGTAATCTTGGCTGCAGATTTTTTTTCTTTTCAGCATTTTGAATATATCATGCCACTTTTTTCTGGCCTGTGAAGTTTCTGCTAAAAAATTGGCTGATAGCCTTGTGAGATTGCCCTTATATGTAACTGTTTTGTTTTCCTTTGGTGTTTTTAAAATTCTCTTTATCACTACTTCTTGCCATTTTAATTATTCTTGTCTTGGGGTGGACTTCCTTGGGTTAATTTTGTTCGGGACATTCTGTGCTGCCTCGATCTTGATTTCTGTTTCCTTCCCTAGATTTGAAAAGTTTTCAGCTATTATTTCTTCAAGTATATATTTGCCTCCTTTTCTTTCTCTTACCCTTCTGGTATCCCTATAATGTGGATGTTATTCTTGGTGGTGTCACTGAGTTCCCTAAGTCTATTTTCATTTTTTTTTTTTTTTTTTTTTTTTTTTTTGTCTCTCACCTACTCAACTTGGTTGCTTTCCATTACTCTCTTCTCTAGGTCATTGATTTGTTCTTTGCTTCCTCTAGTCCATTATTTATTTCATCTGGTGTATTTTTAATTTCATTTATTGATTTCTTCATGTATGAATTTTTCTTTTTTATGTTTTCTCTTTGTTAAGGGGCTTACTGTCCAGTGAGTTATCTTTATGATTTATTACTTTATTTTTTTAAGCTTTTATTTATTTATTTGACAGGGAGAGAGAGAGTGCATGTGCACACAAGCAGGGGGAATGACAGGCAGAAGGAGAGGCAGAAGCAGGCTCCCCTGAGCAGAGGACCTAATGTGGGGCTTGATTCCAGAACTCTGGGATCATGACCTGAACTGAAGGCAGACATTCAACCAACTGAGCCACCCAAGTGCCCTATGATTTATTGCTTTAAATTCTCTATCAGGCATATTATTTTTCTCCATTTTGCTTAGGTCTCTGCTTTGATTTTGTTCTCTTCTTTCATACAAGACATTTTCCTCTGTCCTCCATTTGTCTAACTCCATGTTTGTTTTTGTGTGTCTGGAAAGTCAGCTACGTTTCCAGCTCTTAAAAGTAGTGGCCTAATGAATAAGAGGTGCTGGAGTGCCCTGCAGTGCCGTGTCCCCTATTCACCAGAACCTGGCACTTCAGGGGTGTCTTCTGTGTATGTTGCATTCACCCTGGTGTCGTGGTTTGGCCCCTCTTCCTTCAGTCCAGTTGTCTGCAGTGGCTCTCTGCCTGTTGTGGGCAGTGTTTGGTTCCTGTGGTGTTAGTGGACCAATCAGGGGCCACCTTGGGCTTGAGTTGAGTCAGAGTAGAGGTGCAGTAGCACCAAACTACAGGGTACTTTCCCTGCATTGTTCCCGGAGATGCTTTCGTTGGTGGGCATAACCTGCGATGAGACTCCTGTCTGCCTCCACACCACTGCTGGAGTTGCATTCGGACTTGTGTGTGTGGTTATCTTCCCTTCTCTCCAGGGCAGGAGTCACTTGGGAGTGGTGCTGGTCCCTGTCACGGCTGCTTGCACACTGCCAGGCTTGTGGCTCTGCTTTGGATGGGCTCTGGGCAAGAGTATATTGGAGTGGGCAGCTCTGTAGAAGCCCACTGTAGTGGGGGGTGCAGTGTTAGCAACATTTGCAGGCAGGGGGATGGCCCGCTGTTGGCAAGTTAGGTGGCAAGTGTTGGTGCCAGGCTGGTTCCCGCAGGTAGCCGTGTGTATATGCTAGGGGACAGGGGAGAGAAATGGTGCTTGCCAGCTGCTTTGTCCCTGGGGCAGAGAGCCTAGGAGTCGTCCCCCAGTGATCCTCGTTCCTCCAGGACAAGCTCTGAGATGACTAAAGTAACTCGCCCTTCTCTGTGCCCCAGATGTTTTTCAGCTGTTGCTCCCATGCTGCATCTCTGAAGGCTGTTTGTTGTGCTGTCTCTTTAAGGATGGGGACTCAGTTTCCTCTTGCCCTCCCAGCTCTCCCAGAACTTAAACCCACTGATAGTTAGTGTTGCCAGTGTTAAGCTCTGCTGATTGTAAGAACTCATGAAATTTGACCCCTTTGGTGTTCAAAGCCAAATGTTATGGGGATTAGTCTTTCCCATTGGGCTCTCCAGTGTGAGAATCTGTTTCTCTTTCCTCTCCACATACCTGGCATCCCTTCCCCCCAGGTCTCCACCCTTCCTACCCTCTTTGAGGTGGCGTCTTCTCTACATGTCAAAGTGGGTTTGTTCTGCCAGTCTTGGGGTAATTTTCTGGGTTATTTATACTCATGTGAGTGTTATGTAATTGTAATGTGGGTCAGGGTGAGCTTAGAGTCTTCCTACTTTTTAGTCTTCTCCAGAAAATCTCCAAGAACCTTTTAGAACATGCCCAGTATTAATGTGTCATTGCCCTTTGGTTTTCTATAAGTAGAGCCCATCTGTGTTCCAGGAGCTACATACTAAATGCTCTTTTTCAGAATCACATCTTATTCTCATTTGTTTAACAAATGGAGATGATGAATCTGAGTATCCTTCTCAAGCTTTTTAATTTCTTTTAAATATCAGATTTTTGGAAATATATTCTCCCATTCAGTAGGTTGTCTTTTCATTCTGTTGACGGTTTCCTTTGCTGTGCAAAAGCTTTTTATTTTGATGTAGTCCCAGTAGTTTATTTTTGCTTTTCTCTTACCTCAGAAGACATATCTTAAAAAAATATTCCCAAGGTTGATGTCAAGAGAGTACCGCTGATGTTTTCTTTTAGGCGTTTTATGTAGTTTTATAGTTTCAGGTCTCACATTTAGGTCTTTAATCCATTTTGAGTTTATTTTTGTGTATGGTGTTAAGACAGTGGTCCAATTTCATTCTTTTGCATGTAGCTGTCTAGTTTTCCCAGCACCGTTTGCTGAAGAGACTGTCTTTTCCCCATTGCATACTCTTGCCTTCTTTGTCAAAGATTACCCATTTAAGTGTGGGTTTATTTCTTGGCTTTCTATTCTGTTTAATTGATCTTTATTCTGTTTTTGTGCCAGTACCATACTGTTTTGATTATTACAGCTTTATACTACATCTTGAAATCTGGGATTGTGATCTAGCTTTGTTCTTCTTTCTCAAGGTTGCTTTGGCTGTTCAGGTTCTTTTGTGGTTCCAGACCAGTTTTAGAATTATTTGTTCTAGCTCTATGAGAAATGCTATTGGTATTTTGGTAAGGATTGCATTGAATCTATAGGTCTGTTTGTGTAGTGTGGGCATTTTAACAATATTTGTTCTTCCAGTCCATGAGCATGGAATGTCTTTCCATTTGTTTGTGTTGTCCTCAGTTTCTTTCATCAGTGTTTTATAATTTTCAGGGTGTAGGTCTTTCACCTCCTTGGTTAAGTTTATTCCTACGTATTTTGTTCCTTTTGGTGCAGTTTAAAGTGGAACTGTTTTAATTTCTCTCTCTGTTACATCATGATCAGTGGATAGAAACACAGCCAGTTGCTGTGCATTGGTTTCGTATGCTGCAGGTTTAGTGAGTCCGTGGGTCACTCTAACAGTTCTTCAGTGGGGTCTGTAGGCTCTCCTACATATCACACCCTGTCATCTGCATGTAGTGACAGTTCTTCCTTCCCAGTTTGGATGCCTTTTCTTTTTCTTGTCTGATTACTACAGCTAGGACTTCCAGTACTATGTTGAATAAAAGCAGTTTTGAAAGTGGACATCCTTGTCTTGTACCTGATTTTTAGGAAACGCTCTCAGTTTTTCACCAGTGAGTATGGTATCCGCCATGGGTTTTTCATGTATGACCTTTATTATGTTGAAGTATGTTCCCTCTGAACCTACTTTGCTCTTGCATTTTGTCGAGTGCTTTTTCTGCATCTGTTGAGATGATCAAATGGTTTTTAATCCCTTTGTCTTATTAATGTGATGTATCACATTGATTTGTGAATAATGAGCCACTCTTATATCCCTGGAGTAAATCCCACTGTTGTGAACTTTTAAATGTATTGTTATTTTCTCATAGTTGGTTGAGGATTTAAGCACCTGTGTTCATCAGAGACATTGGCCTATAGTTTTCCCTTTTTTGTAGCGTCTTTATCTGGTTTCAGTATCAGGGTGATACTGGTCTTGTGCAAAGAATTTAGAAGTTTTCTTTCCTCCTCTATTTTTTGGAATAGTTTGAGAAGAATAGGTACCATGTTCTTGGTATTTTAAAGAAAAAATTCTTGAATGTTATCTTTAAGTATGTTTCTTTAAATTTTGAAATAACTTTTTAAGCTCTCTGTTCTTACTGTTTGATATTCATTTGTATTTCCTTAAGATATACTTAAATGCATGAAATTTTGTTTTCATAATCTTTAGTGGTAGTTAACATTAAATTATATATAGGCATATAAGCTTTTTAACATTTAACATTGAAAGAATTTATATAGATGTCTTAGAATACCACTTGAGAAATCAGTTGGCAGTATTAGCAACATGATTATTATATGAATGTATGCTAATGTGCTATGAAAGCAAGATCCTCATTAAAATCTTGTAGCTAAACAAGTGACAGAAACCTTACAAACAGCTTGAGGCTTTAGGCCAGTCACGGTTATTCCAAGAGATTTGGACAAGTGTGAAAATCCACAGACTGTGCCTTTATCGTGGTCAGAACACGTAAATGCTATCTTGCATCAATCCCCTAACTGAGAATATGTTTATTCATATTAGGGAAAACGGATCTGAGAATAATGCAGCATGTAAGCATTCTGTTGTGAATCTATCAAATGTTAAAATATTGGGTTTATTAAACTTGGAAAGTGGACTTTTAATAATAGGCATTGTGTTTGTGTTTTCCAGGGAAGGAGGGTTTCGATCACCCAGCATATTTTCATTAGGCAAATTCATGATGCTGATGATCTTTCTTTAGACACTATCTGAGCATGAACTGGTCTGCTGTAGGCCTGGGGAGGTTACAGTAAGATTGGGTGATGTGGAGCAATCAGACCGTGGTTGATCACCACTATGGAATATGGCAGTTCCTTTAAAGAAGCCCTTAGCCAGATTTAGTCACTTCTGGGTTAACTTTATGTACATACTCCCTTTGACCGTTTCCCAGGTCTTTCTTCTTTTCTTTTTTTTTTTTTTTAAAGATTTTATTTATTTGAGAGAAAGAGAAAGCAGGAGCACAAGTTGGGGGGAGGGGCAGAGGGAGAGGGCGAAGTAGACTCCACATGGAGGAGGAAGCCCATTGTGGGGCTCGATCCCAGGACCCTGAGATCATGACCTGAGCTGAAGGCAGACACTGAACCAACTGAGCCGCCCAGGCACCCCACAAACTGGGTTCCCAGGTCTTAATTCTTACGTAGCCTCATAACCATCGCTTGTCGAAAAGTAGATCTTAGTATCATGCTCTAAGTAGAAAAATTCACCTTGTAGGAATGCTAATGACGTTCCGGAGTAAAAGTTTTGATAGCCATGTAGCCACCCCTCAGGGTGTCCCTTGATAATGAGCTGGTTCTGTTTTCCTTTTTTGAGTTGGAGGGAGTCCTTAGTCAGAGGGCACAAAGGAAATTCCCTTGATCTGATTTGGCTCACGAGCCCAGCTCATGTGCACATAGTGGAACAGAATATTTGTAGTTGAGGTAAAAAAGATACCTGAGTGGGTTCAGGGGTCAGAGAGCAGCGGTGGGCCTGCCGGGACTGGAGAACAAGCAGCTAAAGGAAGGGAATCCGGGGTGTCTCTGATGCGGAGTGTTACTGCAATTGAAGTCATTGCCTGCACCTGTTGTCCTTGTTCCTATTCTACCACTTTCCTTCAGGGTATATGCTGTGATGCTTCCGGGTAGTTACAGAGGTCTGTGCTGGAGGGCTCTCGTCCCCGCAAAGCCCCTCTCCTGAGTTTTTTTATGCATTTAATAAATCTCAGTCATTTCCAGTTTGCTTGGGTTTAAAAGTATTTTTGTTACATATTCTGTGTCTTCATGGAGACCTCTTAATTCCCTGCTTGCTTGAATTTTATACATTATATTCTTTAGTAACTACAAGGGTAATACATAGCTCAAGAGAAGAGGGAAATCTTGATAATTTTGCATTAAAGGAATTATAAAAGATACTCGGAAAACACTGTTTCACCTACCGCTTTTATGTGAGGATGATATCGTATTGAAGTCTGACATGGAAATGGTTTGTTACTTGCAGCAGACTGGAGATGGCAGGGCTGAAACTAGAGCAGCCAGTGGACATGAGGAAGGACCGGAATAGTTAGGAGAGTAGCTGTGGCAAAGCACACTGTCCTGCGGGAAGACTAAGGTAGGGCCGTCTGACTTTCCAGAGCAAACCGGGTTATGGTACCAGGCTTCTCTGGGCTGGGAGTGCTGAGAAGGCAGGATTTGAGAGGCAAACTACCAGAATGGGAATTTGACAGAAAGCTGTTTTCAGAGCCCTCTGAAAGTTGACTTGGGAATGGAGTGGGAATCCTGTTTTCAAAAATGAAGGCCCTTTGGCAGGGTTATCTTAAAACAGGTGCCTTGATGCCATCAGGTGACCTGCAGAGATGAGACACCAGAGGCCAGTGTCTGGAAACAACTCCCCTTTTACTATTTCTTGTAAAAGATACCCCTCTTCTCTGTTAGAAATCTTACTTATTCTCCACATCCCTTCTGTCTCCATGAGGCCTCCTCAGAGGTCCCCTCCCCCCCTTTCAGAGTCCATCCTTTATTTCTGCCAAGTTAGTAGCGCGCATCCTGTTCTGCCTTGTTCATGTGCAGGTTTCTGGTGGTGTGTACTGTGCGCCAAGCATAATCTGGGTAATAGATGTTAAATGGATGTGTATTTTAAGGCTGTTAAAAATTAGAAGGAGTGTCTGAGTGGCACAGTTGGTTGAGTGACCAGCTGACTCTTGGTTTTGGTTCAGGTCATCATCTCGGGTTCATGGGATCGAGCCCTGCATTGGCCTCAGCACGGAATCTGCTTGGGACTCTCTCTGCCCCTCAGCCCCACGCTCTTGCTCTCTCTCAAATCTTTAAAAAAAAAATTTTGGTAACGGCGTTTTTTTTTTTTTTTTCTTTCCAAACTTTTTCAGATTTTACCAAATGTTGCAAGGACTCTGGAATCCTTATGGTAGTAAAATGCCGGAAAGAAAATTCTGCACTGAAAGAATGTCTGACTGCTCAGTAAGTAGTCACCACATTCTTTGTGCTTCCGTCTGTGTATGTTTGTAATATATGTAGCAGTAAGAGTATGTTCTTTAACTCATTACATGTTATAGATTCTGTACTTCGCCCCTTCAAATCTTTGATATTGTTAGCTCAGTCTGAGATTTCCGTTCGTTAAATATTAAGCAACATATTTATGAAAGGTCTTGTCAAGTTACATGGGTCAACATTGTATCTGATTTAAAAATATGAGGTCAGCAAACAAAAATATAGGGTTTTTCATATGACTTAGCAAATTTCTTTTCATGAACAGGCTGATCTGTAGAATATATTATAGATGGGCTTCTATTTGTCTCTTCTAATGAAAAGGTACTGAATTATGATTTGTCAGCCTTGTGATTTGGGGATTAATATAATTTAACTCCTGGAAAAGTTGTAATAAATCAAATGAAGGATACAAAGGTAAATTTAAATTTTTGAAGTTAATTTTAAAATAATTCTTATTATGTTCATTGCTATTTAGTTGAATATTAAAGTAAAAAATTGCAAAGTTCTTTGAATGCAAGTGCTTTCTTTTTTTCAAAGACTTTTTTAGAGAGAGAGAACACGAGTGGGGGATGGGGCAGAGGGAGAAGGAAAGAATCTCAAGCCGACTCTGAGCTCTGAGCTCGGAGCCTGATGACCTGAGCCAAAACCAAGAGTCAGACACTCAACTGACTGAGCCACTCAGGTGCCCCAAGTACTTTCTGTTGTATCTCCCACACATTTTATTGGCTGTGTTATTGACAGTATTGCAGAGTACTTTAGTATTGTTAAGTTGTGAGGTCTTAGTTTTGGTTACCTAGCCTGTGAAACACATAGGTCAGCATGGTTTAATGCTTCCTTAGGGAATTACGTAAAAAGAAGTGATTATCTGAATCAAATATTTTTGTTTTTGATAGCTAATAATGTACATATATATTTAAATTTACAAACATTTTAGAATTCTGTAGTTAGAAGACTTGAGAAGTTAAATTAATCTCTACATTTATGGATGAGGAAACACCCTATTTATGGGCCAGGACCTGCACTAAGCATTTCATCATAGAGTTTCTTCTGTGACTTGTTTTTCTTCCAATTCTATTCCCTCATGCTCCCAAGATGTGTAATGAATAAATGAACCTGTTAAGTTGTGACTGAACTTAAATTCTTTTATATATTAAAGAATTTTTACACCTCATTTTTAGCCATCATAATAATTTGTTCTTAGTTTGCCATATTATCCCTCCCTCTCAGACGGGCATCATTAGAGCAGAGGGGCAGGAATGCTGTGGAGAGGGCAGCCTGGGCTTACCTTCTGGACCAGTCAGAGCTTAGCTAGCCATGTGGCCTCAAGCATGTTCCTCACAGAAGACGGGAAAATTATTCCTCATGGAGTGATTGTGAGGGACTGTAGGTAAACTCATTACAACAGTGTCTGGCATATGGTAATGGTAGCTCTTTTTAAAATTGTATTTGTTAGTTTTTGTGGCTTATATAGTAAGCCAAATGCAGTGAATTGCTTTTCATTCCTTTTGACCTCCCTCTAGAAATTCCTTAAAATTCCCTTCTGTCTGTCTTCCTTTATATTCTTTCCTGTTCCCCAAACATCTCTTATTTCTTCTTGGCCTTTTCTCCCTTATCTGATTCCTTAAAGTGGGTTCCCAGTTCTCTCCTCATGCTTATGTCTGTGAAAGCTCAGTTTGCACCCATGGATTCAGTTACTTCCTATAGGGCATGACATTGCTCTCTTCAGGCCCATAACAGAACTCATCTCCTTTTCCTCCTCCTGTCTCCTAACTCTAAATGGTTATTTCCTATTGATTGTATTACCTACATCTTCCCCAGATCCATTTTGTCCTTTTCATCACAACTTCTCCGTTAGCTTAGGCGCTCATCGTTCTTTTCTGGTATTTACTTACTGGGCAGCCTGCGCCTAACCCTGCTGCCCCCTTTTGGCCTGTCACATGCTAGCAGATTCATCTAAGACACAAAACTCATCCTCAAGTTGCTCTGTTAATAGTGTCCTTCAGGACAGATTTCGACTTCTTGGTGTAGCATGCAGTGACCTTCATGATGTGGCCCTTGCCCTGTCTAGCTTGGTCCCAGGCCCTTATGTGCATAAGCTGTTGGAATGGTACTTAATTATTTGCATTTCTTCATCTGTTTTTCATCTTTGTGCCTTTCTAGTGTACCTTCAGTATGGATTTCTCTTGTCCTTCAGGGTGCAACTACTGCACTTCTGCGTGCCGTCTCTCCTTTCCCATGTCTCCATGGTGCACTGGGCCATACCTCTGGCATAGCACTTTGTATGTTGTGCAGCCTTTACTGACCTGTTCAGAACACCATGCGCTCCTTGAGGATAAGCGCTGTGCTTCTCGCTCTGTCCTGCCATTCTGAAACAAACCACTGGGTCTTGCCCCTCACCCTTTTAACCAGTTTGATAGCCTAATGTTTACAAAAAATTTATGACCATTTCTTAAAATCTACTTCTAAAGATTGTACCTGATGAAATGTCTGAGTATTATTAGAAATTGCTTATATTAAACACTTGCAAAATTTCATTTTTTTAAGAGATTTTCATTTCCTTCTTGTAGTTATAATGATCCAGCCTTTTATGAAGAATGCAAAATGGAATACCTGAAGGAAAGGGAAGAATTCAGAAAAACTGGGATTCCTACCAAGAAAAGGCTACAGAAGCTTCCCACAAGCATGTAGGCAAATACGCAGATACTCAGAAGCTCTGACACTCATGGAAATCACTATCACCTAAAATAATGGACTCAAGGAAGTGTTTGCTTTATCCTAAATTATGGAAATATTAATCTGAAATAAAGATTTTTTTAAAAATTTCAAAGTCAAGTTTATCAAATGGGATGGGAGTAATAGTGAAATGGGATATGGTCTGCCTGGTCATCATGGATATTTTGTAAATTTTTCCACAACTACAGTTCTATAACAGAACTACTAAGTTTTAGGGTTCTATATAGACCTTATATTACTTTCATCAAGTGTATAGACAAATGGCTAATCACAGGGACCAGAAGTAACCAAAGGAAAGTAGGAATGGACAGCTGTCAAAGGGTGTTAATAACAAGGCAGTATAGCAGAATACTAATGAATCTGAATGCTTCCTGATTCTATCACTTACTAGTTATGTAACCATGGAAATAATTTTCAGTTATTGTGGGGATTATTTCAGGTAAGTACAGTATGTGGGACAGTGCCTCATATGTGGTAAATGCTCTTTAATGGTTAATTTTGCTTACATATTTGATGGAAATTTTCCTAAAATGAATTATTATGTTCCTTGACCTGTTAATTTCGTTACTGAAAATATTTCAAGGATCTCAGGAGCTAATGTAAAAAAATTGTCCTAGTACAATAATTTGCTTCCATGTTGAGCTTTTTTTATATCATAACTTGCTTTTCTTTTCCTCCATGAGCTGTTAAATCTTCACTATAGCCATGGCAACCAGTTTCCAAGTAAGTAAAAAATATATAGTTCTCATTAAAATCACAAGTAGAGATTACTACACACTAGGACAAGATTTAACTTTCTACACAGTAGGACAAGATTTAACTTTGACCCCAATCCCATAAAATAGATCTGAGATTTTTTTAAAGGACTTAGTTTAAAGCAGATAGGATCCTAAGGAACCAATGTGATGTTCAAGTTCCATACTTTACTCAAGTGAACTGATCAAAAAACTATTTTACTCTTACTTGAAACCCAAAGAAACCACATTTTCCCAGGCCACAGATCAAAAGGAAGATTACTAGAGAAGACAAAAGCAAAGCAAATATAGAAACCTAGAAACTACATACCATAGGAGTAAACAAGCCTATATTCTTCTGTTCGCCTTTTGGTATTGGTGCACTTCCTAGAGCAGCACAGGACCTTAATTTTTATTTTTAATGGTGCAAATGAAGAAAAGGCAGTTACTGTAAAAAGTGAAATATATAATCTGTGGCTAATTTATAATTTGGGTGAGAATCAGAGGAGCCACCTTCAATTTTATGTGGAAAATTCATTTATGTAGATTTCACTTTCTCCACAGGTGCTGGACAGTAGGTTATATAAATATGTTCATTCCACTGTCAGAAACTAAACCATTTATCACAGCTTTCAGGAATCCATGCCTAGTCACCACACTTGTCTCCTTCTCTAATACAGCTGCCTCAGTTGTCTTGCTTGCTCATTCATACCTCTGGCTGATAATCTATGCACTGTTTAACAGAAATAGTGCATAGATTTTCTTCTCCTAAAGATCCACCTTGTTCAAGTAGCCTCTCCAGATCAGATCATTATGGTTTTTGCATGATTCAGTCTCAGGTCTGAATTTTCCCCTACTCACTTGGTTTTCTAATGTTTCACATAGGTATGTCCCTGCTTTGCTTAGGAACTAGGTTCCATTCTGGCAGAATCTCCATTTCCTTTAAAAGAAGATGCAAATTTTATTTTCGCTAATAGGAGATCAAGAGGAAGGAGTAAGTGGCTTTTTGTCCTTACCTGTGTTCTCTTCCTTCTGTTATGTAAATGTGAACTGGGTTATAAAAACCTAAAGATTAAAGAAATTTCCAAGGGAAGCCCTTCGGAGCAAATTTCAAGCAGTATGAAAGAAGTCAACATAAAATTTTCCATCTCGGGTGCATGGCTGGCTCCGCCGGTTGAGCAGCTGCTTCTTGCTTTCAGCTCAAGTCATGAACTCAGGGTCCTAGGATACAGTCCCCAGTTGGGCTTGGTGCTCGGTGGGGAGTCTGCTTGAGATTTTCTCTCTCTCCCTGCCCCTTAAATAAATCTTTAGAAAAATTTTTTTCTATCTCAGATTATCAGCTTCAGATGGACCATTCTCATTTCTCTTTAAATCTTACGTACAACAGAGATGATCATCAAGGACACATAAATTTGTGGCTGGATAAAAGAGTTTTTGGTTAATCTTTACTAAATAGAGTCCTACACATCATTTATTTAGCACTTCACACTGTAAAGAACATACGATCACTGATTTCTAGCATACCTGTTGGAGAGCCACCCTCTTGTTCAGATGGAAGAACATTTTTTCCACTTAAAAGAACTGGTTTAACAAGACATATGCCTGTTACATGAATCAAATGAACAACTAACAATTAGTACCTGACCTTGGAATATATAGGCAAGGACAGTATTTCACATTCACTTCAAATTCAAACAAAAATAATTTTAATTAAACAGTTTCTTGGCATTGTTCAAAACATTAATCAAGCCATTATCTCATACTACTTCTTTGCAAAGGAAAGTTTCCAACCTTGGTTTAAAAAAAGGCAAACCAGTAAGCGACATTAGAGATTAGACAGAATATACAGCCTATGCAGCCACATGAGAAATAGTTTCTGCTGCTTTGTTATTACACAGGTAGTTGCTTCCTTTAGCTAAAGCCTGGGGTCTTGTATTTGTTTTATGCATATTGGGTTTTGTTCTATTACTTGGCAGGAGATTGTACTCCCTGGAGTCAGCTGTGTTCGTTGGTCAGAATAAATTCCAGCATCTGACACCAATTCCATTAATCACAGACAAGCTTGAATAAGTGAGTAAGATAATAGAAAGACAAAAATATCTGGTGAACGGTGAACATTGTTTATGTATGTATGCTATTCAGTTAATATAGAAGAGATCTGAGATATTCTTTTGAGTTCAAGATATTTGAAACTGTCTATCAAAAAGGATAAAGGCCTCCTACATGAAACACTTTATCTCAGGCAAAAGATGTATAAGCCAACTAATACATTCTATTACTAATATGTTAATACCACCACCCTGCAAGAATTTAGACAGATTTCTGTGTGAAGCCATCCTTGTTATATCCTTGTTTATAAATGATAGGCCACTTAGAACCAAAAGTCTGGGGACATTTCATGATTGTACTATATCAATACAGCACAGAATCTGGTTTAGAGAATTACAATTCCTAATTTGGTTAATGAAAAATCACTATCTCAATGAGTAAAATGTTACATTTCAAAAAAAAACCCCAACAATTTATAAGTTGCTCTACGTAACAAGCAAGGTACAGACTCTTAAGATGACTTTATCCAGTTACATACTTATGATTTTCATTACGGACCACTGAAGGCACAGATTTAGACTGAAACCTCTGTGGTACTCTTTCTACTTCTCATTGAATACTACAGAATTATAACAGTTTACACACCACATAGTTTTTCAACTATTTCATCACTTTTTTCAGTTAGGATCTGAGGGATGTACAGGACAAAGTTGGATTCAATGATCAGGTTATTTCCAGTCTCAACACTGTGATTAAAAAACGATTTTAAGTTCTTAAACTTTGAAACACAATAGCATATGGAGATGGAATAACCTGTAAGAGATACTATTATTCAACTATAACACTTTTCATCTTTATGCAATATAAGGTCAATAGAAACATAACCTATTCATTTTTGTCATTTACTCTTTTTTGCAACTTAAAGCAACTTACAATTTTTCTCAGATATTAATGGCCTCTTATTTTTATGAATGGATATTTAGGCATTTCACATGCTTTATAAAACCATGTCTAAGAAATTTTAATTCCATTCTTGATGTGAGAGGCTGTTATTTACAATTACTATCAAAGGCAGAACTGTCTCTCTGAAACACCTTAAGTTTATTAATAAGTAGCATACGTCTGATTCTCAGCCAGAACACGGAGCTGGAGAGTGCTCTTTCATACTAGAAAATCAACTACATGTGGAACAGTATGTGCAAATGTGTATGCCGAAGAACTCTGCAAAAGTTTAATCAAAATCTGCTTTTAGTTCGTTAAATAATTTCTTGAGCGCGCCACTGAGGGAGATACAGTAAACTCATGACGGAATCATGAATCTCTTCAGAATTAATTCTTATAAAGACAGTTTTGATTATGCTGATCCAAGTAATGTAGTGGTGGCAGGTTGGCTAAAGGCAAAGTTTTGTGTTTAGTTTCCCCAAATGCTGTCTCACTTGATTTAGGAGGGCTTGGGAATACCCAAGAATTATCTTCCAGAGAATTTCTGCCGTAAGAGTTGTGTTCCTGAAAGTTAGTACCATCATGAAGAACGGATCGCTCGTTATCTGTCCATGATTGGAGAACTGCTTTCTCTGATAAAACCTTTACATCTCCTGGTAAAGGGGAAGATGTGGTATGGCAAACAGTTTTGCCGTTTGGTGAGAGGGGGGAATGTCTTTTGTATGTTGCAGTAAAATTCGCCAAGTGCAGTTTTGTGCTGTCTTTCCCAAGGTCTTCCATGCATCCTACTGGGGCACAGGCTAAAAAGAAAGCACAGGCTAAATGTCAGTTATTAAGGAACTTGTGCTGATAAAATACGGAACACTTCATTAATTTGGTTAAATCTAGAACTGGAAATAAAATTAACATTTCTTAGTGTGATCACTGGGACACTGGGACTTGAAGACAGATGAAAAATGATCTGAGTTCTAATCCTGAATCACTATTTACTGACACTGTGACTTTAGGTTAAGTCACTTAATTGCTCCCAGGTGTCACTTCTCCTGTCTGCAAAATGGACATAGTAATCTTGTCCTGCCTATATCACAGAATTATTTATGCAGGTGGAAACCAATAAAGTTAAAATACAGGAAGGATCCTGTTCTTGGCTCCTCATGGAGCTAGAAAAGGCTTGCAGACTGTTTACGTGGCAGTGGAAACTAAGATGTTCTAAAGTAATGTTTTGTTAAATATAATATCCTTTGCTTATTCAAATCTTTTTTCCATAGGTGCTTCAAAAGTAAATTTTTTCAGAAATAATTACATTGTGAATTGATGAGGCCTAAATGAAGTTTTAATATACATCCGAAGGCTTTTATGGATAAAAGTTTGAATAAAATTTATAAAATAATCCTGTTTCTTAAATACATATTTCTGCTATGGTTACAGTAATAGGTCAAGAAGAAAATGCATTTAGTACACATGTAATGGCTTAGAAATCAAACTGCTTTAGAGCTGCTATTTAGTGATAGCCAACATAATAGTAGTAAGAGCTTTATGAGCTTCTCTTCCTTTCCAATTCAACCAAGTAGGGCAAAATGCTAGGAATTAGAACGAAGACTTGATTCTATAATTTCATAAGAAACTGAGCCACATTACAAAATAAGCTCATTGCCTTTTTTCTTGGGAAAAGGGATAGCAGTAGAGGAGACACAGTGCTCAACTTCTTGACAAGGGTGATCTGTAGGATAGGAAAAAAGGTGATTTAGTCTGTCTCTACTCCTCAGAGCATTGAGTTCTGCAGTAAGGAGTGGTGGCCTTGAGCTTGCCACTGTTGTAGTGTACTAGATATTTTATGGTTCAATACACCAAAAGACTCATCCTTCACCAGCTCAGAAGGGACACACAAATGAGTCATTTTCAAATATGGAAAAACCATTTCTTCTATATTATTCTTTGGAAACTATTATATAAACAAAGAGCCTCACTGAAAACTCCCTACAAAATTACTGTGTTCCTTTTAAAAGGAGGAATTTCTCCAACATACATGTGCCTCATATGTAACCCTGGCCACTGGCAAACTCATGGCAAAATGAACCTTAAATTAAGTTGGTGCCTGCCAGAGCACCATATTAGTTTGCCTGATACATAAATAACTCTCACAAAACTGAAAGGAGTTTTAACTTTAGTTTTCCTTTTTCCCTACTAGTAAACACTCCTGGGAAGATTTATAAAATAAAATTCTCTTGTGCCCTCTTCAGGGGCAATACGAGGTGCATATAATTTTAAATTAGGTGGTGGTGATTATTTTTTACAAAAAGTTGCCTCTCATTCCTTTAAAATAAACTTAGGGCGTTCAAATTTACAAGTTTTCAGAAATATACCTATTATGTAATAAAAAGTGCAAATGCACTGATTTTTCTCTGAGGTATAAAAATAGCTTTGACAAAGTAGCCACTGCTGCATTAGCCCAAAACTCAAAAAGTTTAGTCAGCCAAGCAGTTACATATGAAAAGCAAATCAATGAAAATTTTCGTTTCACTGAAAGGGATAAGGGGATAACTAGTCTCCATTCTAAACAATCTATCCTTTATGGAACGAAAATTAAGTTTACCAACTGCAAAGAACCCAATAAACGCATCAAGGTAATTTTTTTCAAAACGATTTAAAGAGCTAAGTCTTTGATATATTCTATAGCACTGGAATGAAAAATAGCTTTTGGTGTCTTGGTGTCTTTTTTTTTTTTTTTTAAATATAAGAAGGAGTTGTGGTAAAAGGTCAACTAGAGCAAACTTAACACCTCAGCCTTATACACATAAGCAACACTTGGCTGAGAAAAAAAGCCACAAGGGGAAAAGAATACAGTACTGAAGAAAAAACACATCAGCAACACCTTTATGTGTGAAGTTGACCAGTATGAGAATGAAGCCAAAGCAGAGAATAGGTAGGCTGTGAACATACTATATATACTCTGGCTTATCAAAATCATCTGATCAGATTTCGATAAGAAACGATAGCCAGTTGCTCTTCACGCTGTTTGGCTGGAATCAGTGGTTTCCAGCAAACATGAACTTGCCTTTCTTGACTGTAGTTGGGGTTTTCAGTTTTCTTAGTAGTTCAGCTTGTACTTGAGTCACCAAATGTAAATTAGACATTTCTCTCTTCAGTTCCCAGTATGCACTTTGCATATTATCACTGAAATATAGTTTTTTAAAAAAAGTTAATGGTTATAATTTTCTTTATGGACAAAAGGAGTGACTTTAAAATAGAAATAAGCACATCTGCATTTCTGCTCCAATTAGTTTTGAGATGATATAAGTTAAACAAAACTTCCTCATTAAATAACTGAAATATAATTAGGGCATTAGAACAAGTAAAAAGATCTTATTCATAATAATAATACTGACCTAATTTCTAGCCAGTAACTGAACTATATTAAACAGAAGGGTATTACAAAAAGAAGTATTATGTATTATAACCAACTTTCTCATTAATTATAGCCTATCATGTGCAGTGCTGTGACTATACTTTAAAAGTAAGGGGTATGGTCTTCATATACAAATCAGATAAAAAATAAAGTGACGTTTATTCATGTATAGAGTTTTAATTTGTATTTATCTCTTGATTATGGTTTTTGACGTTGTGAATTGAAATGTATCAACTGCTGAACGTATACCCAAATCCACATTAAAATTTAGGTTTCATGCATTTCATTCTTTTATGTTTGACTGGGCTGTCTCATATTGTTGGTTCTAAACCAATGTGACATGACAGCACTAGACAAGAAGAGCCAGATGATTTCCTGGTAAGGGAAAAGAAGCTAGAGAAAGAGGATTATATGAAACAGAAATTTAAAACTTCATAAATGCCTCTCATTTTCATAATTAAAAGTATTTTACCCCAATTATCTGAGATGTTATAAATTAGTTATTTTAAACCTAATTTGTAAAAGTTTCATCCGTTAAACATGGATATTCATGATTTTTTTTTTTTTGGTTTTTAATTGCCAATTAAACAAATCTTCAATATATATTCTTACTTTGCTAAACAAGAATAGGTAAAATGTTAAGTATAAAAACAACTGATCTCATAGCATTCAAACGACCGTTACTGCCTCTTAAAGATATTGGCATAAATTTAATAAATCAAGTTAGAAAATGTCAATTTTTATCTAGCTATAAATAAAAGCCTTTAAACAAGCCAAGGGATAACACTGTTGTATCTAAATCTAATATCCTATTCGAATTACAATGCAACAGATCTACTCAAAAACCATGATTCTGAATGTAAGGTTACATACCCTTTTTTATCAAGATATTTCTATTCTACTCAGACTACAATTCTTTGATTAGAAGAAGAATGAACTTTATACTGCTTTCAGGAAAAATCTACATGTTTTAGTCTATTGTAAATGTCATTTGTCAAACAGTAGTCTATTAAAAATCACAGAGCTTTTTGCAGGTTTTTGATAAGTGTGAAATAATTACTTCACAAAAATTAGTTAACCATCTCCACTTCACCAGTAAACATCTGAGATGTATGCTACAATGAATGTTTCACATAGGAACCTGTCTCAAGTGTGAAGAGTTGTTCGTTCCTTGTTGCAATTGTGGGTATTCAGTATGCTTTCCAAAGAGTTGCTCACATTACGCAGCAGTAAGTGTAAGTGCTGTATATGTGCTAATTCATGCAGTCAGGATACGAGTAATAGTTTAAAAACAGTGTTTAATTATTGGCATGAGATAGTAAATCAGTACCTGACTTTGAGAAAAGAAAATATCCAAGACCATGTTTGGATCCCAGAATATCAAACATATTTAATCATTCAAAATAGCTAAGCATGTAAAATAAAAAAGAAACAATTCTAATAGAAGTGTTAAAGCAGTGTCTAATACACATTTTCCAATTCAATTTAATGAAGACTGCTTATAAACTAGGTTAAACTAAAAACTAGGTCACCAAGTCTTTTTTTTTTTTTTTGCCCTTAATGTCACCTGAATTAAAAAACAAAACAAAACAAAACACAACAAAAAAAACCCCACCAAAACAAAACTAAGTATAAGCTCTCCCCCTTGTGGATAACAAAGTAATAACAGTCACTATACTTTAAACAGTCTTCAAAGTACATTAAAAAAAATTAATTCTATTTGAACAAAGTATTTAAATCATAACTTAAGTGAAACTGGAACAGGCAAATTGTCATCCACAAATCTTCAGCAGAGTTCCAGGAGTGTGAATTTAGTTAAGTTTTGCTTTAAATGACACAGGTAGGGGTGGGTGGGGGTGTGTGGGTGTGTGTGTGTGTGTGTATGAAATTATAAAACTACTTGAGCACTGAGATGCAACACTAAAAAGCATCCCAAATGAGAACCCTACCAAATAAAATAGACGAAACAAAAAAATGTGTGAAATGCCTAACATAATAAATGCTCAACCATGTTCTTACACCAACTTGGCAAGCTGGGTAACCACATCTTCTGCATGAGGGAACAAGTTCAGGAGAACTTACTCCATACTCTAACATGTTCCTGATCAAACCCATCTTTTAATTATCCAGTCGAAGGAATGCCTGCTCCCTTATGGGGTAACATTTTTCATATCATCATTACCATCATCTTCATCACACATTTACCAAGCACCTCCAATATGCTGGCTGCCAATACAACCTTCTTAACCCCAGATTTCAACCCTCTAAATTTTTTTTTTTTAAAGATTTTATTTATTTATTTGACAGAGAGAGACAGCCAGCGAGAGAGGGAACACCAGCAGGGGGAGTGGGAGAGGAAGCAGCAGGGCTCATAGAGGAAGAGCCTGATGTGGGGCTCGATCCCACAACGCCGGGATCACGCCCTGAGCCGAAGGCAGACGCTTAACCACTGCGCCACCCAGGTGCCCCTCAACCCTCTAAATTTTAAATGTAATGTACCTCCTTCTTGAGATGTGAATAAGCAGGTTTCATATCCTGCTTACGAAGTCAAATTGCATAAAATCCCAGTTTTCTTAAGTGTCACTATACATTCAGCTCTTCAATACTGAAATGAGTATTCCTTGTCTAAGAAAAATCTAATTTTTTACTTCACCCATTCGTGTTTTTCTTTAGCTTCTGAAAATTTACTGAACTATTACATTCCCCAGAGGAACTAAAAGTATGAGATAATCTCACCCAAGAGCTAAAGATTTAGAAATGGATATTTTGATAACTATGATTTCCCCAAACCAAGTGTCTTTTAGACATTTTTGATTGTCAGGCCCAGCAAGGAATTATTTTGCACTGTAACCCAAGGAAAACAAGTTATGAGAAACCATACTTACCCCCTTATTATGTGTAATACACTCTGGTATGTTCTATTCTGTTTTATTCAGTATTTGTATAAAATACTTCCCTCGACACAACAAAGTTTCATGACCACTAAGGGAACACAGCACAGTTTGAAAAACACTAACCTAATCCATATTTCCTAAGGATTTGCATTTTAAGAAGCTCACAGTGTAAGTTTACTCCATACCTACATATGTTTAAGAACTGAGCACAACAACCTAAGGCTAACACCAAACAGAACACTGGCAGGAAACAGGCCAAATTTCTGATTGGGCTGTTGTTAAATGATGTACACAGTAAGTACCATATAAAAGGCCGCTAGTAACTAAAGATTCACTCTATGTGAGGGAAACAATATAGTACCTCCTTTGCCTGGCAATATGATGGAGGAAATATGAGAAAAAAGTTTTCCCAAAAAGGGTGTTTTAAAAATAAATGAAAAATAATCCTTAAAAATATGTATAACTTGTACTTTAAAGGTTTTGTGGAAACATTCCTATGTACCTTTTTGCTAACGTAGTAAACTTACATCTGAATTGTTCCACTTAAAAGTGATGAGGTAAATTAAAAATATTAATACAACAGGACTATAAACTGGGAATAGGTATAAATGGTAAGGTGAAGGAAAAACAAGATAAAATGCAGCTAAGAATGAGGCTAACATAAAAATGCATGATACAAAGTTTACCAAGGGCTTTAAACTACAAATTTAGTTATTAGTTTTCTAGTTACTTACCAAAAAAGGGAAACCTAATCAGTTCTGCAATCCATAGTTTCCATAAAATAAATGCAAACTAACCTGTGTAAAACTTTGGGCACTAGGAAGCCATCAGGACATGCTTTAATTATACGGTTCTTTTAGCATACAAGTATCTCTTAGAGTGAACTTAAGGCAAATCTTTCTAAAAATTGTTTCTCTCAGCTGATACTGAGTTAATACGAAGCTTTAGAGAATTCAAAACTGCACTTTGAAGCCACAATTATATAGCCTGGCAGCCTCAAAAACTAGACTCATCTCCTTGTACCTTTATCCTCTTAAATCCTGGTATAGACATTCCTCACTATCTTGTTAGTTTTATGAGGTCTTTAGAGACACTGGGCGGGGGGGGAGGGGCAGCTTTTTGAGTTATTCTCAGTAGATGTGATCCAAATTATGTAAAATTTCCCATGAATGGAAGCAGAAGTCAATCTGTATCATGTACCTCTATACATAATATACATAGCCCTTTCATTTGACGTACTCTGATTCTAACACGTTTCTTTGTTCCCTGCTTTCCAAAAGTGTTCTGAAGAAGCTTATAAAACTGATAAATAAAACAAAATGAGGGGAAACTTAGGTTGACAGGAGAAAAGATAATTTTGATAAAGAAGAAAACTTTCAGAAACACGTGGTGCCTGGGTGACTCAGATGGTTAAGCATCCAACTCTTTTTTTCGGCTCAGGTCATGATCTCATGGTGGCTGACACAGAGCCTCTGTGTCGGGATCCATGTTCAGTGGGGAGTCCACTTCCCCTCTCCCGCTGCCCCTCCCCCTGCTCACACACACTCCTCTCTTTCTAAAATAAATAAATATATCTCAAAGACAACTTTCAGAAATAATTTACATGGACACTGATCTAGACACTGTTAAAAAAGGAAAAACTTCCTTGCTGTGAAGTTAGATGAAACTGAAGGTATAACAGAAGAACTGTTCAAATGGCAGAGTTTAGTAGTTGCAAGAGAGATGTTATGACCCGCAAGGCCTAAGTATGCTGATCCTTTATTGAAAAAGTTTGGCTACCCCCTGGATCCAGATCGGCTGCAATCCTCAAATTGTTTGCCCTAGTCGATCATTTCTCTCAATTAGGTTTTTGATAGGAGTACGTAGGAGCCACTTCACATTATTTACTTTAGCTTAGTAAACTTTGAAAGCCAAATGATCCAACAATGAAGTCAACTCACTATTTTTCATTGGATGAAAGTATCCATATACAGAAGGGATGTAAAATAAGATAATTTGAAACACTGTACATGTTACTTAAGTAAAAATGACATATATTTAAGGGAAAAAGGGTTAGTGTAATATACACGAACTCTTATAGCTACTTTTGTTTTTAACCCAAGAGGACAGTTATCTCAAAATTCATGTTATACCAAAGACTAAGGTGGTCCAAGTTTGCCCTTAAGACTACACAGTATTACTGTATAAGGAAATGTATACTTCTTCATGCAAAATCAGAATTTATTACAGAATATTTTCTATACAGCTAGGCTCCCTAAAGCTCTAAAATACTGAATGCTCAAAAATTTTAAGGCCTCGCAATATGTACCTTTCTACTACTTAAGTTCAAGCCAACTGTTGAAGAGCAGTTAAATGTTTTTTATAAATCCACTGTGATTAAAGATTACATGCAGTACCCAAATAGTATCCATGAGTTTTTAAGGTTAAATCATAACAAATCTAGGTAAACTACATAAAGTGGCCTACAGAAGAATATATTATTTCTGAATGTTGAAAAATGTTCATACCTTGAAATGCTCAGTCTTTGGAGATCGCTGCTTTTTAGATTGTCTTCCTGAGATGGATCCTGTCATATTTGTTTTAGAAAAAAAAAAAAGTTTAAAAGTTGTAACTGTTAAGAAGTATAGATGTGCTTCCCAACTAGTGCCTTATGATATGGAAGTTTTACATATACAGGGGCCCATGGTTACAAAATATTGAGAAACATTGTTCAAGTTAAACAGGTTCCTACACTCTAGGACCTCTCAGAACCTTTGGTATATACAATAGTACACTGTGGATCACTAAATGGGCTATTATTAGGTACCTTAGAACTCTACACCAACTCCATTTTAGAGATCCAATGTTTTCTAAACTTCTTTGCCCCTAGTGTCTTTTTTTCCAAAGGATCAACTTTTCTGAATATAAATGACTGGAATATTGGAGGAAAGTTTAAAAAGGGCCATAGTGGAACTGACCCTGGAATCTTGATCTCATTAATACCAAACAGTAATCAACTGAATAAAAACAACAACAACAACAAAAACCTCATTATTATGTCCATGCAGGGATGCTATTTCACACTTTAAAAGATGTTATAAAATGTTTCACAGAAAATACCACCTCAAAAATATTTGTAAATATAGCTATAGTAGATATAAGCAAGATTAATAAAGTGAACATAAATTTTTCTCCCTGACTTGCCCTCTGATTTCCACATCCAAGAGGATTCTGATCAGCAATACCTTTGAATAAAATTTAAAAGTGTACATCTCACAACATCAAGATTTCAACTTGGAACCTCTGATAAGTTTATATTAAGCATTCCACTCTTCCTTTTCCTGGTTCATTTCTTTATCTTAGTTGTGAGCATTTTTAAGTTTTAAATCCCACCCACTCACCCTGCCAAAGAAATTTCTATGAAGGTGAGAATTAAGTCTTAAATTGTTTTTTAAAAATTCCCCCTTTATTAAACTCTTGTTTCTTTGTCTTTCAAATGCCATTTCATCAGTAAGCAAAAAATTTCTAAAGTGTCTTCTACCTTCAAATGTCTGTTTCTATGATTTATGATAGATGAATTAAACTAAAAGCAAATTTATCCCCTAGCACCATCTAGTGGAAAAGAGTAACTAATAAGAACTGAACTATAACACACACACCCCCTTAACAGTACTGCTTTTCTGGATTACCGTAAGTTTTTTTTGAACACTGACTTATTGAATACACTAATATAGTTGGCATTGTGCTAAATGTGTTACACGTTACCTAATCTTTATGGAAAAAAACAGATATTTAAAAATCTACTTTATAGAAAACAAGGTCAAAAGAATTAAATGATGTTCCTAATGTTACATAGTTAATAAGCAACACCATAATTATGAGCCAAGTTTTTTACAATGCCATGGTACTGCTTCCTCCTCATATGGAAATATCCATTATGTAACAAGCTATCATTTCCCTTTCAAGGAAAATCTATTTACTGACATTTATAATTCAGAGCTTCAAGGTACAGATCCTTTCTTGCAATCACATCTTTAAAAAAAAAAAAAGAAAAAAGCCTCTAGGGCCACTTGGTGGCTCAGTCGATTAAGCACCTGCCTTCAGCTCAGGTCATGATCAGGGTCCTGGGACTGAGCCCCGCACTGGGCTCCCTGTTCAGCGGGTAGTCTGCTTTTCCCTCTGCCCAACCCCGTGTCTCATGCTCTCTCTCAAATAAATAAAATCTTTAGAGACCTTTTTTTTTCTAAAAGAAGATGGCAGAGTAGGAGGATCCTATGCTGACCTCATTCCACGGATACAGCCAGATAACATCCACATCAGTGTAAATAACCCAGAGAACTGGCAGAACAGACTCTCCACAGCAGAACGTAAAGAGGCGGCCATTTTGAAGAGGCAGGAAGAGCAGGCAGGAGCTAAACACACCCACCCACAGGACTGTCTGCAGGAGGGAGGGACACCACTGGCACAGAGAAGGGAGAAAAACAGACCCTCACACCCAGCAACCCAGGTATGGGGAACACACACAGAAAAAACATACCCCCATAACGTTTGGCTTTGAAAACCAAATTACCCCAGTTCTTACAATCAGTGAGGCTTAACACCTGGG
Source organism: Ailuropoda melanoleuca (assembly GCF_002007445.2). Classification (NCBI taxonomy): domain Eukaryota; kingdom Metazoa; phylum Chordata; class Mammalia; order Carnivora; family Ursidae; genus Ailuropoda; species Ailuropoda melanoleuca. Next base: position 29,194,905 of record NC_048223.1, read on the forward strand.
ACTTTAAAATTTGGTGGGCTCAGCTCTGGGAGCAAAGGGAGGATGAGAGGAAACAGAATTCCAGCCCCTAAAGAGACAGCATAATCAGCCCCAAGAAGATAGAGCATAGAAGCAGCACTTTAAAAAATGCCTCCAGTACATGGGTGAGGTAAGTTTACTAATCTCAGGAACATGTGCTGGAGCAGCAGGGATCCTTGGGAGACTTCTCCAAGAACAAAAGGGCTGGTGGGTGCCATTTCCCTCCCTGGGCTCCCACCCTATTTACATGGACACATGTGGGAACCAGTGCAGCACGCTCTCCACTTAGGTCGCTAACAGCGTGCCCTACGTGCTTCTGCAACCTGCCCTCTCCAACCCAACCAGCCTCCACAGTTTTGGGCAGCAGCAGGTATCCTCCCACAGCGGACCAGCATAGACCTCGCTGGCACTGCATGCACTCCCCTCCCCCTTCTGCAGACTCACCCCCACCAGCAATAAAGCAGTTTTCAAAAGCAGCTCCAGCTCCCCCCTCAGAGTAGACCTCATCAAACCTTGCTAATACCATATACCCTTATGGTATATATACATTCATCTGTGAACCTGCCTCTTCCAATATGCCATTGGCCAGAGCCCATCCGAAGAGGTCTGTAGGCAGTGTGTAGGCAGTCGTGACAGGGCCAACACCGCTCCAAAGTGGACTTCTGTCCTGAAGAGAGGGGACAATAACCACACACACACCAGTCCAGCTGTGGCCAGTACAGGGGGTAGCAGGATAGACATGTGGTCTGGCTATAGGGCCAGCTCACCAACAAAAGCTTCTGAAGGCACAACAGAGGGGAAGTACCCTGAAGTTCAGTGCTACTTTGTCTGGGAAAAGCCTGGTCTGCCTTGAGCCAAGCCCTAGGTGGACCCAAACTGGCTCACTAACAACACAGGGACCAGACCCTGGTCACAACAAAGAGAGCCACTGCAGACAACTGGACTGAAGGCAAAAGCAGCTTAATCCAAACAGTAGGGTAACACAACACACATAGGAGACATCCCTGAAACATGAGGTTCTGCTGAACAGGGGACATTGTACTGCAGAGCACAACAGGAGCTCTTCTTCATAAGACCACTGTTTCAAGAGCTGGAGACACAGTGACTTTCCTAACACAAAAAACAGACAAAATTAAGAGAGGATTATGTTCCCAAAGAAAGAAGGACAAGAACAGAGCAAAGAGAGCTAAACAAAACAGAGATAAGTAATATGCCTAATGGAGAATTTAAAATAATCGTCATAAAGATACTCACTGGACTTGAGAAAAGAGTGGAGGACCTCAGTGAAACCCTCAAAAAAGTGACAGAAATGATAAAAAATAGTAACTCAGCAACTGAAATTAGAAATGCACTAAAAATAGTGGACTACAGGAAGCAGAAAAAAAGGATGAATGACCTGGAGGACAGAGTAATGGAAAGCAATCAAACTGAAGAATGAAAAAAAAAACAAAACAAAAAAAAACTGAAAACAGTTTTAGGAAACTCAGTGATGCCATCAAGTGTAGTAACATTTGCATTACAGGGATACAACAAGGAGAAGAGAAAGAAAAGGAGTCAGAAAAGTTGAGTAAGAGCTAAAAACTTCCCAAGTCTGGGGAAGAAACAGAAATCCAGATACAGCAGGCACAGAAACCCCCAATAAAATCATCCCAAGAAGTCCACAGCAAGACACATAATAACTAAAATGGCAAAAGGTAGTGATAAATTTTAAAAGCAGTAAGAGAAAACACAAAAAATACCTATTTTGAAAAATAATATAACAACAAGCTAGGGAACCTAGAAGAAATGGAGAAATTCCTACAAAAATATAATCTCCCAAAACTTTATCTGGAAGAAACAGAAAATTTGAACAGATGAATTACCAATGAAACTGAATAATTAATCAAAAAATTCCCAACAAATAAAAGTCCAGGACCAGATGGCTTCACAGGCAAATTATACCAAACACTTAAAGAAGAATTAAACCTATTCCTCTCAAACTATTCCAAAAATTAGAAGAGAAAGGAAAGCTTCCAAATTCATTCTACAAGGCCAGCATTACCCTGATACTAAAACCAGATAAAGATACTACAAAAAAAAGGGAACTACAGGCCAATATCGCTGATGAACGTAGCTGCAAAAATCCTCAACAAAATATAAGCAAACCAAATCCAGCAATACATTAAGAAAAACCATTCATCACCATCAAGTAGAATTTATTCCTGGGATGCAAGGGTGGTTCCATATTCCCAAATCAATCAACGTGATACATCACATGTATGAGAGAAAGGATAAAAAACATATGATCATTTCAATAGATGCAGAAAAAGCATTTGATAAAATTCAATATCCATTCATGATAAAAACCCTCAATAAAGTAGGGATGGCAGGTACACGCCCCAACATTATAAAGGTCATATATAGAAAAACTCATAGCTAACATCATACTCAAGGGTAAAAAACAGACAGCTTTTCCCCTAAGGTCAGGAATAAGACAAGGATGTCCTCTCTCACCACTTTTATTCAACACAGTACTGGCAATGGCAGCCACAGCAATCAGACAAGAAAAAGAAAACACATTCAAATTGGTAAGGAAGAAGCAAAACTATCACTACTTGCAGAGGACAGATACTCTATGTAGAAAACCTGAAAAAACTCCACTGAAAATCTACTGATAAATGAATTCAGTCAGGCTGCAGGACACAAAATCAATATACAGAAATCTGCTGTATTTCTATACACTAATAATGAAGTAGCAGGAAGAAATTAGGGAAACAATCCCATTTACAACTACATCAAAAATAATAAAATACCCAGGAATAAACTTAACCAAGTAAGTGAAATACCTGTATTCTGAAAACTATAAAACACTGATGACAAAAAACTGAAGATGACACAAACAAATGGAAAGATACTCCATGTGCACGGACTGGTACAACAATCTGTTAAAATGTCCAAGCTACCCAAAACTATCTACAGATTTAATGCAATCCCTATCAAAATACCAAGAGTACTTTTCACAGAACTAGACCAATTATACTAAAACTTGTATGGAACCACAGAAGACCTCGAATACCCAAAGCAATCTTGAGAAAGAAGAACAAAGCTGGAGATATCACAATGTCAGATTCCAAGATACACTACAAAGCTGGAGTAATCAACAGTATGGCACTGGCACAAAAACAGACACAGAATAGAGAACGGAGAAATAAACCCATGCCTACATGGTCAATTAATCTATGACAAGGGAGGCGAGAATATGCAATGAGGAAAAGACAAATCTCTTCAACAAACAGTATTAGGAAAATTGGAAAGCTATATGCAAAAGAATGAAACTGCACCACTTTCTTACACCATACACAAAAATAAACTCAAAATGGATTAAAGACCTAAATGTGAGACCTGAAACCATAAAACTAGAAGACAACACAGGCAGCAATCTCTTTGTCATTGGCCTTAGCAACATTTTTCTATGTATGTCTCCTCAGGAAAAGGAAACAAAAGCAAACATAAACTACTGGGACTACATCAAAATAAAAAGCTTCCGCACAGCAAAGGAAACAACCAACAAAACTAAAAGACAACCTACTGAATGGGAAAAGATACTGGCAAATGACATACCTGATAAGGAGTTTATATTGAAAATATATAAAGAATTTATATAATTTAACACCAACAAAATCCAAATAATATGATTTAAAAATGGGCACAGGACCCGAACAGACATCTGTCCAAAGAAGACATACGGATGGCCAACAGACACATGAAAAGATGCTCAACATAACTCATCATTAGGAAAATGCAAATCAAAACTACAATGAGATATCACCTGACACCTGTCAGGTGTCATAATAGCTAACATCAAAAAACAAGAGACAAGTGTTGATGGATGAGGAATAAAAGGAATCCTCATGCATGTTGGTGAGAATGCAAACCGGTGTAATCCACTTTGAAAATAGTATGGAAGTTCCTCAAAAAGTTAAAAATAGAATTACCATGAGTCTGTGTCTGTACACACACACACACACACACACACGGGGGACTATTACTCAGCCATAAAAAAGAATGGAATCTTGTCATATGCAACAACAAGGATGAATCTACAGAGTATAATGCAAATAAAGCAAAGTAGGCCAGTGAGAGAAAGACCAATACCATGATTTCATTCATATGCAGAATTAAAAAAAAAATGAACAAAAAAAGAAAGACAAACCAAAAAACAGACTCTTAACTATAAAGAATGAATAGATAGTTATCAAAAAGGAGGTGGGGGAATGAGTGAAATATGTGAGGGAGATTAAGAGTACATTTATCAGGATAAGCAGTTAGTACAGAATTGCTGAATCATCATAGTGTACAACTAGAATATAACGCTATATGTTAATTAGACTGGAATTATAATTTTTAGAAAATTAAAATAAAGAAAAATGTATATAAATAAACAAGCAAGCACACCAGCCAGCCAGCCAGCCAGCTAGCTTCTCAGGGGCCATGGCACCTAAGCCTGTGGGATAGGATACTGGAAGCCTTTGAAAGAATTGCATATAATCACAGGTTCAACGGGGGGGGGGGGGNGGTGGTGCGGGGGGGGGGGGGGGGACAGATTAACTTCAGATGTCATGTAGGAAAAAAAGTATTTTGCCCTAATAGGAACTGACAGTAATCTCTGTAGTGTTTCCCCTTTATCAGGTCTGGGGGCTTGAAAACAAGTTCTCATTGTCCAGAGGAATTCACTTGGCCAAGACCAAGGTGGAATGGTATATTATTAATGCCTGGCTCATCCTTAAGTGGTGGGTCACCCTCAATAAAGACTACATTATAGAGAAAGAACTGTCAGTTCCATTTAAGGACAGTTGGGATTTCAAGGGCAGTGTCCTGGCTAGCAGTAAGGGAATATGGGAAGTAGTGTCTTTATCAGTTATTGGCATCCCAAGGGGAACCTGGGGTAGGTGACACAGGTCCTCAATGGGGTTTGCTCTGTGATGGGCAAAATGATTAAGCTGAGAAATAATTATCTAACTGGTTAACTTATTTAAAATACATGAGTGTATATAATGGCTGTTTGACGCTAGACTACTAAACTTTTCTTGTAACAACTATTTTAAACTTTGCATTTGGTACACTGCATTTTTCTCTACATTCCTTCTTTTTCTCTTCTGGACTAACTGTCATGACATCTAGACACATATTCAACTTTGTTAGAACCAATGTAAAGTATTAGTAAAACAGACTTGGTGAGAATCTGAGAGGCAACTTGTGTTTTAGTGGATGACTTCAGGCGAACCATACTTTAGTAGCTCAGCAGGGTTTTTTGTTTTTACTTTTCCCCCCCAATTCTTAAAATCTCAGCTATTTGCTGAAAATTAAAGTTGCCCCAAAAGTATTGAGACTTTTGAAAATTAGTACTCTGTCAAGTTTTTTCTTTTAAGAATTCTAAAAACTAAGTTGTCTCTTGTGCTGTCTATATTAATCAAATTATTAAAATGATAAACTTAAAACCTGAGTTCTCTTTCAACTTTACAGAAAAAGAAATAACAAGGAAACTGAAGAAAAAGGGGTTTAAAAGGAACAGCTTTAATAAATCAATAAATAAACTAGTAAAGCATTTTTAAAATGAGCTTTTTAAAACAATAAAATTCTATAATTCTGGGCTTATGCTAGAAGTATACAGTATATCAAATTTTAGACAAAATGATTAAAAAGGAAGACAAATTTTTCAGAGAATGTAACTCTCCAGGTAGTTATAATATACGTTAACTCTATGATTTAATCCTTAGTTATAAATCCTATAGATAACATACACAGAATATTGAATTTCTCAATTTAATAATTCTGTAGTACCGTTTGTTTGGCTTTTTGTAGCTGTATTTTGAGGTCACTACATTCTTTCCTCATCAGTTCCAGCTCTTGTTCCAAACCATGGATCTTCAGGTCACAGCTCAACTTTTCCACCTCCCAGTTTGATGAAGGTGGATTTAAATACCTTATCACTAAAAAAAGGATGGACATTAAAATGGTTATTTCTGCATTCTACATTTGTTGCAATTCCATAAAGGTTATACCAGTAAAATGTACATAATGCAAAAACTAATATAAAACATGCACAACTAACAGTTTATTAAAAACAGTAATTACTTTCAAAAATCTATGCTAATGAGAATAAGAAACCTACCAATCTTGTTTCAGAATGTATTAATCATTACCATCCCTGATTTTCTGTTTAGGTTAAAGTACAAGTTTGTCAGTCTGGAACTTTAAAATATACAGCACTAATCAAACACATGCTAAAACTGTTGACAAGTCAGTAATACATAAGTCAAGGTTAAGACAGTGATAAAAATTAAATGAAGTGAGGACACTGAAGCTCATGTCTCTAATTACTCCATCTAGTCCCCTTAAAGTATGACCATCAGGCCTAGAACATGACATCAAAACAATTTACTCATGAACACCTACTGCAGAAACTCAATACAACTGGATACTGATTTACCTTTGACTTAGTTCTTTAGTCTACCTAGAGAAAGCCCCAACCAGCTACTGTAAGAGAGCTCATCTCAAACTTTTATCAAAAGGTCTCTCTCAGAGGCCTACTCTTCAGCTTGTCTCATCAGAATGTTCATGGGAACAGGCCAATAGCAATATGCTCCAGAACTAATTATTCACTCCAGCATCTCATCTGCACATTTTAACAACCTTCAGATATTTAAAAAAAGAAAAAAATAATCGTAACTACTCCATGACAGCATGTCTAATAGCTGGCAAAAGTTCAGTAGAAAGGAAGAGCCAGGACATACCAGCAGGCAAGATGTTTTGACAAGGATGGAGTTCTACTTTCTTCATCTACTTCATCACAAACTAGCCCTGAATAAAAACCATCAAATTTCCTCTGGGAAAAATGCAATTTATATCTAAGGAAAAGTTAAAGGAGTTGAATTTTGGTGAAAGCAGATCAGAGAAATTAATGTAAGCCTAAAATTATAAAATAAGTTAAGGCCTTAGCATACAGACATAGAAAACCGATAATGGATATAACACATAAATGGAAAATTATATTGATTCCATTATAATATTTGTAACAAATAAGTGGCATACCCTGCTGAGTTTCCACCTCTGTCCTTAGCTGGAGGAGTTCTACTTCTTTAGATTGTAGCTGTTCATTCAATACTTTCAAAGATTCAGAGTTGTCTTTATTCTAGTTAAGTAGGGAAAATGCCAAATTACATTCAATAAAATCTATAGGTTGATATATATTAATTTTCAGGTAGATGAAAAAAACAGACTTGGGCCTTTAAAAAGCAAGGTGGGAAAATGAACCCAGTTTTTCACTAATCTCTTTCTTTTTCAAACTTAGAACATATTATTCACTGGCTTTTTTTCTTTTAAAAACACATTGAGAAATTCTACCATGTCATGATTTTTCAAAATAAGTTAGTGGTGTTAGATATACTTAATTGCTAGACATCATTACATACACACATATTTTGTACAGAAATAAGTTATAAATATCAGCATTAAAAATTCCTATTTTTGCCCTAAGGATGTATGTTTTCAATTTTTTATTTAATAAATGTAAATCTTTCTCTTATTTCTAATTTTAAACTTCCTGAAGAAGCAAACTTATTTGCAATATATAGAGATTGTTTTCAAACCAACTTACCATTTTATCCAATTTGCTTTTCAAATTATCTCTATCAATGCAAACCTCTCGATATGCATGATAGGCTTTATTTACTTGTTCACGTCCCACAGAACTTGTTTCTTCATCTAATCGAGCTCCTATAAGCTAAAGGTATAAAATTAGAAGGGAAAGCTTAAAGAAGGTATTCTACAAAACAAACATAAAAAAGAAGCCAGTCTTTTGCTAGCTCCACACCTTACTTTTCTTTGTAATGCAGGGATAGACTGGACTATAATTAGGTGAACATTTCACTTTCAACAAGTAAGCCTTACTGATTAAGAAAGCAAAAAAATTACAGGTAAATATTTTTAAAGTCTTCTATTTTATGCTTTTACTTAATCGGTATTTTTTCGTTTTATAACATATATCAATTCATCATACTAAAACAGTACCTCATTCTTTTATAGTACTTAGGTGTTTTCCAAGCTAGTATTTCATTTCCATCATCAGAAAAAATACCAAATTAAGGTATACTTGACTTTTGAAAACATAAATGTGATAGTTCATTAAATACTATATTATTCCAGAATAGAAATTATAGGATTGTTGGTCACAAAGTACGGATATATTTCCAATGTTAACTACACCAAATCACATTTTTCTACTTAATTTTAAAATAAGCATAACTACAAGCTCCAAAATGTTTCTTTTTCTCACTCATCCAATTGTATCACAAATTTATTTGATTAGCATTAAAGACAATGTATATGAATATAAAGAAATTATGATGATTTTTACAACTGACTTCCTTTCTCTTATTTCTCCTAGATGAATCAAACTCTACCAAGCCCCATCCTAAAGTTTTTATAACAAGATAATTCATTTCCTTGGCAGCTAAGAATCCATTTCCTTCCCCTTTGGGGAAGTTGCTGTTTATAAAATACAAATACATTGACCTAATCTGAAGAAACACAAAACTAAGTTAAAACTTTAAAACTCAAAAAAAAAAAAAAAAAAAGATGAGTGATGAAGATTTCCCAGTACAAAAAGCCAACTAGATATGATGATTTATAATGGAATCAGCTTATAGATTTATAACATTTAAGAGTGTCAGGTTTCTGCATGAGAAAGGTGAACAGAAGACCTTAATTTATCAGTTAAAAGCGTTATTTTGTGTGTTTAAGAAAAGAGAATTTTGAGGTAAAGAAGATGTGAGTCCTGGTGAAGATGTTTTTATACATTAGAACAATGTTATAGGAGCTTCCTCCTTTGACATTTAATTTCCTTTTTTGGCATATCATTTTTTGCAAAAATTTAAAAATCTTGAATAAAATATAGTTAGTGAAGGTAAGGCAATCTGAAAAAAGAAAAAAATATTCCAAGAAAAATATATTCCAAAAATATACTCCAAATCCTATTCTACAAATATTCACCATGTACATGACCTATGAAGCACAGTATAAGAAGTACTGGGTTTTGAGACCAGCTGTGAGTTATCCTTGGCAACTTAGTATACAACCAGGGAAGACAGGATAGAAAAATATTTAAATTATTCTTTAAGTCATAAAATATAATAAAGATAATAATTACCTTTTCTTCTAAAAATCTTATTCTTTTCTTTAAGAAAGAGTTCTCTTTCTCTGAATCCTTCAGTCGTTTTTTGATGTCTTCATATGCAGTGACAAGAGCAAAATGTGAAGCAACAGACTCATCTCCTGAATATATTGAGATTGGAGTCACTGTGTCTCTCCTATGTGCTTTTTCATGATTCAGAATGCAGATATCATCTTCTACCAGTGTGTCCATGACAGCTTTTTAAAAGAATATAAAAGAAAAATGTCGCAGTGAATAAATGAGCAGGAAAAGATGTATTTAGAATAATGAGAATACAGGGGCAATGTTAAAAACTCCTATTTCTTTTGGAGGCAGCGTAACATAGTGGTGAAGAGTATGGAGTCTAGAACCAGATTCTAGGAGTTGCATCCAAGCACTACTTAGTGTCAGTGAGACTTTGCGCTTAATCTCTCTGCCTTCGTTTCCTTATTTATAAAGTATAAGAAATCGTAGCAACTACTTTACAGAGTTCTTAATATTTAATGAGTTGATACTTATAAAGCATCTGAAACCAACCTAAGCTATTATTAGTAAGTTTTAGAAAAAGTTGTAAAACATTGTTTTTAAAAAGGATAAAAAGTTTTAAATATTTTATACCCACATATTTCTGCCTTATCATCATTTCCACTTTCAGATTTAAGTAAGCAAGTTTTATAACTTCCCAAATCATAAATTTTCGAAAACTCTCCTGAGTACAATTCATTACAAGACTATTAAAGAAGTTTCAATGCATCCTCTACTATATTCTTTCCATCCCAGTAACTGATTGTTTGTCGTCCATTTGCAATAGGAGGCAAAGGAATTAACATTTCAGTACTCACCATGTCCCAGTACCATGCACTACATTCTTTTAATATTATCTCATTTAAATTCATCCAAACAATTCTATGAGGTAGGTATCATCTACGTTTTATAGGATCAAAAAGGTAATTTGCCTAAGTTAAAGCTAGCAGATGTTAGTTAGCTCTGTGAAGATAAAGTTTATGTCTGTTTTGCTCATCACTGTGTCCTCAACTCATCATTGTGTGTAAGATGCCCAATAAATATTGGTTATTAAATGAAGAATCAATAGTGTAGAATTCAAATCAAACTCTAACTTGAAAGCCTAAGAGAAGAAGTCAGTTATTTCAGTAGTTAGTGAACTTACTTGCTCTGTACATCTACTTTTGCTGTTAGGTTCAGCATTACTTTCCCATCTGAGAGTTATGTTCCTGAAAAACACTATGGAAGGAGAAACTGTAGCTGAAATCTTTTTTTTTTTTTTTAAAGATTTTATTTATTCATTTGACAGAGATAGAGACAGCCAGCGAGAGAGGGAACACAAGCAGGAGGAGTGGGGAGAGGAAGAAGCAGGCTCATAGCGGAGGAGCCTGATGTGGGGCTCGATCCCATAACGCCGGGATCATGCCCTGAGCCAAAGGCAGACGCCCAACGACTGCGCCACCCAGGCACCCCTGTAGCTGAAATCTTTTAAAACCTCATGGGAAAAAACAGAGTAAGAGGGACTGCCGGTCATAAGAGAACCTAAAAAATCCTTTTAAATACTTGTTAGTTTGAAATAAAATATCAAATACAGCATTCTAAATAAAGACTATCAATAGAATTTCATGTATCTTATATTAATGATTAATGAAAAACATTTTTATTTCCTATTCCTTGTTTGGAATGACATCTGATTGCTTACTGTGGCAGTCACTGTTCCAAGAATATGATAGGTGAGGAAACTGAGGTAGAAGGAATTTAAGTAATTTTCCCAAGTAAAATATTAAATAATGAGATGTAAACATAGGTGATTAAGCCACAGGATCCATGTTTTACTATGCCCGCTTTTCTCCAAAACTTCTGACCTCCCTCCCTGTAACTATCAATGCCTGTCAAGTTAGTTCATTTGCTTTATTTCAGACAATATGAATACTAAGGAAAAGTGCATGTTTTTTCTGATTCCAGTCTCCTATCATTGTATTTTTGCTTCACTGATTTTTATAACGGAAAGTTCCCAATTGTTCTCAACTAATGTCAGTTTGGTATATTTAGCAATTTGTTTATATCTAGGATCACAGGAAAGGTAGGCAAAAATGAATGCGTGCATTACAATGAATAGGTGAAACCTACCATTTAGTCTTCAGCAACACCAACTTAAAAATTTCTAACCACATTGGACAGCTCCTACTAAATTAGAATCTTTCCCACCCTATTAAGAAAGTCCAAAAGTAAGAAAGGACTACCGCTACCTACATATCCCAAAAAAGGTGGCAGATCGTCAGAACCATAATTAATTCCTGCTGCTTCTGGTGGAAGCTCTCTTTGTTCTAGTGATGGAGAAAAGTTTTCCTCGTTTAAAGGGGTTTACTTTTTCCTCTCTGAATTCAACTCTATTCCCAAGTAACAGCAAACATCATACCAATCACGCTGCTGATAGACAACATGTCGATATTTCCTTTCCAAAAGAAAAGTATGGATTACTACCACACTGCAAACTGTAAGTATACATATGTATCTCCATAAAAGACTCTTTCTCATACACATTATACCTTAAAAGCTCGACAAGCAGAGTAAGTACAGTTGGCTAGTTAAATGGTAGGATGTAGTGTAGTTTAAGAGGAGGTAAAATTGTGCCCATTTTAGACATATGATTTCTCATATCTTAATATCCAACCAAATAGGCAGGATTTATTCAACTGGGATAATTTTTTTTCCCCTAAAAACACTTGACAAACAAGAAATAAGCATAAACTGCTCTACCCAGTCAAAAGAGATGTCCCACTGATTGTGCACTTTAAGGATCAGAGCATGGATGCTGTTACATGGATGCTAGAATTTTGTTTACACAAAGCTCTACCTAGCTCAGCTGTGTGATTTTCTATTCATTTTTATCATGAAATAATCACCTACTCAGGAAGGAAAACCCAGTGTGGAAGACAGCTGTGCAGTAAAATAATTATCATACCATAAAGATAAGTAATATATTTGAAACAAAAGAAAATGCTATGGGAATTGAGGGTTGGGGAGAAGGAGTGGTTTTGAAAGAAGGTATCACAAAAAAAAAAAATCAAAGGACTCTTAGTCCCATACTCTAGGTGAAAAGGATGGTGATTTTCACTGTACTTGTAACTTCCAGCAGGGGAAACAAGTTCGAAGGCCTGAAAGTGTGGCAAGAAGGTATGAAAAGGGAAATGGCAAGATGTGAAATTAAAAAAAAAAAAAAACCTAACAGAAACAAACTGAGGTGTCTTTTATGTAGAGAGTCTATAGAATTTGGTCCTTATTCTGTGGAATTCAAGACAAACCCGAACATGATTCAAGAATGTGAAGAATACCTACACAACATTTGTAAAATATATCTATACCCAAATGAACTACTTAATATTGTGCTGAGTATTTTGTAAATATTATTCCCTTTCATTCTCATGGCTACCCTGAGGTAGAAAATCTTACTGTAATCATTTCACAGATAAGAAAACTGGGGCCTGGGAAGGTTACAGAGCTTAGCCAAGATCAGATGATGATTAAATATCACAAACACCTGTATTTCAGAGACTGCACTACTAATATTTTTCTCTCCCCCATGAATCTTTCACGTATTTAAATTCATCAAGAACTACAAAACCAGGGGGCACCTGGGTGGCTTGGTTAAGCATCTGACTCTTGATTTCAGCTCAGGTCCTAATCTCAGATTCCTGAGATCCCTGCTCTCCCCCTTCAGCAGGGAATCCTCTACTTCTCTCCCTCTCTCTCTGCACCCCCCCAACTCATGTATGCACACATGCGTGCGCACTCTCTCTAAAATAAATAAAATCTTAGAAAAAAAGAAAGAACAAACCACAAAACTAGGAACCCCTTGGAAGGTTTTCAAGTACCTTAGATGGAAGCCTCGAGGTATACTGATGTAAAAATGTCACATAAACAGTATGATAACTGGTCTTTTTTTAGCACAAAATGAGTAGTGAGACTGGCTTATTTTATATATTTAAATCTATTGTCTAAAGTAAAAATGATTTATTTTTAAATCACTAAAAAGTTGTATATGATGTCCTCTCTCCAAATATGAGAAAATATTATTTGGATATAAAAGCTTCTTCCAAGTTTTATACTATTATTTTATATATTTAATTATTATACTATAAACATGACTTGTAATGCACTGGAAAGCAGCATGAAAATTGCTTATCTGTCCTAAAAATTACATGAGAAATAGCCATACATTAAAACACACCCAAGAAGTGCCTGGCTGACTGGCTCAGTTGGTAGAGCATGCAACTCTTGATCTTGGGGTTGTAGGATCAAGCCCCATGTTGGGTGTAGATTACTTAAAAATAAAATCTTAAAAATAAATAAATAAAACACCCAAGATAAAACCTACTAGCATCACAGATATGCATGCAGTTTTAATGTTTTAAAATAACTATTTTAAATTTGCTGTAAAATGAAAAAGGAAAATTTGATTCCTATCTTTGCAAAAATAAATGTGAAATCACAAAAGTATCAGAAGTACTAATGCTTGTATTACTCTGTACAAACTGGGCTTAAAGAGATTAAAAGCTGCAGGGCCAAAGAAAACGATATCTTAGAAAGGTTCCGAAAAATACAAGGCAGCTATCCCGTTACATAAATTATTATACTGAAAGGAAAACTGCTAGCAAATTAACAAAGTAGGCTATGCTTTTATTGCTTATGTAAGCATCCTTTCTCAACCTTATTTCTTTAGAGAAGTAAAGGGAGCTGCCGTAATCTGCCTCACAGCATAGAATGATTCAGTTTTATATGCCTCTGTTGTGATGAAGTGTCTCTTCATGAGTATCCAAAGTTACTGGCTCAGGAAGCTGGATTTTCTGGATAAATGATGAAAGCTTAACTGGCTATTATTATACTTAACAAACTAGGCCAGTTTTAACATCTAACATTTGGGAAAACTTATCCTATACTGATCTAATCTTATTTATTGTAACTTAAACTACCTTAAAATAACAAGCATGTGCTCACTTTCATCTTTAAAAAGAGTCATAAGCAGGAAGGCCTGGGTAACTCAATTGGTTAAGCCTCTGCCTTCTGCTCAGTGGGGCCTCTGCTTCTCCCTCTCCCTCTGCCCCTACCCCCTGCTCATGCTCCCTTGCGCACGCTCTCTCTCTCTCTTGCTCTCTCTCTCTCAAATAAACAAAATTGAAATAAAGAAATTTCAAAAAGTGTCATAAACAGAATATTACTATCAAGATTAGAATCATCAAAGGACTAGCTAATATTTTAAACGTAAATCTAGCAGGAATTGAGTGCATTAACTTTAAAACTCAACAAGTATCAAAAATATTACCCAAAGATTAAGTAGACCTCTCTTGATCATAAAAATCAATAATAAATATATTCTACAGCAATATGCCACACAATGTCTTTTTCAAGAACATTCTAAGAAACTGGAGAGGACCTAGGGCAATGTCTGACAAACTGAGATGTGAAGCAGTGCCTCAGAATCACTTGGGAGTTCTCTTCAAAATACTGATCATTGGGGGTGCTTGGGTGGCTCAGTCGTTAAGGGTCTGCCTTCGGCTCAGGGCGTGATCCCAGAGTGCTGGGATCGAGCCCCACATCGGCCTCCCTGCTCCACTGGGAGCCTGCATCTTCCCCTCCCATTCCCCCTCTGCTTGCGTTCCCCCTCTCGCTGGCTGTCTCTCTCTCTGCCAAATAAATAAATAAAATCTTAAAAAAAAAAAATACTGATTGCTGCTTCTGTCCCAAGATGGTGACATAGAGATCCTGAACTCAACTCCTTTAGGAACAAACTAAATCTACACGTATTTACAGAGCAATCACTCCTGAAGAACTGAGGCCAGAATGAACAACAAAAGACCACACAGAGAATGGCAAGAGAAATAGAGACATGGCAACAAAGAGAAGCTCCACCCCGGCCACTGCAAACCGCAGTGGGGAGGGATACTATGGGAGACCATAAGGAGATTCCTCTGCCCTGTCATGGCGGCGGGGGAGCCATGTCTTTATAAGGGCTATAGAAAATAAAGTAACAAGCCAAAGCTGCTGGAACTCTCTCTGGGTCAGGAGACTAGTGAGTGCCACAGTCTATACTCCTCTTCCACCTTGATAATGTAGATAGGAGCAGAGTCCAGGTGCCCTAGCTAGCCTACCACCTCAGTGAGTTTCAGGCCCCTAATCCACACTGGGACACCCCTGGTGAGTGGTCCACTGTAGCTCAAGCCTCCTTGCAAAGGTGACACAGGCACAAAATTCAATATCCATTCATGATAAAAACCCTCAATAAAGTAGGGATGGCAGGTACACGCCCCAACATTATAAAGGTCATATATAGAAAAACTCATAGCTAACATCATACTCAAGGGTAAAAAACAGCTTTTCCCCTAAGGTCAGGAACAAGACAAGGATGTCCTCTCTCACCACTTTTATTCAACACAGTACTGGCAATGGCAGCCACAGCAATCAGACAAGAAAAAGAAAACACATTCAAATTGGTAAGGAAGAAGCAAAACTATCACTACTTGCAGAGGACAGATACTCTATGTAGAAAACCTGAAAAAACTCCACTGAAAATCTACTGATAAATGAATTCAGTCAGGCTGCAGGACACAAAATCAATATACAGAAATCTGCTGTATTTCTATACACTAATAATGAAGTAGCAGGAAGAAATTAGGGAAACAATCCCATTTACAACTACATCAAAAATAATAAAATACCCAGGAATAAACTTAACCAAGTAAGTGAAATACCTGTATTCTGAAAACTATAAAACACTGATGACAAAAAACTGAAGATGACACAAACAAATGGAAAGATACTCCATGTGCACGGACTGGTACAACAATCTGTTAAAATGTCCAAGCTACCCAAAACTATCTACAGATTTAATGCAATCCCTATCAAAATACCAAGAGTACTTTTCACAGAACTAGACCAATTATACTAAAACTTGTATGGAACCACAGAAGACCTCGAATACCCAAAGCAATCTTGAGAAAGAAGAACAAAGCTGGAGATATCACAATGTCAGATTCCAAGATACACTACAAAGCTGGAGTAATCAACAGTATGGCACTGGCACAAAAACAGACACAGAATAGAGAACGGAGAAATAAACCCATGCCTACATGGTCAATTAATCTATGACAAGGGAGGCGAGAATATGCAATGAGGAAAAGACAAATCTCTTCAACAAACAGTATTAGGAAAATTGGAAAGCTATATGCAAAAGAATGAAACTGCACCACTTTCTTACACCATACACAAAAATAAACTCAAAATGGATTAAAGACCTAAATGTGAGACCTGAAACCATAAAACTAGAAGACAACACAGGCAGCAATCTCTTTGTCATTGGCCTTAGCAACATTTTTCTATGTATGTCTCCTCAGGAAAAGGAAACAAAAGCAAACATAAACTACTGGGACTACATCAAAATAAAAAGCTTCCGCACAGCAAAGGAAACAACCAACAAAACTAAAAGACAACCTACTGAATGGGAAAAGATACTGGCAAATGACATACCTGATAAGGAGTTTATATTGAAAATATATAAAGAATTTATATAATTTAACACCAACAAAATCCAAATAATATGATTTAAAAATGGGCACAGGACCCGAACAGACATCTGTCCAAAGAAGACATACGGATGGCCAACAGACACATGAAAAGATGCTCAACATAACTCATCATTAGGAAAATGCAAATCAAAACCATAATGATATATCACCTTACAACTGTCAGAAGAGTTACTATCAAGAAGACAAAAAATTACGTGTTGACAAGGATGCAGAGAAAAAGAGACCCTAGTACACTGCTGGTGGGAATGTAAACTGGTGTAGCCACTTTGAAAACAGTATGGAGGTTCCTCAAAAAAATTAAAAATAGAAAAACCATATGATTCAATAATTTAAAAAAAATGGTAACACTAATTTGAAAAGATATATGCACCCCTATGTTTACTGCAGTATTATTTACAACAGCTAAAATATGGAAGCAACCTAAGAGTCCACTGATAAATGGATAATGAAGATATGGTACACACACAATGGAATATTACTTAGTCATAGAAAAGAACAAGATCTTGCCATTTGCAACAACACAGACAGACCTAAAGGGGATCGTGCTAAGTGAAGTCAGACAAAGACAAATTCTATATGCTTTCGCTTAAATGCAGTCTCTAAAAAACAGAACAAAAGAACAAACAAAAGCAGAAACAGACCCAATACCAAGAACTGATGGCTGCCATAGGGGAAGGAAAGTGGGGTGGACAAAATGAAGGGGAGTGGGAGGTACAGGCTTCCAGTTACAGAATGAATAAGTCACAGGATGAAAGGTACAGCATGGGGAATATAGTCAATGATACTGTAATAGCATTGTATGGTGACAGATGGTAGTTACATATGTAGTAAGCACAGCATAATGTATACAGTTGTTAAATCCTTATGTTGTACATCTGAAACTAATGTAACATTGTTAACATTTCAATAAATAAATAAAATGATAATAGAAAACAAACAAAAAAATACTGATTGCTAGATGGCACTGCAGAAGTATGGAAGTCCATTTATCTGGGGTGAAAACGCCAACTGAACTTTCAATAATCATCCCTTGTGATATTAAGTCCCTAACCGATTTGAGAGCCACTACTCTACAGTGTTAAGTGGTTACTATGTGATTTACAGAATTCCAATTATAACTAGTATTCTCAAACATTTATGGTCCTGGTCAGTTCTGTATTATCAATTGGTAAACATCACCCAACTTGTGCATGGAGACTTTGTTTTTAATAGTATAGAAAACAAATTCATATTCGTTACCTCTCTCATCACAGTAGTACAGGAGAATCAGATATATTTACCTATAGGAAATATATCTATATAATCATGCAAATATTTTATATATTTGGAATTAAATTGTTTCTTCTTAGAAGTTTACATAAAAGAAATAGAAATTAAAAGAGAATTAAAAAGGGTTAAGGTGAGGGACACCTGAGTAGCTCAGTCAATTGAGTGTCTGACTCTTTGATTTTCAGTCAGGTCATGATCTCGGAGTTGAGATTAAGTCCCGTGTCAGTCTCCATGCTGGGTGTGGAGCCTGCTTAATATTCTCTCTCTCTCTGTCCCTTCCCCTCCTCACAACCAGCCCTCCCACACTTGGATGTGCACTCTCTCTTAAAAAAAAAGTGGGGGGCTAGGTGAAAAATGTTGACATTTATTGCTGAGAACAATGAAATTTCCAAGAATGTCAATATATCTGGGGTGTTCTGGTCAACCAATTCCAATGTTGAGGAGATGTTTCCACACTATCAACAAGCAGTGTTCTGGACACCAGCCGGGTAGTCTATGATTCAACTCCATTCTGATACTATCTACCAAGAGACAGCAACATATTCCAAAAGTAAAGGGCTTGCTCCCGCAAGACTGCCCTTTACTTTGGATGCTAACTGTAAGCCTCAGTTGTTACCTGTGCTTCTGACCATACAGATAGATAGGGTGAGATCCTGAACAAAGCAGCTTCTGTCCTGGAATATGGGGCGGGTATAATGGCATGTGAAAATATTCTGGAAGCTCTCTGAACCCTCTCCTCTTTGGGTTTTTACAGAGGCTTCCTTATATAGAAATGATTAAATCATTGGTAATTGATTAAAATTTCAGCCCCCGCTCCCCAACCAACGTTGGTGGGACTGAAAGCTTCAACCCTCTAATTATAGGATTGGTTTCCTTGGCAATCAGCTCCCAACCTTAGTTGTTGTCCCAAAGTCACCTCATTAACATAAACCCAGTCTTGGTAGAAAGGAGCATGTTAGAAATAAACGAGACATGCACTTCACCTTCATGGCTCTGTAAAAGAGGTTAAGAGACCAAATATGACAAAAGATGATCCTGTAACTCTTACCCTCAGAAAATTCCAGGAGTTTTGGGAGCTGTGTGCTAAGAACTGAGGACGAAAGCCAAATATATATGAGAAATACATTTTGGTCATCTAAACGATCAAATACACATTTCTTATAAATCACAATATTGCAATGATAATGGAAAAAGAAGGGCACAATTTGCCAGATAAGTGGGTTGAAAGGGGCAAGAGCAGTTGGTAAGGCTAAGGGAGAGACAAAGAAAAAAAAGAATCAAACACTGTAAGAATTATTTTAGAAAATCTTAAATTTCAATCTTTACTACAACCAACATTAAGAGGACCCCAAGTTGAGACATGCTATATATAGTGGCTTGTGAGATACTAGAAAACACAGAAATATCTTCTTTTCTAGGGAAAAAATATGATTATCCTGTCATATTTCATCATATTTACCATATTCATCACTTACCATATGCCAGGCACTAGTGCTTCCAAATTCATTTTCCAACTTCTTAGGTAGGTACTATTATCCTAATTTATAAGCAAAGTCTTAGAAAAAAATTAAATATCTTACCTACAGCTATATAAGTAATCAGTGGCAAAGCTGGGATGTAAACCCAGCTAAGTTACCTTCCAAGTTTGTGCTCTTAACACAACATTCGGAGGGGCAACACAACATGGATTCAGATTTTTTCCAGTAAGAATCTGGAAAAGGCAGAACTCAATGGTAGAAAGAACCCTGCCCAGTGATTCAAAAACCCAGATTCTAATCTACGATCTGCCACTTCGATTACTGATTGGCTTACTTCTCTGGATCTAAATTTTCCCACCAATAAGATGACAAGGATGAACTACATCACTAAGATGCCACCCTCCTAAATGCAAAGGGAAAATTTAATGCAAATATACAATGGTAATCTAAACAGATAAAAAGAATTCATATTTTTGCCAAAAACTGAATAAATGGTATAGTACAAACCTTACCTCAAATCCATACCAAACTTAGCAAAAAAGTTATTATCACCACCACAGATGAAGAAACTTAAGCTCAAAGAGGTGAGATTAATTTGCCTATAATCACACTGGCAGTATGTGACAGGTAGGGTTGGAATTAAGGACTATTTAGTAGGCTCTTTCCTCTATTCTACGTTGCCTCCTGAACTGAATCTCATATTTCCATCATCTTTCTACCTCTGAAAAGCTAGAATATCCCTAACCCACTTCATAGGATCACTCACGATACAGTGGATCAAGGATTAAATCTTATGGAGGCAAACGGACCAACACTTACTCCTGTTTTGTTTTTTTTTAAACATTTATTTTAAAGGGAGAGGGAGGGGCAAAGGGAGAAAATCCCAAACTGACTACCCGCTGAGCACAGAGCCCAACTCTGGGCTCCATCTCAAGATCTCACCACCTGAGTCGAAACAAAGAGTCAGATGCTCAACTTGACTGAGCCACCCAGGCGACCCCCCATATTTTTTAAAGATTTATTTCTTTTTAGAGAGAGAAAGAGCACCTGAGCACACAGGCAAACAGGGAAGGGGCAGAGAGAGAAGGAGAGACAGAGAATCTCAAGCAGACTCCCACTGAGCATGGAGCCCTATACCAGGCTCAATCTTCCAACCCTGAGATCATGACCTGAGCCTAAATTAAGAGTCCAAGGCTTAACCAACTGAGCCACATAGGTGCCTCACTCCCTATTTTTAATTAAATAATTAGAGGCAGGAATGGCCTAACTAGTTTATAAAGAAGGGATAATTGCCTTTTTTTATGATACTGTCACTCCATCTATGCACTTCAGAACTCAAATGCCCTATCAGTGAATGCCCAAAATGTACTCTGCATCAGATACAGTATAAAAAACCCACTCTCATTTCTATGTCACTAAACTGCACTAGTCCAAAAATAAGTGTTATGGCTAGGGAATCATAATATTTTTTCAGGGTTAGCATGGGTATGAAGAGCAGTCTACTTCTTTTCAATCTTTTCATAAAGTAATATATCTCAATGGAACTGAGCACTTACATACACTGTTACTAGTATTAGCAGTAATTACTCTCTAATAGCCATAAGACAACTATACCTTAATCCAGAATACAAATACAAGGAAGAAAAAAATAAATCACATTGGCTCTATTCATGGATTATGAAGGACTTCATCACATTTCATTCAATAAACATAAAAATGCTCAGTGTCAGTAATTAATATTTACCAAGTGTTTATGGTATGTCGGGCAGCTTTTAGGGGAACTACCTCATTTGTTCTTCACAACAATTCGTTAAATCTAAGGCCTCTGATGTGGGCAAGAATTTCCTGTTATCACAGGTGGACTGAAAGAAAGGCAAAGGTTCTACAGTGAGGAAGCCAGGAATGTAAACCAGACAGCTGACTCTAGAGTCCAGGGAAACCCTTAGAAACTACGCATTGGTGCCTCGGAGAGTTAGGCATTACTCTCATTTCAGAGATAGGGAAAATGAAGAAGAGATTTAGTCTCCTGCCCAGCGTCAAGTGAATAAGTGGAAAATTCAGCACTTAGACCTTGAGTTAATGTTCTGACTTAATCCAGTGCATTTCCCATTACACTATACTCTCTCTTTAATACTAAAACCTTACATTTGTATACATCTTCCCATTTTATAAACAATATTGCATTAAAATTTTCTAATGACCCTGTGAGTGATGTATCATTCTTAATTTACAGATGAAGTAGGAAGTGATCACAACAGGTTGGGAAATCAGATATGGCAAGTTTAGGGAACCAGAATTTAAATCATGCGTTGAGATCTTGTGCAATCCGATTCAAAACTCCATGGTAGAAAAAAAAATGTCTCCTATGTTTAAGAGTCACAGGTCAGTTTCAATCCTAGTATCATCACTGTCTTCGATCATCTTAGGAGATGTCCAACAACACATGCTGGAGCAGTTTATATTTCAACTTATATTACAGTTTAAGCGAATATTTTATCTCCCTTCGAGTATGAGTTCCTTGTTTGTACGGACGACAGTCAACCTACCATGCATGTATGTAGTACTCACTCAACAAATGATCAAAAATCATACCAAACATACAGGTTAGACACTGCAGAAACGATGACCATCTACTGTTAGCCTCGATAACGGACCGGGGGGGGGGGGGATGTCCACTGCCCCAGACAGTACCGTCCTAGCCACACGTCCCTCTTTCGTTTTCGATATAAATGCAATCTCAATGAATGAAATAAAACTAAAAGCACCCCAGGAATTCAGAATACGGAAAGAAAATAAGCAATAGAAATAAAGGGAAAGACCAAGTAGGGCCTGGAACAGCTAGCGTGAAAAGGTGACAGGAGTAAGGGATGTCCAGGCGCGGGCTGCTCCCTAGAGAACGGAGGGCGCACGGGCTTGTGAAGAAAATGACGCGTCTCCTCGAGCCAGCAACAGCAGCGGAGGTTGGTCCTGGCACCGCCCGCACCCCTAGCCCGGCTAAAGCGAGTCACTCACCCTGAAGACAGGCTACGTAGGGCCGCCCCCAGGGCCGCCGAGTTTCGATTCCCCAGTGTTTGGAAACGGACGGAAAACAAACCGGGTCGCCAGGGGTCACCACGGGCTTCCGGTTTCCTCGAAGACACCGCCGCTTCCCCAGAGAAGGCAGCCGCTTCGGGAACGCCGCGGAGGAATTCCCATTTCTTTAGCCTCGGCTGCGCCGCAAGCGGCGCAGCCCGGCCCGTCGGCTGGGGCTCCGGAGGTTCTGGAAGGAGGGACAAACCGAAGCAGGAGAGACCGGGCCGCGGCCGGAGAAGGCCCGTTACCCAGCAACACACGCGCGAGACCCAGGCCCGCCTCGTCAGCGTCCGCACCGGCTGATGGCCATTGCGCGTTCCGCGGAAGGGAAGCGCTGTTGACGGGGCCTGGCAGGGAGAACGAGCAGTGAACGGCCGGAAGTGGGGCTCCCGCGGTCCTCTGGCGGGGCTCCGAAACCACCCGAGCAAACCGGAAGTCGGTCCGCGGGGCGCTGAGAGGGCGTTCTCTAAGCCGGGGCTTTGAGGGGTGGGGGAAGGAGGAGGGGGGCGCGGCGTACTACGTGTCCCGAGAGTCTCCGCGGCGGGGCGGGACTTCGGCGACGCGAGGAGGCGGAGGCGGAGGCGGAACTGGAGTTGGGTAAGCGCGTTACCCGCCGTGGTGGCGGTTGGGTCGCTGAGTTGTTTTTCGGCCTTCCTCCAGCGCGTCTTTTTCATTCGGCGCCCGCTTGGGGGTCCCCGAGCGTCTCTGGTGCGTGTTGGGTCCTCTGAGCGCTCTTCCGTGTTGATAGCGCTGTCGCCTCGCTGTGGCCGGGAGCGGGGAAACTTAACGACGCATTCGGGGCGGGCGGAAGGAAGCTGTTAAAGCCCCCCACCTCCGTTTCCTGGACGCTGGTGCGAAACTCAGGCAGTCATTTGAAAAACAAGCTCGGCGAATTACTCAAGGCCCCCCATAGTTATTCAGCACAGTGCTCTTTTAAAAAATATCTAATTTATTGAGCTTAGGACAAAGCTTTGGGCTTTGGGGATGGTACCCGGCTGCCCTAAAGTTGCTACCGCTTTTGGTTATTTCTAGATGATAGCCCTGAGCTGTGGAGCCGAGTAATTGGACTCGTTACTGTCTTTGGAGGTCGCAGCCACATGGAACCCCCTCAAGCTCTAGAGCTATTTCTGGTTAAAAAAAGTAAAGGAGAAAACGGTAATTGTAGGCAGTTTATCCTCATTAACCGCCAATTAGCAACAGTGACGCGTCTTGCCACCCTCTTACGTAGTACTTTGTCAGCTGAAGGCTTAAATATTCTTTAAATAGGTGTTCTGTGGGAAGGTGTCTTTACATCGCGTTTTAATTCGTCAGCCCACCTGTCCGCTCTGATCAAAGGATGGATTCGACTCAAGGGTTAACTTTAAAATACGTTTTTGTTGTTGTTAAGCTTCTCTTTTTGGTTTAAGTGAAAGGTCATGGCTTTTAATGAACAAAGACCCCACTCAACTTAAAATTACATCATATTTTTAAAAAATCTAAATAATAAAATCATTTGCTTCAGTTTTTCCGCCTGCGGCATGGAAGAGAGCAGTGTTTTTAATATTTTAGACACGAATCATTTATTTTTTGATTGCCTTGGTAATGCGCCTTGCAAATTCAAAAGCAGACCACTACCTAGGATGTTTTGGCTAGTAGAGTTTTGAGGAATGTTAACAAAATCGGCTGATGTACCCCAAATCATCAGAAATAAAATGATAATATGGTTTCTAATTTGTAGATACAGACATGTTCTCTGTTTTTCAACTTTCATTCACAATTTAGAATAATTTGAGACTTGTCGAAAACGAGGGGAAATACTTCATCTTTTCTGAGTAAGGAGAAAATGACTTAGCCCATTATTTTAAAGTTTTTCTGATGAGAGTCTATTTTTATTTTAAAATGCAACCTTCTTACTATAATGAAAAAGGTGGGTCTATTAACAAAATTATTTTTATATGAAAATTATTTTCTTCCGCCTCATCTCACACACACACACACACACACAGACACCCAGGGGAAAAAAAAAGTACATACACGTAGACAAAAGGATGTGAACTACTTAAAGTCGCTACTTGATAAATTGTGTATATCCAAGTCCATGTGTATCCTGAAGCAACAATCTTCAAATAGGGCAGCACACATCCCTAAACCTTAACCTTAGAAGGTGATGTAGGAAAGATGTTAGGGTTGAAAGCCAATGGCCAAGAAAGAATTCTTGAGATGTCTTTGGTGCAAAAAGGTCATTTTACTAAAGCACAGGGACAGGACCCATGGGGAGAAAGAGCTGCTGTACTGGGGTTGTGAAGGGTGGCTGATTATATGCTATGGGGTTGGGAGAGATAAGGAAAAGAGAGGTTTCAAAAGGATTTTCATATGTTATAGAAGACTCACAGGATACCCGGAGGCCTTGCCATCGTCAAGTTAAGGTTGTTTTTTCCTCTAGCAAGGCATGAACAAGAAGATAGTTGGGAGCTTCCCGGAGGAACATTACATTCTGCCTGCTTCAAGTATTTGTCAACGGGCTGCAGGTTATAAGGACATTTAATTGTATCTATGTTTCGTTCTGGAAGCTAGGTTATTGATAGAAGTGCTTTGCTCTTGTAGATTGCTAAGACTTTTGTAAACTGAGGGAGACTCATATCTTGCAGGATTGTGATCTCTATAAGTTAGCTTTGTTTTTCCTCTCCTTAGCTTAGGGTAGCCAGGAGTGCTATGAGGAATGTCACATAGATCCCATCTGGGGGAGAGGGGTTGTGAGGTGTCAGCTTCTGCTTTGTCCTTAGCTTGCCTTCTGTTCCCTCATGGAGGATTTCCATACATATCCTTTATGTAAAGGATAGTTTGAAGGTACTAATTATCAGGTTGTCCACTTCCATATTTTCTTCCCTAAAATTGATCTACCTGAGAGTGTGCCTGAATCAGACACCTTTCTCCCTTGCTCCCTTCCTCTTTGGTAATTGTCCCTTTCCTACTCTCAAATAAAGCAATACCTTTAAACTGACTTAAATCTGTTTAGAAAGTGAGTGATTCCAATAGCTGAGTAGCTAATTCCTTTGCAAGAATGTCAGTTTCCAAAGGCTTTCAAAAGTATTGCAGGACTTAATTGTCACCTGACCATTAAAAATAATTTTTGAGACCTACCTCTATGTGGTTTTTAGTACATGGCTTAGTAGTTCAAAAGAATGATTGTTGTTATAACCAGAAATTCTTCTCCCAAATACTTGGAAGAATACAAAATAGAAGAGCAACCTAACCTGTTTCTTTCTAGCAATGAGTAGTATTCATCCTGGATACATAATCAAAATGGCTGTCAGGGGAGAAGTCCCCATCTATTTCTTTTTTTTTTTTTTTTTAAAGCTTTATTCGACAGAGATAGAGACAGCCAGCGAGAGAGGGAACACAAGCAGGGGGAGTGGGAGAGGAAGAAGCAGGCTCATAGCAGAGGAGCCTGATGTGGGGCTCGATCCCACAACGCCGGGATCGCCCTGAGCCGAAGGCAGACGCTTAACCGCTGTGCCACCCAGGCGCCCCCCCCATCTATTTCTTTATGATTTGCATTTCCAATAAAAGCTGACTTGATATTTTCAAATGATCATAATTTGTAATATGTTTGTTATTTGATCAGTAGTAGCCTAGTAATTTAATGATATCACAATACAATACCAAGGAAAACTTTTAGAGCTTATGTTTTCAGGAATTTTAAAATATTTTTTTGTTGTTAGAAGGAAATGTGATAGGATGGTCAATTTAAAATATTTTCAAACACTAAACTGTTAGGATAAACTTCTGTGGGAGAAGTGAGATAAAAATATGAATTCAAGGAGAAAAGGAATGATAATCAAGTTCCCAACTGTGAAAAGACCTTGTTCATGTGCTTTTCAACCGGATGAATGATAATGGATACTAAATTAGTATGGCATTTACTGTTTGATTTTAAAAGAGAGAGATGCTACTGTTTCTAGCAGCTAGCCTTGTTCTGGACATATAATCTGTGCTTCATAATAACTTTTTGACTTGAAATGCTTTGTATTCAGTCAGAATTAGCTTCTTACAGAGCCTTCATTTTTAAAAAAATAAAACATCATAATTGTATGCACAGTAACTAAGTGCAGTGATTTTCCTTTGGAAACATGTAGGTGAAGAAAGATTTGATTGCCCTGGAAAGCCCTAAAGTAGGGAGAAGAAATATAAGGATAGCTAACAGAACAGCAACAGAGAACCCAGAATGGGGTTGGTATGTTGTACAGAGAAAGAAAAAAGATCCAGTAGAGGGAATCCTGTATTCTTATTAAATGTAAAAACAACACTTCTCTGAGGCTTGACAGTTATACTCTTGCTATTTGGGATATGAATTCATTAATTTATTCAGTAATTAACAAATATTTATTTAGCACCTACCATGTGCCAGACATTGTTTCAGGCACTGAGATGAAACAGGCAATACGACTTTTTGTATAAGGAAATAAAATCTATCACAGGGCAATCAATCACATAGGCAAAGACCTATGTGAAATTTAACAACATGACAAGCAATTTCCTCCCATTAATTTTTTATGACAGTTACTGTATGTGCCTATGAAAACTTTTTTTCCTATTTAAAATGGGAAGAGAAGAAATAATTTGGAGACTTCTACATGTTCACCATATAAAACCAAGAGGACAAAGTCAGTTTGTTAAAGATATTTTATAAAGCTACCAAATAAACAATGTAAAGATGACATTAAGCCTCTAGAAGATCTGTAGAAAGAAATTACGCTAGATTTTTAAAAGTAGATTATGTAGGAAAGGAGAAGATTTCCAAGCCCATTGCACAACTCTCATTATATAAAATTGGAATTATTGAATTTATAATAGTTGCGAAGTTAAAGACATAATTTCCTAGTGTAGATTTTTTAATTTTCTATGTATGGATAATAAATTGATTCTTAAAAGTACAAAAAAAAGATGGGTTTTTAATCACTGATATTAATCATTTACTCTATAATCATTTTATATCAATTCCTTTTGGCTTATAAAGTTCCTTTCATCCCATAGCCAATCTGTTCATCTGGTTTTATGGATTCCACTCCTTAGCTGTCTTTCCAGTCCTGTTTCATCATCCCTACTGTGCTACAGTTTCCTATTTGTACTATTATAATGGTTTCTTCTAATTCATTCATTCTTTCTTTCTCTCTTTCTTTCTTTTGCTTTTAACTCATTCTTTCTATAGATATCTAAATGATCTTTTCAAAATGTAAATCTTACCATTACATATCTCCTCTTAAACTTCTGAAATGACTCCTTTAAAAAGCCATTCTTTAACTAGCCCAGCCTGTTTTTCCACGGGCTGTTTCCTAGAAACATTGCCAGCCCCAGCACTGAAATTGGGTATCTTTGCTCATTTATAAAGTTTCATTCAGCTGATTCTGATTATGATCTTGTATATATACTTTTTTTATCCTTGATATTATTTAAAAATTCTCATTTATTGGGGAGCCCTGGAAAGATTCTCCAACATCAATTTGAGAATTGTGTCTATACTTAAATATTTGTCTTAAAATGAAATCACATTTTGGGGTACCTGAGAGGCTCAGTTAAGTATCTGACTCTTGATTTCAGCTTAGGTCATGAAGATCTCAGGGTCCTGTGATGGAGCCCTGCTTCAGACTTTATGCTGGGCATGGAGCCTGCTTAAGATTCTCGCTTTCCTTCTCCCTCTGCCCCTCGCGTCCTGCGTGTGCACACAGGCACGCGTTCTCTCTTCCTCTTTCTCTGTTTAAAGATTTATTCATTTGAGGGCACATGTGTGAGCAAGTAGGGGGAAGGAGAGAATCCTCAAGGAGACTCCCCAAAGAGCATGAAGCTGACAGGGGGCTCAATCTTATGACCCATGAGATCAAGGCCTAAGCCAAAACCAAGAGTTGAAGGCCTAGCCGACAGCCACCCAGGCGCCCCTCTTTCTCTCAAAAAAAAAAAAAAAAGAAAGAAATCACATTTAGAAGAGGATCCTGTATCTCCAGGTAATGGATATCATCAGAATATATTAAATCACAATTTTTTTATATTATTGTGTCATAATATTTTTTAGAGTATGTGGCAGAAGGATAACATTATTTTGACACTAAGTGTTCCCTAGTAGAAATGAAAGCTGTTTTATTCCCTTTGTGCCCAAAATAAAATTTTTCCAAAGATCATCCTAAACTAATACCAAAATTCTTAATTGTTCTAAATCTTCAAATAAATTGCATTGCTACTTTTATGGGTAAGAGTGTTTAAAAAAACTGTTCTTTATCTCATCCTACCAATACTTTTTCTGGAATAATTCAAATTTTCAATTTGAAGAAGTGTTTCTTTTGTTTCTGTGACAAGACAGCTTGATATATTTATTGTCTCAAATGAACTAATAGGTTTCAAATACCTGCGTTAGATAATATAGAAGTTTAAAGATCAGGGATAAGGCAGACCTAGAACTATCTGGAAATACTTAAATATATATTGAGAAAATCTTTGATATGTTGAACTTAGTATCTGAAGTGATTGCTCAAAACTAAGAGTTTTAGAAGCCAGATTATCCTTTTATTATTTTTCAGTTTTGATTTTTAGTTCTGTTTAGATGAAAAGGGAAATGAAATAACTACATCTACATCAAATCTTGTGTTTTGACTTGGGAATTTATTAGCAACAGAAATATAGTTTAAATTATCAATAACATTTACATTCATGAAAAATGTAATTATTTTTTCACATTGAGTATATCATTCACTAAGAGTATTATCATTCACTAAGTGGGAATATTTAATGTTTTTGTCAATATCTGTTATAAAAGTTATGGAAAGAGTCTTAGAATGAAAAAAAAATTTTTTGTCTGCAATTAGGCAGAGGACAATTATAGTTTTCCAGATAGAGCAAACTCACTTAAAAAAAATATGCATGTGGAGATCTTTGATTGGGGGGAAATAATGGCTTTGGTTGAGGAAAAGAGGAAGAGGCCTGGGGAAAAATTTTTATGCATCTTGATATTAAGTGAATCAGCAGAATAGTCCATAATCCTTGTTTTCTAAAAATAAAGCAACAACAAAAATCTTTAAAAGACTATAAATATCTTTCATCTTTACAAAAACTGTGAGACAGGTTTATTCACTTTTTTCAGAAGAGAAGTACAGAGCAATAAAGAAATTGTCAACTCTAAAATGTAGCATTAGGCATATTTATATGATGTATCTATGAAATGTTCCTTTAGTTAAGAGTTAGAGAAAGTGTGCTTTTACCCTACATGACCTAGATTATGTCAGTCTCACATCTCCTTTTTGGTGAAAAAATAAGAGAAATTTTAAATATTGATAATACATAATGTTAATAATTTTGGTCACTTCCAATGATATCTTAATAAAAAAATTAGGGAAAGTAGACTTAAGTGACATTCATTTTATTGCTTTGCACACTGAAGGTTGATATATTTAAAACCAAACATATCAGTATTACGTTAAATGTACACAGACTACACAAAGACTGTCATATTGGATTAAGAAAAAAATGCTGATAATAAAAGATCTGTGGAAAATAGCAAAGGATAAAAAAAATATTGATCACGAATAAGCTAATGTAGAAAGTAGCCTGATATAAAATATTACCATGAGACATAGCAGACTTTCAGAAAAAAAAAGTATTACTTCCACCAAAAGGTAAAAAAAATTCTGTGTGCATCTAATAAAACAGCTTCACAGTATATGAACTAAGAGATAAAACACAATAACGATGATTTGAACTTACCTCCTTTACTAACTGATAGAATGAAAAAAGAAAAAAATACCTTAAGGAGATAGATGGTCGGAATTAAAATTAACATCATACCCCTAGGATGGCTATTATCAGAAACAAAAAACAAATGGAAAATATTTATCTTAAAATTAATATGGAATCTCAAGGGACTCAAGGGAATCCATGAATTCAAAACAATCTTGAGAAAGTGGAACAAACTGGAGGCTTCATTTGCTGACTTCAAAATGTGTTACAGAGCTATAGAATCAAAACATTTTGTCATTGACATAAAGACATACATATAAATCAATGGAGTAGAATAGAGAGCCCCCCTCCCCTGCTCAAACCCTTATATAAGTGGTCAAATGATTTTCAGCAAAGATGCCAAGACCATTCGATGGGAAAAAAATTTTTTTCAACCAGTGGTGTTGGTTTTGGGAAAACTGAATTATCCATGTGCAAAACAATGATGTTGGACCGTTACCCACCATATATAAAAATTAAGTAAAAATTGATCAAAGCCTTAAACGGTTAAGAGCTAACACTAACAGTCATAGAAGAAAAATAGGGGAAGGCTTTATGGCATTGGATTTGGCAGTGAATTTTTGGACATGACAACAAAAGCACAGACAACAAAAGAAAAAAAATAGATAAATGAAGGTCTCTAAATTAATCACTAATAAAATATGAAGAATCATCTAGTGACCAAACCAATATTGGAAAAATACCGTGCTCTTTACTTTGAATTTCATTAGAACTATCTAAATACATAATTGAGGAGTAAAGAATGTAACTTCAGCTTCAAAACTAAATCATGCCTATGCTTAAATAGTATAGACCATAAATGACATGGGAAAATGTTCACAATTTATTGGTAAGAAAGCAAATCGTTCAGGACTAAGCCCAATTTTTTTATGTCTTTTCCTTCCATTAAAGTTACAGTTAAAAAGTAAAAAAGAAAATATACACATAACAGTAAAGAAAAGAGTTAGGGAGTCATCAGTAGATGAAAGATTTCAACAAATGTTCTGAAAGAAACTAGGTATGAACATGTTATCAAAAGAAATGGAGCTCAGGAAGCTACGGCACAGAGGAGTCCACAGTGGATATGGGAATCAGTCCTCCCAAAAAGATGATGACAAGGCTATGATGGCCCTAAATGTAAGATGGAGGATGAATATGAGATTTTTGGAAGTCTTTTATGAAACTAATGTGCCTCCTTGTCTTCTCCATCATGCAGAAAGACAGGCAATCCAGGGTTTCCTCTAAGACCAGAAGAAGAAAGGACCCACCCACTCTAAAGAAATTGAAAATTGGACAAACTGGGAAAAGGCTTTAGCTTATTTCTTTCCAGAGTAAGAATTCCAACTTATTCCTATTCTCAGTGTGTCGTGTTTACTTTGCAAATTTAGATGAGATATGTTGAAGTATGCTCTCAGTTTTACATTATGCAATTTAAAATTACTTCTATTTTCACGTTCTCATTTTAAAACTTTAGTGATTCATATTCTCAATATTTGTGTAGTGATTCTTGAAACAATAATTATGTAGTTACTAGCACTCAAAGAAAGTCATCACTCTTTATTAGAATTATGACACTTATTTCTAAAATGAGGAACATAAATGACAATGTATAAATCATTTCGAATGACGAGTTGAAATTCTCTAATTAGACTAGCTTGAGATTCTGTTCTTGTGCCTTGTGATTTAAGGGAAGGGGTGAACTTAATTGAAGATTGTTCTTTCACGTTAGTGGAACAAAATTTTACCTTTAAGCAAATTAGCTATATGACTTCCCATGGCAAATAGCTTAGATAAAAGTCAGTTGAGAATGGGCACATGTAGGGAGAAATAAAGAAGCCCATCTGAAATCAATGCTGTCTTTGCCCAGGATACAGATATAATTCTGATCATTTATAGCACTATTATATTTGGTAGACTATCTGAAGAACTTAATTTTGATTATCCTTGTTAGATCTGTTGTTTTATTCTGACAAGTCTCAATATACTGAATAAGCTGGGATACTTGTAACCAATATAGACTTAAAGCATATAGATCAATTATTAAGATTTGAAGTTATCATTTAGCACAGTTTGTCAGATTTCTGATTATTTGTTAACCATTCCCTTAAAAAAATTTAAAGCTGAAGAATGTATTTGCTGCAAAAGATACCAGTTTTTAACTGTGCTGAAAGCTGTTTCTTTCCATTCAATTTGATTTCTGATTTTGGATGAAATTCATTAGTTATCTTCATTATTAAAACAAAAGAAAAAGGAAAAAATATCTGCTAAGCATCTTGAAGCATTGATTTAGCCAGAATCTATCCAGAAGTATCTGCATAAACTAGTCTATGAATGATAAAGCTAAATTACAATTTTGCACAGATAATAGGCTCTTAATAAATTTCTTTTGAACCATTAAGTATGATCTAAAGTTGACATATAAGCACAAATTTACAAATTATGTAAACGAATGAACAGCGAATGTTAAACTTACATCACAGAGAAGATTAAGGATAAATGCACTGCACTGTAAAGTTTAGAAGCAGGGGCACCTGGGTTAGTCAGTTAAGTGTCTGACTCTTGGTTTAATCTCAGGGTCCTGAGATCCAGCCCTGCATGGGGCTTTGTGCTGGGGGGTGGAACCTGCTTAAGATTCTCTCCCTCTACCCACCCCATTCTGTGCTGATGCGCATTCTCTCTCTCAAAAAAAAATAATAATAAAACTGCTTTAAAGTTTAGAAGTAAACTAAGCTGTTTGTTAAGTTGAGCACTTGAGAAAAATCACTAAGGAAAGATGAAATAATTAGAGTACACTCATTCTGCTTTGGTTTCTGC
This sequence comes from Ailuropoda melanoleuca, assembly GCF_002007445.2. NCBI lineage: Eukaryota > Metazoa > Chordata > Mammalia > Carnivora > Ursidae > Ailuropoda > Ailuropoda melanoleuca. Next base: position 29,228,072 of record NC_048223.1, read on the forward strand.
ATATTTTAATTTTCTATCCAACTACAAATAGAACTCACTTAAAAGCAGTGTAGAAAGGAAATCAAACATTTATTATATGTCTTTATCTATCAGGCCCTGAAATGGGTTTTATATGCTATTTCATTTTATCACTAAAATCATCCCATGAATTATTATTACAATCAACATGTTCAGATGATAAAATGATATTCAGACCATTTAACTGACTTGCCTTAAAGAATCTCAGGAAGTGGAGCCAGAATTCAAATCCAGAGCTACAGAAGAAGATAATTCAGTTGATACACACAGTCATCCTGGTTGTTAAATATTTTGAATATCAGCATTGCCTGGGCTAGTCTTAATTCTGAAGTTCACATTATTTCCATTATTTTATAATACTCTAAATTTTCAGTGCTTTTCTCTGACAGGAACTTTTCTAGATGTTGGGATACCATGGTTAATAAGATAGATATGAATTTTGCCCTAAGTGGATTTTCATTATCTTATAGAGGACTTCATCAAACAAATTATAATATAATGAGTTAAGTGATATGAAAAGGAATTGAGAGTCCTGGGGGCACATCACAGGAGCTTTGACCCCTCCTTACCATTTTTTGGATTGGTTTAGACATCGTCTAAACTTAGCCTCACACCCTCTACCTAAAGCCTTAGTGTACCACATCTGCTTCCATAGCATTCTGTATTTGTCTCCTAACACTTAATACTTAACATTACTTGAGGAGAGGGATTTTGTCTTTGCCTAAGCATTACGTCTGGCTCATAGCAAACCCTCAAGAACTATTTCAGAATCAAAACCAAAAAAAAAACAACAAAAAAATAGAATCAGGGTCTAAAACTGCAGCAAATATGTGAGAGAGCAGTTTTAGGTAAGATTTTAGGTATTATGATGAGAAGTGATGGAGATTTCCTTGTAAAGTAGGCGGCAAGTTTATCTTTTGAGAATGAGGAAGATGGTGTAGGATTTATTTATAAAGGTTTAGAATAATCATGGTGCAGATGCAAGAGGAAAGAGAAAGAATACATAAAAAGGATAGCCTTGAAGATGTGCTCCTCTGAGGTTGGAATCTTTGAATATGTAGTGGTACCGATAGGCGTGACTACATAATTTCCACTAAGCATCGGCAGCTGAGATGCAAGAAATCAGGGATCAAGCCTATATTTGTTAGGAATGCTCTTGGCCTTGAGTAATTGGAAAGATAAATAGTAGTTTGAACATGTAAGTGTTAATTTTGTCGTATATCCAGAAGAACAGATATGTAGAATGATGATAAGATTCCTAAAGAAAAAAGACCTTCATTCCTCAGAATGTTACTATGAGTCCTCCCCTGCATATCAATTGGAAATGTTTTTCTTCTGTTTTTTCTAAAATCTTGTTTTGTATAATATATACATTTTAAATTAAAATTGATCATTAAAATAAAACTTTAGAAGGAAAATATATCTCTGTTTTGTTTCCAAAACATTTTTTGGTTCATGCTGAATATTATTAGTACCAGACAACACTTGAACATCATTAAGGAACCCAGGACATAAAAAGAACTGATTTTATACTTTGAATGGGTGAATTTTGTGGTTTGTGAATTATATCTCAATAAAGCTGTCAAAGCAAAAGAAATGAAGAGAAAAATGGGAACTTCCTCCCCTACGCATAGCAAACTTAAAGAATAGAAAAAAATGACTATTTGTTGCGCAAGTAATGTATCAAGAGGTTTCTTAAAAAGTGGGTTCTGGTTCTGGGGTGGCAGGGAAAGGTAAATCATGGTAGATGAGGCCTGATCTTGTACCAAGACTATTAAGTAAGTGAAGCTTATGTTTTTATACCAGACTCCTTCTCTTCAACCGTTTGTATAATATATGTCATAACTTGCTCTGCTCATGACACTTTCCACCTTGCTCTTTTCTTTCTTTGCATTTCTATCCTAATTCGCAGAAGAGAAAAAAGCCAAACAGGAACATTCTCAGAGTTGGCTAAAATTGTTTTCTCCACTTGCTTCATAATTTCAGTTTAGCATTTTCAGTTTAGCTCTACCACTAACCTAATGTTCATAGATCATTGATGACTTCTATGTTTAAATCCAGTGTCAATTCTCTGTTCTCCTTACTCAAATCCTAAGCAGTATCTGCTACAATCAACTGTTCTGTCTTTCTGGAAGCATAAAAGTGACCAGCTTTGATCCAGTTACTTAGGCTGAAAACTTAATAACTTGATAATGTCACTACTACTTGATCACTGCCTTTCCCATATTCCCTGCATTCTACCTATTTCACCTCTAAAATATATGGAATCAGTCCACTTTTCTTAGAGCCCTATTTCTACCCAAGACTAAAACATGTCTTTTCTCAAATCTGTTCTTTTTACTGAAATATAATGTGTTTTTAAAATATATACTTTGTTGAATTATACCATTCGTACAAAAAAAAGTGTGAAAATTACAGATGAGCAGCTCACAAATTATCCCAAAGTAAGTGTACTTGTATAACCACATTCAGGGTAACAATGAATCTCTTCCTCTCATTCATTATGCACAGTTATTAGGACCCTTGAAGAACATTGGGTGCCTCAGAGAAGCTACCTCATGGCCACTCGCTCTAGATCCCTTTGATCCAAAGCTAACTGCTGTCTTAACTTTTAACACTGCAAATTAGTTCCACCTGTTTTAAAACTTTATTTAAGTGGAATCATATAATATGTATTTTTAAAATCAAGCTTTTTTTGGTATGTTTCTGAGATTCACTCAAGTTTTGTGTAGCAGTTTGTTTATTTTTATTGCTTGTTTGTTCATTTTTATCACTATATAGCATTTTATAATGTGAGTACACCGTATTTCACTTTTCTGTTCTACAGTTTGTAGATATTTGAATTTGTAGTGTTTTTTTTTTAAAGATTTTATTTATTTATTTGACAGAGATAGAGACAGCCAGCTAGAGAGGGAACGCAAGCAGGGGGAGTGGGAGAGGAAGAAGCAGGCTCCCAGCAGAGGAGCCTAATGTGGGGCAAGATCCCAGAACGCCGGGATCACGCCCTGAGCCCAAGGCAGACGCTTAACTGCTGTGCCACCCAGTTGCCCCTGAATTTGTAGTTTTTGGCTGCAAATATTGAACGTATCTTGAACTTATCTATTGAAATAGATATAGATATTAGATATAGATATTTTTGTCATCATATATACCTAGAAGTACATATGTTCAAATTTAGTAGATAGTGAGAAACAAATTGCCTGTTGACATACCGATTGGTAACCTAACCCAGCCAGCTGTGTATGAGAGTTCAAGTTCGTTTATATCCTTGCTAATGCTTGGCATGTCATTCCTTTTAACATTGACTTTGCTGACAAGTGTGCAGTGGTATTCATTGTACTTTTAATTTGCATTTGCTTTATAACTCTTAAGTTTGAGAACCTTTTCATATTTATTGGTCATTTGGATTAACTCTTTTGTGATATACCTGTTTAAGTCTCTTGGCTGTTTTTCTATTAGGTTCTCTGATGTTTTTCTAATTGATAGTTGATCTGTACCAGAAATCCTCCCTACACTTACTGCCTGTCATACTGGTCTCATTTTTGTCCTTCACAGAGGCCCAAATTTTCTTCTTTTCAAGGCTCTTTATGGGCTGTGTCTTCAATTTTCAAGTTTCATCTCAAATGTCATCTTTCATGTAAACCTTCCTCAACCATTTCCTCATCATTCTATTATATCATCTTGGTTTTTTTCCCTTAAGCATCTTTCAACATCTGATAGATTTACTTATTGGTTTGCTTATATATACAGTCCACTTCCCTTCTTACTGGAATGTTAACTCATGTTTACGTCTGTTTTTATTCACTGTTGTTTCCCTAGCACCTGGAACTTTTGTGTGGTATGTGAGAGGTTAGAAGTAAATATCTGTTGAAAAAAATGAATGAGGACACTTGGGTGGCTCAGTCAGTTGAGCATCCAACTCTTGGTTTCAGCCCAGGTCATGATCTCTGGGTTGTGAGGTCGAGCCTTGCATTGGGCTCCGTGCTCAGTGGGGAGTCTGCTTCGGATTCTCTCTCTCCTGTACCCCCATTCACACTTTTACACTCTCTTCCAAGTAAATAAATAAATCTTTGAAAAAAAATGAATCAATGAGTGAATCAGGGAACAAATTGATGCCTAGTTTGAGATACTGATCATACTGATATATTTACAGAAGAGTACATCACTTTTTCCTTAAGAGTATAGGTTTTTGTAGATGAAGGGAATTTTCTTGAACTAGGAACATTGCCTGATATTTCTTATGTGCATTATAATTGCATTCCTAGTAAGATTATTTAACCCCTAATGATCTTCATTTTCCAAGTTACTCTAAAAGTAACCATTATTGGTATATTGCCTGGTACATCTTTGCAAGTCCATAAAACATTATTACAATTTAACTTTTGCAACAAGAAGTTACAATTTGGCAAAATAAATTAAATCAGGTACTTTGGGTACGCAAGTGTTTGAGGCTATTTAATTAGCAGAGACACTGCAGGTTGAAATTTATTGAAAATTTGTAGTTTGGCAGTTTATTTGGAAACTTGTTTTCATATTAAAATATTTCCTCAGAATTTTCAGTAATTGATTTTAATTGAAGATCTGATATATAAGCTATAATTATGAACAACATGCATAGAAAATAGTAAATCTAATAAATTACTGTCCAAAATTTTCTGCAGCTAGTCACCATTTTGATGTATGTAGATCAATATCAATTGTTTTTTTAGAATATTTATTTTAAGGATAGATTATGTTCCCAAAATATCTTTGAGAAATTACTTTTTTATATTGTTAATTTTGTCCTTTTACATTTATATTAGCCTTTTGTATTTATTTCCTGTATTCATTTATAAAACTCATGATACTGAAAATGTAATTTTATTATATTTATTTAAAACACATATATACTTACAATCTCTTCTCATTATTCATGGTCATTATGTTCTTTTACATCATTGTGAATACTGAATTAGCAAATTCTGAATCCTTACTCCTTGAGGAAATGCAGAATTAGATTCCTGCAAACCTCTGGTCACAACATTTTCATTAATCAATCAATATGGAAGTTTTATATATATATATATATATATGTTTCTGTTTAAAGACACTTTATACCGTTCATTCATTAACATTGAACTCATAGCCAACAGCACTATAACTCTTGCCTGAACAAAGCTTATCTAGCAGATTTTCTCCTTAAGACACATCTCTGCCTTCTTGAGCTTAAGAATGCTAGCCCTATGGGGAGGGGGACATCATTTCAAACAATAATATCACCAACAACAGCACTTACTAGAAAGATGTGGCACCAAATCACAAAATGGGTACCTCTTCACAGTATGAGAGCTGAAACAAGAAGGCAGAGCCTTACCTTGTGAAGGTGTAGCAAATATTGATATTGGAGGTAACAATTTATAGAGAGTAGGCAAAATTGCAAATACAGAATCTGCAAATAATGAGGATTGATGTATAGTTATATAAAACAATACAATTTTAAATCATCCAACATAAAAACTTTGGAAAAAAGAGCAGAAAACAATTTATAATCTTACCACCATAAGATTTTTTTTTTTATATTTTCCAGTTTTTGCCTCTGGTATATATATTTTCAAATAGTGCCTGGACAGCTACTCTTTCTGTCTACCAGCCAGTTTGCCGCTGGAAAGCCGTCCTCCATTGATAGGTTTTAGATGCAGCTGTCTTTACCCCATGTTTTAAGGATGGGTATGTGACCTATGCCTAAAATTCTGATATTCACCAGCTATAGTCCCTGATACTAGGCTAGAGCCAGTGTGGTGCCGTAAGATTTTTGCTAGATTCCTGGAGAATAGACACTTGCTCTTTTATACTGGACTTGAATTTGCTGTCACCGTCTTTTCCATAGCATCTGAGACTGAACCTAATGCAGAAAGTGGCAGAGTAGAGAGAGTCTAAGAAAAACCAAATCCTAATGAAATAATTTAATTGGTCTTGAATTAATTTATTTTTTAAAAATTGTATATATTTAAGATGCATAATGCAATATTTATATATATGGATATGATTACTGTAATTAAGCTAATTAACATATCCATCATCTCACAAGTTAACTTTTGTGCATGTGTGGTAAGAAGGCTTAAGATTTACTCTTTTAGCAAATTGCAAATACACAAATTATTAACCATAGTCAACATGCTATAAATTAGGTCTCTAGAACTTATCCTATCTAGCAGAAACTTCGTACCCTTTCACAAACATCCCCATTTCCTCCACCCATCCCTGGTAACCATCATTTTCTCTGCTTCTATGATTTTGACTTTTTTTCAAATTCAGTGGTAATCATGCGGTACTTTTTTCTGTGCCTGAATTATTTCATTGAGCATGATGCCCTCCGGGTTCATTGACATTCATTCATGTTGTCACAAATGACAAGGTTTCCTTCCTCTTTAAGGCTGCATGATACTCCAGTGTGTATGAGGTGTGAATAATGTGAACAGTGCCACAGTGAGCATGAGAGTGCAGATATTTCTTTGAGGCAATTTTATTTCCTCTGGAGATATATACCTGAAAGAGGGACTGTTAGATTATGGAACAAGCAATATGTTTTGTATATGCCTGCATGCACATGTGTGTATGTGTGCATGCATACTTACAATCGATCCTGAATGAAAATAACAACTGAATTAATTCCACATGACATTTAAGATCATATGACAACATTCAGTTGCTCAGGTACAGGAGGGGGAAAGAAAAGATCACTGAATTCATCAAAAGAAGGTCAAAAGCAAAGAGGTTTCTAAAGGCTTTTTAAGAGAGTGATTTTAATAATGGGACAGAATTCAATCTGGAGAAAGATATAAATGAAGACAGGACGGAAGTAATGTATGATTACATTACTTGAAAAATGATTGGTTTTAATGGACTTGTTGGGAGAACAAGAGTATCAGAGAAGCTTGCACTTGATATTTTTGGGGGGTGATATCACTAGGAGAAAGCACCTATGGAAGAGAATGCTCAAAGTGAAGTGAGTAGAAATAGAGAAGCAGAGTTGAATATCAGAAGATGACAGAGCTATGGACTAGATGGTAGATGAGAACAAGGTGTTTGCATTTCCATCATATGTGTAATTCCATGTATAAACTAAATACAGGTAAGTAATTTATAGGTACTTTGTTTAATTTTAGTGTTCAGGGTTGCCTGGGTGGCTCACTCGTTAAGTGTGTGCCTTTGGCTCAGGTCATGATCCCAGGGTCCTGGGATCGAGCCCCATATTGGGCTCCCTGCTCAGTGGGAAGCCTGCTTCTCCCTCTCCCACTCCCCCTGCTTGTGTTCCTTCTTCTGCTGTGTCTCTCTGTGTCAAATAAGTAAAATCTTAAAAAAAATTTTTTTTTTTTTTTAGTGTTCAGTTTTGCTTTGGTAAAATAAGAGCTTCCTAGTCAAGATCTCTGTCTAAACCTGGGTCTGCTATAAACATGTATCTTAGGACAAGGAGAAAAATTTTGAAGAGTTTATCAGGTGTTTATATTTCCTGCCCCCATCCTACACATACACAACCAAGAATCTTCTGCCAGCAAAGAAAATGGAATGTTCAGCCAGCCCTTTCCCTTCTGGGGATAGTTTCAAATAGATGCCCTACTTCTCCATAGTGAAAGCAAAAGTGAAGACCTATCCATGTTTCAAGGTGTTGACCAATCCTGGGATTAACAAGTATGTCTGTCCTTCCCACACTGAGATTTGTGAGCTGCTGGAGGAATATGTGTGTATGGTCATAGCAATTCCATTTCTGGGCCACCTTGACAGACTGAAAGGTAATTCTGCTGAAAGTTATGACTTGGGCCATAAGCTGCATCCATTGATTGTGAGCGAAGGACCTGGCCCAAGCTCAGGGATTTGGCTGGTTGAGGATCATATTTTAGGAGACTGAATCATCTCTGTGCCCCAAGTTCTTCCTGACACTCATCACTGCATTTAAGATTTGTTCCTTATTAGTAGTAAAGTATAAATCTGTTTAGTAATTCTTATCTATATACATATCACCTAAACTAATTTGATCTTGTCATTTCTAGTTATTCTTTCACACCTTGCTGGAGGACCCATTTCAAGAATCTTAGTCTGGGGGGCGCCTGGGTGGCTCAGTGGGTTAAGAGTCCTACTCTTGATTTCAGCTCAGGTCATGATCTCAGGATTGTGAGATGGAGCTCTGCATCAGGCTCTGTGCTCAGCAGGAAGTCTGCTTGAGATTCTCTCTCACCCTCTGCTCCTCCAAACCCCCACCCCGGCCTCTCTAAAATAAATACGTAAATCTTAAAAAAGAAAAAAAGATTCTCCCTCTCTCTCTCCCCCTTTTTCCCTCCACTCCCTCTCTTAGAGGAAAAAAAAAAAAAAAGAATCTCAAAGTCAGAATAGGTAGATTATTTTCCCTTTGCTTTGCTATGTGGATGTTAACTTGACCTAAGAATCCCAGCAATTCTTCACTCCGAAGTGTGCAGTTGCTTTTTTAGTGGGTGGACGGAAGAGATTGAATACTGCCACAGAAGTAGTTCTTTGTGGCTTTCAGTTCACTACAAACTCCAAATTCAAGACTTTATAGATCCTCGCTTAATCTCTAGTATTTTCAACCTCCAGAGCCTAACACTATTAACTATTAGAGCCTGTGGTTTATTCCAACCGTAATTCAAATGCCTTTTCCCTCATTCATGGCAGTGTCGCTTCTTAGTTTCCAGTTTATAGTAGTAAACACCCCCTACTGGTGTTTCCAAAGTCTGTTGGATGACAATAGCATAGTATTCCAGTCTCCAGTGGTTTCCATCGTAGCCAGTAAAAAGAGAGATGAACCCTGAACCAGTCTAACTATTTCCACCACAGACCTCTTCTTTTGGACCAGGAAAGGCATCATCTCAAATAATTATGTATCTCTGAAGGCTGGATTAGAATTAATTTTTAGCCTGTTAACTGAGAGAATGCCTCTATTTAGTGAAATCATGAAATGCTGCCTAAATCTAGTTTCTATCTGTAAATATCTAATCTTGAGCCCTGAACTCTCAACTAGAATTCACTTTCGTTATGCCTTAAAGTAATTCCTTACTTGTGAAAGGTTGGTACCCAACCCCCTGAGTGTTTATGGTGAAGGTTAATTTGTGGCTTTGTTTTAGGATAATGGTTTAATACGAGGTAGAGTTGAATATTTTACCATTGGCCCAAAATCCCATCTGGTAGTCCTTCAAATAGATCTCAAATCTAAGACTTCCTTGTTCCTGTCCTAATAAGGCCAGCTCAGTGTCACATTAAAAAAATATAAATTCTTTGTTTAAAAAAGCATTGAACGGGAGCGTGGGTGGATCAGTCAATTAAGTGTCTGACTCTTGATCTCAGATCAGGTCTTGATCTCAGGGTCATGAGTTCAAGCCCCACGCTGGCATGGAGCCTACTTACATAAGTAAATAAGCATTGAAAATAAAGTCTTTATGAAATTTCTTAAGGCAGTAGAAGAGAAGGAAGCCCTTCATTTAATACTAAGTAAACTAAAATTTTTCTTTACCCACCATACCACCTCAAGTACTTCTCAAATTCAGTCTCCCTGTTGCACTTAGTCAGATGATGGCTTTAATGCAGAGATGGCTTCTGGTTCTAACAACACACCTGTATTTTTCTTTTGTAATCTTATGTGTTAGAAAAGGCAGAAACTGTGTTGTGGGTTTAACTATAAAAGGCACTTTGGGGAAGTCCTTGACACCCATCTATGTAAGCCTTGCTACAACAATAAGAAAGCAGTTTCTGAGAAGCTGGAGAAGCAGGGTGCCAAAGCCTCTACCCATTTCCACTGAGGAGTGGTGACTAAGGTTTATGTAGACGGGGAATGAAACCCCTAATTTTTAGAAAGGCTATATTAGTTTGCTAAGGCTGATGTAATAAAGTACTACAGACTCAGTGGCTTAAACAACAGAAATTTATTTTCTCATAGTTCTGGAGGCTAGAAGTTTGAAATCAGGGTATCAGGAGGATTGATTCCTTCAGAGATCCTTGAGGTAAGGACCTGTTCCAGGTCTCTCCTTGGCTTATAGATGGTCACCTTCTCCCTGTGTCTTCACATTGTCTTCACTCTAGGTGTCTGTCCAAATTTCCTCTTTTGATAAAGGCACCAGTCATATTGGATTATGACCCACCCTAATGACTTCATTTTTATTTAATGACCTCTTTAAAGACCCCCATCTCCAAGTACAGTTACATTCTGAGGCATTGTGATTTAGGACTTCAACATATATATTTGGAGAGGGGGAGATTATTGTTTAGCCCTTTACAGTGGCTTTCCAGCTTTTGACTTGGATGCTATGCTTAAAGACAATTTCTAGAATGGTTTTGAATTGGTTTTTTTCCCTCCGTTTTCACAAACTCTGAAGCCAGTACTAGCTTACTAAAAGAGAAAAACATGCATAATATTTGAGATACTGAGTGTTTCATAGGAAAGCTGAATGCCATGTATAAAGTTTTTATATCCTCTTCTAATGAATGAAATTAAGGGAATTTCAGGGAACAGAGGTAGGATTAATTGTGTGATAGTCCATATTTAATTTTATCCTTCTGTATTGAGAAGCAGTAGTTGAGACATTTTTCAAATTTGACTGGCTGTACTTGTTTTCCCTCATAATAATAAATTTGTAATAACTCATCACATAGCCTTGTCACTGGAAGTATTTGTTAACAATTTTGAATTAAGGTTTTGCCAAGGTTCTGATCACTCAAATCTTTGCTACTGAAATATTAATCAGGACACACTACGCTTCCTAGTGTAAATACCTTGAAGGAGAAAGTAATTCCTAAACACACAAAGAGGTAACTTGACTGTCTATATTGTATCTTGTGTCTCTTCCCTCTGTGTTAATATTTGATAAGGTGTTTCATTTATCTGAGACTTGTAAAGCATAACCAAAGCTCTCTTTGGGAAAACTGGCATCTTCTAATTTAGGGATCCTCTATGAGTAGAACCAAAAGATTACTATATAGTAGCTAATATACTCTGTTAATATGTTACTCTATCTGAAAAATAAAATGTTCAAGTCTAAGATGGCAAAAAACAAAGGCTAATGTTGCTTGGGTTTCATTTCTTAGAATGCTCACCATGTATGTAAACTGTTGACTTTTGTTTGTATTATGTGACCAGTGATTTCACTGAAAACTTTCACGATTCAGTTGTAGTTGTAGATTCAGTTGACCTTTGTGAAGTAGAGTGTAGAGTGGGCATTTGACTTGTTTTAACCTATTAGGATTTTTTGTTTTATTTTGTATTGAAGAAAAATTCTGGAAGAAAATAGGTGTGTATTAATGCTGAGTGGGTTGGTTTTTTGGGTGGTTTCTTTTCATCAGGTTTTCTGTACATTGAGATGTTACATGATTCATGATTCCTGAATCTGAAGCTCTTCAATTCTGAAATTGCCATGAAAAGCCTTTCTAATTTGAGCCCAAGCCAAAGTGTTCTCATTGCTGCTTTTCTAAAAGTTCAAGGGGGGGGGGTGGAAAACCCACAGGTTCACACTTTCTATAATGAGGGAAGAACATTTGCCTACCTTATAAAAATGTGATTCAGTGTCTGTCTTTAAAACTGGGTTTTAAAAATTGGATAATACACATAATAGGAGCAGTGAGCCACTTTTATGGGTATCCTAGAATTTTATAACTACTAATCTAAAATTAAAATTCTGTACTTCTTTCTTTCAGAAAACCCACACAGTACACGCCACCCCTATACACAAACTATATAGTGAGTTGGATGGGCTCTCCCATAGCCTTTGAGATGCATTATAAGGTCTTAGCCATATCGTGTCTCTCCTGAGTCATATTTGAATTTTATTTTGTGCATCTTGGCTGGTATTAATGGTATAGGACCTACTATAATATAGATTATCTCTTCTTCTGTATTTCTTACTAGATCCAACCAGTCTTCTTTTTTCCCTTCTAATTCTCTTTGTTCACAGAATGTACTGCACATAGTCATACACTTTGTATTAATATATTCAAAATCATCAGTCTGTTTTGTACTTTTGATATTGTTGAGTAGTAATAACCAGGCTTGTTTTAGCATATTAAATTTAGTCTTTTACAAAATTTAAAAAACAGTATAAACAGAAAAGCAACCTTGAAGCTTCCCGGCTTTTCTAAAGCTCTGCTACTGAGTAGATTCACTCTATACAATATACATTCTAAATATTAGTTTGTATATCTATATATTGAAAATATTTCATTTCTCTTTCTTGTCTTTCAACTTATTTTATGGTTTTAATTTTTTTGAATTTTAGTTCCACAGAAGATTTAATCTCAACGTGTTCAAGTTTATCAATCTTTTAGTGACTTTTGTGTCCATACAAATACATTTATACTTCAATATTACATATATTATTTTTCAATTTTATAATTTTTTATATTAGTATTTAGTCAGTCCAAAATTTATTTTCATAAATGGTGCTAGATTGAGATGGAACTTCATTTTTTGTTGTAAAAATAATGAATGAATATTGAATTTCTCACATGCTTTGGGACAGCAAATATTATGATGACTATATACTTTGCCTTGTGTAATCTGTAATGTGGCATGTCATTATAAACAGTGCAGGTAGCCAAGCAGAAAACGTATCAGACCTGCTGGAGCAGTATTTGCTAGGGAAAGCATAGAGGAATAGGGGTCAGTACCTCAGTGGTGAGTCACCATGGCTCATTCCACTCTAAAGCAGAGCATAGCAATCTATTTGGGGCACGTGACAGATTCCATTAGAGGGACCTTGACCATTGAACTATGAATTTTTAATCAGTAATTAGAGAAACACCAGCTCCTCCCCTGGCATGCTCAGGAACCAGAATACAGTAGTAATATCATATTACGTGGCAGAACTTTGATTTCGGCTCTATCCTGACAGCATGGCATTCAAGATTGATGAAAAGTCCCAGCCCAGCTGAAATCTAAGACTTCTGGTTATAAATAGAAGATGCTGCAAGTTAGGGCCACCTGGGTGGCTCAGTCAGGAGCATCCAACTCTTGATTTCAGTTCAGGTCGTGATCTCAGGGTGGTGAGTTCTTGTCTCTTTTATTAATTGTGTTCTATCACACATGAGCCCTCTGTATTGCTTGATACTTCAGTGTGCATTTCCAAAAGCAAGGAATTGTTTTATTATTACATGACCATAACATAGTTCTCAAAATCAACAACTTAACTTTGATGCAGTACTTTTACTATGTGGGTCCATTTTAAAGTCTCTTGTTGCATATTGCAAAAATTCACTCTCAAAGTTTCTGCCGATTTGCACTTTTGTCAGTAGAGTGTGGCAATTTCCAGTAATTCTTTACCATTTTAAAATTGTAGATTTATATGGTTTTAAACTTTGCTGAATTGATATGTGCTTCTTCACATTCATTCCATTAGAGCCTTTCTTTCTTTCTTTCATATAGATCTCACCTCCCTCCTCTGTATTTTGGTTTTTCTTTTTCTTTATGGAAGCTTCCTGAGAATAAAAAATACAAAATAAATTCCAATTCTGGGAGTATTTTAAACTTGACTGTTCCTTGTACAAAGGTATTTTTATCTATTACTGTTCTCTATTACATACACTTACTTTTTAAAAAAATTATCTCTACAACCTCTCTGTGACATAATTTTGGAAATTAAATTATGAGAGGTTAAATGGCTTTCCCAAAGTTATACAACCAATAACTGGTAGACTCTGGACTCCTCTTAGACTTTCTTACTTGAGAGCTGATACCATATTGAGCTGGTTAGGTGGGAAAGACAGTGACAAACTCGATCATCATTTGCCAAAGGGAATTCGTATCTGCTACATATAATTGTCTTGAAGACAGTGATAAAAGCATCTTTCATGAGAGATGATACAAGGTATCAGACTGAAGGCGCTGGATGGGGATCAGAGGTAATGAAGAGTGCTGGATGTTAATGATTGACAAGAATTGTACCTTTTAGTCTAATATGATTGCCAGGTTAAGGAGATTATGTATGAATGGAAGACAGAATAAATGGTGAAAACCCCACCTACAAAGCAAGTAAGGTTTAGCAAGTCTTCAGAGCTGAGGAGACGTAACACAAATGTGATGAAAGGGTGGCTAATGAAATTTGGACTCTGATACACGGTTAAGAAGAACGAAGCACAGGAGCTGATAATCCAGCAGGGGGAGTAGAGGGTTTTTGAGGAAGAAAAGCCACAATGGCTAAATCAAGAAACACTAAATAAAGCAGGACAACTTTCAGAGATCATCTGGCCTTATTCTCCTTACATTACAGATAAGAACACTGAGGCCCTCTTGAGATTACAGAGCTACAAAGTTGCATAACCAAGATTAGAAGCTACGTTTTTGATGCCAAGTCCTGATCTTGTTCTACTGCCTTTTGAATATTATGAAATTATAATCCATAACATTAAAATTATCTTATTACTTCAAATTCTCTTTGGAAGTTGAACATTGGGGGCGCCTGGGTGGCTCAGTCATTAAGCGTCTGCCTTCGGCTCAGGGCAGGATCCCAATGTTCTGGGATTGAGCCCTGCATCAGGCTCCTCCCCTGGGAGCCTGCTTCTTCCTCTCCCACTTCCCTGCTCTTATTCCCTGTCTCACTGGCTGTCTCTCTCTGTCAAATAAATAAATAAAATCTTTAAAAAAAAAAAAAAGGAAGCTGAAAATTGAAATTATGATGCAAAAATGCCTGAAGTCTAAAGATTTTGAAACCAATAACATTACTTTTCTCCAACCCAAAAGAGTGGCATCATCTCGGGTATCCTGTGGTTAAAAATGGAAAGAAACACTTCCTATAACAGCAGTTTGGGAGGACAAAAGAATAATGACAATTTTTTTCATTTGGAAGAACAATCATTTTTCTCATTCACATACAAACAATAAAAACAATTTCTGTTATAAGCAGTCATTTATCTTCATTCCTATTCTGTATGTATTTTTTCACACTGTCTCATTAAATTCTCATATTGTTCAGAACTCCTTGGATATGTTGTAATTTTACCATCTGGGATTCATCCGTCACAAAATACATATACATTGTAATAAAAATGGATGCTTCACAAGGATTCATATCGGCTATAGTCCATCTTAAAGGCCTTTGTTAAACAGTGGAACTGTGTAATATTTCAATTCAAGAACAGTTGATCTTATTTCTTAATTTTTTCAGACTCTACCACAACATTCTAAAATAATGTTCATGGAATACATAAATCTTTGGAGAATTTATGTCAAATCCACGTGGACTTTTCTGATTTTCTTTTCTTTAGCTTATAAATTTTACTCTAATTCTACAAATACCTATAATAGTAAATACACTGCACGAAGTTGTTTACGACTGTTTAGTGGGGTTCTGCAGACCATGGTGGTCTCTTTAATAAACTTAACTAGTCGTGCATTGTAATGTATTGTTACAAATAAAAATTTCTCACTAATCTCTTTGCCATCTGTTGGCTAGTTCTAGATTCTCCGCAGAAATATAGAAGACATTGAGCAAAATCAGGGAAATGATAGGAAAAATTCCTGCATGTTAATTATTTAGGAATTTGGGGATCAGAAAACAATGTTTCCATCATCAACTCCTTCACTGCTGGAGATAGAAAACTAATGTGTCTGCCCTCAGAGAGCTCACAGTTTGATGATGGGAAGTATGCAGTAACACTATAATATGAACCAGAATGCTGTAAATACCAGGAGTTAAGGAAAGCTACGCAGGGAGAAATTGCAGCTGGTTGGGGATATCCAGAAAGACTTCTTGAAAGAGATGGTATTTGAAGTGGATCTTGAAAGTTGACAATTTACAGGTTAAGCTTGAGTAAGGAGGATAACTTGAACAAAGGTATAGAGACAGACATATTGGGTATGTTGGAAAATACCAAATAATATAAGTCAATGAAGTTTGAAAGACTAATAGAAGAAAGTAATACTAGCAATCATTTAATGAGCACCTACTGTGTGCTCTGCTTCTTGCTACATACCCTACATGCATTATTTTATTGAACTTTAAGTGCATACTGTGAGGCAGGTACTAAAATCATTATTCCCACTTTTTAAATGAAAAGACGTTATATGATTTTCCCAAGATTATACAGCTATTAATTTGATGTTCTTAGATCTTAACCTAGGTGTGACTGGTAATAAAACCCATACTCTTAACCACTACAATACAAAATTATATTGTAGAGATATAAAGTGGGGACCTTATTTCCAATGATGCTAGCAATGGAAAACAATATATATATATTTTTTAGCAAGAGAACCAATTATTAAGAGTTTCTAAGATTAACCTGTTATCAGTGAGTGAAAAGAATAAATGTGGGGAGAGAAAGAGTAGACCAGCTAGTTAGTAGGCTTCTTACAGCAGTCTGAATGAGCTAATGAACTGAGCTGGGTTTATGGGTAAGATTGAAAAGGTGGGAACATACACAGAGACCCTTTAAAATGTTTATAACAAAATGACAAGTATTTAAATGGAGGGGATGAGGAAGTAGGCGGATTCAAAGTTGACCCTGGATGAAATTCAAGACTAAGTAACAATAATGGGGAAGAGAAACTTCTGAAGGAAAAGAAAACTCAATTTGGCCCAGGTTTAGGGTGCCTGAGGAGCATCCAGGTGACAGTGTCAAAATTACTTGGAATATAGGTGTGAAGGTGAGACTTGAGATGGAGATTTGGCAGCTATTTGCATAGGAGAGAGTGTCAAAGCTATTTGAGTGAACTCCCCAAGGAAGAGAATAGAAAGAGAAGTTTGAAGACAGATTTTGAGAAAGGCCTAAATTTAGGGACTAGAAGGAGAAAGAAGAACTAAGTGAAAAATCAAAGTTGAAGAACAGTCCTTTTGACTAGGTGATTAGAACATCTCTGGTCTCCTTTAAAAGAAAAATTTCGTTAAAGCCAAATGGTCAGGCATTTAAAGATAAGTAGATGCCTAGGATTTCTAGCAAGTAGTTGATACTCTGACTTCCATTTGTGTGACTTTAGAACTTTTCTCTGGAGAAACAGACCCATACTTCAAATGACTTATCTAGTAGTCTTAGGCCTCTTTAACTCAAGACCAAAAAGAATGTATTATTCCTTTCCCCCAAACTCAAATGCGTATTTGTGTCCTCTATTTGATTATTACACCTATTTAGTTATTAATTCCACTAGTCATTTGCCCTAAACAGAAATCTTAGATTCATCTGCCGCTATCCTCCCTTCCTTATCACTAGGAAACTTCCACTTCCAAAACCAATGTATACTTGATTATTGCTATAGACTGAATGCGTCTCCCCAAAATGTGATGGTGTTAGGAGGTGGGGCCTCTGGAAGGTGAATAAGTCGTGAGGGCAGAGCTCTCATGAATGGAATTAATGCCCTTCTAAAAAAAGACCCCAAGAGATGCCTTGCCCCTTCTATCAAACAAGGTTATTGGGGAAAAAGTAGCCATCTATGAACAAAGGAAGGGGCTTTGGGCCATAAATCGCCAAGGAAGTGTTGAAAAGGAAAAACAAAGCTGGGGGCATCACAATGCCAGGTTTCAAGCTATATGACAAAGCTGTGATCACAAAGACAGCATGGTACTGGCACAAAAACAGACACATAGACCAATGGAACAGAACAGAGAATCCAGAAATGGACCCTCGGCTCTTTGGGCAACTAATCTTTGACAAAGCAGGAAAAAACATCCAGTGGAAAAAAGACAGTCTCTTCAATAAATGGTGCTGGGAAAATTGGACAGCTATATGCAAAAGAATGAAACTTGACCACTCTCTCACCCCATACACAAAGATAAACTCCAAATGGACAAAAGACCTCAATGTGAGACAGGAATCCATCAAAATCCTAGAGGAGAACATAGGCAGCAACCTCTACGACATCGGCCACAGCAACCTTTTGCATGACACATCTCCAAAGGCAAGAGAAACAAAAGTTAAAATGAACTTGTGGGACTTCGTCAAGATAAAAAGTTTCTGCACAGCCAAGGGAACAGTCAAAAAAAACTAAGAGGCAGCCCATGGAATGGGAGAAGATATCTGCAAATGATGCTACAGATAAAAGACTAGTATCCAGGATCTACAAAGAACTTCTCAAACGCAATACACGAGAAACAAATAAATCGTAAAATGGGCAGAAGATATGAACAGACACTTTTCCAATGATGACATACAAATGGATAACAGAAACATGAAAAAATGTTCAAAATCATTAGCCATCACGGAAATTCAAATCAAAACCACATTGAGATACCACCTTACGCCAGTTAGAATGGCAAAAATTGACAAGGCAAGAAACAACAATTGCTGGAGAGGATGTGGAGAAAGGGGATCCCTCCTACATTGTTGGTGGGAATGCAAGTTGGTACAGCCACTCTGGAAAACAGCGTGGAGGTCCCTTAAAAAGTTAAAAATTGAGCTACCCTATGATCCAGCCATTGCACTACTGGGTGTTTACCCCAAAGATACAGACATAGTGAAGAGAAGGGCCATATGCACCCCAATGTTCATAGCAGCATTGTCCACAATAGGTAAATTGTGGAAGGAGCCAAGATGCCCTTCAACAGATGACTGGATTAAGAAGATGTGGTCCATATATACAATAGAATATTACTCAGCTATCAAAAAGAATGATTTCTCAACATTTGCTGCAACATGGACGGCACTGGAGGAGGTAATGCTAAGTGAAATAAGTCAAGCAGAGAAAGACATTTATCATACCGCTTCTCTCATCTGTGGAACATAAGAACTAGGAAGATTGGTAGGAGAAGAAAGGGGGGGTAATCAGAAGGGGGAATGAAGCATGAGAGACTATGGACTCTGAGAAACAAACAGGGCTTCAGAGGGGAGGAGGGTGGGGGAATGGGATAGGCTGGTGATGGGGTAGTAAGGAGGACACATATTGCATGGTGCACTGGGTGTTATACGCAACTAATGAATCATGGAACTTTACATCAAAAACCAGAGATGTACTGTATGGTGACTAACATAATATAATAAAAAAATATTGTTATAATAAAAAAAGGGGGGCTTTTATCAGACAGTGAATCTGCCAGCACCTAGATCTTGGACTTTCCAGCCATCAGAACCGTGAGAAATAAATTTCTGTTATCTCTCAGTCATCTAGTCTATGGTATGTTTGTTTTAGCAGCCCAAATACCTACTGCCTAGCCTTACTTCAAGGACTTCCACTCCCTGCATTTGTGCCAAGCTCCTTGATTGCCCCAGATTCAGTTCCAATGGGTTCCTGTGGTGCAGGCCACAGTAGTCACCCCACCAGATGGTACAGGCAGTGGATTTTGCTGCATCCATGTGGTGCTGTCCATGGGCCATCTCTGCCAGGACACAGAGTGCACAAGCCATGAGATCTTGGCTACTTCCACCTAGATTTCCTGGTGCATGACCCAGGCAGAAAATCCCTGCAAGCAGCAGAGTCCTCCCAGGGCAAGCGCTAACACTATAGCACTGCTCAGTGGAGCTGCGGGGCTGGGGCTGCCCCCATGACCAGGAGCCACCTGTGGGCAATTCCAGTCTAGGAGAACCACAGGCATGTGACTTTGATCTATGAGAGCTGGGCGTGGGCTGCTCCAAGCAAATTCGTAGGGTTGGGGGCTGTCTAAAGCCATGGGGGCAAGGCCATCTATAGCCTTTGGGACCCAGCCCCTCTCTGTATCACCATTTGTTACATTTGTCCAGTATTTTATGGAACTTAGTTTTATCTGTTTCTCCATCTGAACTCAATAGGACAGATTGTTCCTTGTTCATCTTTTGTTCACATTCCTGAAATCCATGCCTGACATTTAGTAGAAACTCACTCTATGTTTGAATTAATCTTCAAAGTCAATTATTTATTCAACAAATATTTGTTGAGTATCAATTGTGTAATACACTGTACCAGGAGCTTGGTATAGGGTAATAGTTAATACTCTTACTATTCCCAGATAATGGACCAAAGGTTTTAGAGTGGTTAACTCATTTGTCTAATAAAAAGTGTAGAGCTGTCTATCTGACTGAAAATTGACTGTCTGTGACCATTTATAACTATTACCTTGAATGAAGGAATAAATAATGTACAGCCTGAACTTAAGGTTGTATAATTTTGGATAGCTGTTTTATGTTTTTTATTTTCAAATTTAATTTTTTGATTTCTGTAGTTCAATGTTAGCTAAGTCATGAAATCAAAAATTAAAAGGAAGTAATATAAAGCAAGTGTTAATGCATAGCATAGCTTCACATTTGTCAGTATCTTTATAATCTATAGTGTGAACTACTTAGGCATAATTTTATAGGGACCCCTTTAAAGACTCTAGAAGTTTCCAGGGGTGTCTGGGTGGCTCAGTCAGTTAAGCGTCTGCCTCTGGCTTAGGTCATGATCCCAGGGCCCATGATCCCAGGGCCTTGCTTAGTAGGGAACCTGCTTCTCCCTCTCCCTATGCCCCTCCCCATCACGTGTGTGTGTGTGTGTGTGTGTGTGTGTGTGTGTGTGTGAGAGAGAGAGAGAGAGAGAGAGAGAGCACTCTCTCCCAAATAAATAAAAAAGACTAGAAGTTTCCAGGCCACATTGTCTTTCCCCCCTTCATTTGCATCTTCTGTATGTGGTAGTAATTTTGAAAACCAGCAAAGTGTTGGAGAAGAGGTAATAGAGATAATGAGAATCTGGTTTGAAAAGAATAAGTGTTTTGTAATCTGTATTATAAATTCTATAAGCCTGGATAAACTGTGTCAAATCTAAAATACCAAGAGGTTTAAGTTAGATGCAATTGAAAATGAGTATCACTATCATTTAAGTAATAATGACATTTCCTTAATGTTAATTTATCTTCTCAATATTATCCATTGTGAGACCCAACTTCCTAAGAAAATCTGAAAACTTTATCTACCATTTAAAAGTAATCTTTTAATCCCCTTTGCATTTTATAATAGGCTATCATAATGGATTTTCCTAAGCTTTCCATTGAAATGGTACCATAAACTTAGAATACTTTCTCCATTATAGCAGTCCAATAGTTGCAAGATGGACAAAATCCTAGGTAGTTGAGTGATAGAGAGCAATCATTTTTCATTTTCCTTTCTATCTCTTTCAAGTTGATTATTTGCATTATTAGTGTTCTCTTCAATATGCTGTTTCTTTGTAGAAATATCTTAAAGTTTTCTGAGGAATAATTTAAATAACAATCTATAAATCTGTTCGACTAGTTAATTATAACTTGAATACATTGCAGTATGGTAAAGCTAAATAGATAGCTGAAGAGCACCTCTGTGAAACACTCTTACTTGTGGTACTTCTCACCTTTCCAGTAGGAGCCTTCACATCACTATTAGGACTTATGACCTGCTTACATATGATCTGAGTGAGGATTCTAGTATCAATTTGATACTAAATATTAAGTCCTATTTTTCTTACTTATTAAATAAAAATAAATAGAATTTCCTTGAATGAACTTGTAATGGATAATCTTATTATTTCTAGAAGTATACCCTACTCCTTACCCTCAGCTTATTTGTTACACAGTCTTCCAATACCTGCCTTAGACTTAGAATCTTCCACATCTGCCTTTATATTTGATTTGGGTGTTGGTGGTTTTTCACCCAGTAAGCAACACCATGTCCTCCTCCTATTATTTTCTTTGTAGCTCATGTGGCAGCTTTTGGAGGATGGATGATTGTGTCCTGAAACATATAACTAGAGGACAGCCTCTACAGAAATAACTTTAACTTCTGTTTTTGATGACTAGATTTATGCTTCAATATTGTCAAAGTCACAACAAAATAAAGATGTCTGCTATTACTACTACTGTTTAATATTTCCTAGAACTAATGTAAAAGTAAAGAAAACAAAATACAAGGGATGTCAGCAAGATGGCAGAATAGTAGACTCTTGTCTTTCCTTCCTCCCATAGATGCACTGAACAAGCAGCTACACACAAATCAATTTCCTTGGAGAGAAATTCGGAAATGAGTCGAGTGACTCCTAAATGTCATTTGACTGAGAAAATACACACATTGAAAGGAGTAGGAAAAGTTGAGACACACTCATCCAATAAACTCCTGCAATAACAATTTGTAATCAGAAGGGAATCTCCAACTGCGAGCTTTTCCCTGAGGAGCAAATGGTTTGAACCACATCTCTAGCTCCCCAACTTTTGTTGTTGTTACATAAGGAACTGGCTTCCAAATCACCCAGCTCTGAAAGTCAATGGAGCTCAACATTCATGAGCCCCTCAGGACCATATTAAACAAAGAGGAGGTTTTAAACAGAAGTGTGAGCACTTACCATGACTATACCAGTGGGCTCAGCACAGAGAACAGAAAAAAACACAAGGCTACCAGTTTGCCCTTTGAAGGGATATGACTGCACACTTTTATAGCTGCTGCCTGAAAGTTGAGTTTCTTTTTCTTTTCTTTTTCTGAGGGCAGATCTTCAAATCAGCTTCATCTGGAAGTTGACTGGGCTTCTCTAGGGGCCTGAAAAGGATTGTGGGCACTTCAATAATTTGCTTTCCCCTCACTCACTCCAGTGATGAAAACAAATATCCACCTTCTCCCTGGAAAGAGCTTGTCCACACATCTAACATCCCAACTTTTATTACTGCCACCTAATGGACTGGCTTCCAAATCACCTTCCTCAGAGAGCAAAAAGGGCTTGGCATTCACAAGTCCTCCTTTACCACCAAAAACAAAGAGGCAGTTTTTAACAGATGGGTAAATATTTTCTGCTGCTGTTCCCCTACCCTTAGTACAGAAGGAGCAGACAAAAACACAAGACTCCCAATTTCTCCCTAGAAGGGATTTGACTACATAATTTCCCAGCTGCTACCCAAGGGTCAGGTTTCTAATTATCCTGCATCTGGGAGCTGATGGGGCACATAATTGGTGGTCTTATGGAAGCCTGAGCAGACATGTCAGAACTTTCTGTGCCTTTTCCCTCCAACTCACCCCACTGATAAAACCAGTGGAGATAAATGATTTACCTGTCGGATAACTCAAAATAATAGCCATAAAGATGCTCACTGAAGTCATGAGGACAATACATGAGCAAAGTGAGAGTTTCAACAAAGAGAAAATCACAGGTATGTATTCAAAAAATACATATTTGAAAGTATGAAAAAGATAGGGCACCTGGGGGGCTCAGTCGGTTAAGTGTCCAATTCTTGATTTTGGCTCAGGTCATGATCTCAGGGTTGTGAGATCGAGCCCTGCCTTGGGCTCTGTGCTGGTGTGGAGCCTGCTTGGGATTCTCTCTCTCTCTCTCTTTCTCCCTCCCTCCCTCTCTAAAATAAAATAAAATATGAAAAAATAAAGTACTCAAAGAAATCATAGAGCTAAAGAATACAAGTGAACTGAAAAATTCAATAGAGGAGTTCAACAGCAGACTAGATCAAGTGAAAGAAAGGATCAGTAAACTAAAAGACAAATCAGTGGAAATCATCCAATCAGAGGAGGAAGAAGAATGGAGATAGCTTAAAGAACTTATACGATGCCAGCAAGTGGATGAATAAACACATTATGGGAGTCCCAAAAGGAGAGGA